>NC_140595.1:798075954-798412733 GCF_964204655.1 Triturus cristatus
GAATGGGGACCTGGCTAGAAGAGGGAAACTTTTTAACACATCTACATGCGGGTTTTAGACAGAAAATAGGTACTATGGACCAAGTATTTAGATTTACAGCCACTTACTGGAAGACTGTTTTAATCGGTAAGGGGTCCTTGTACGTGGCCTTTATTGACCTTAAAACCACTTTTGATCTTGTCCCTGGAGTCAAACTGTGGCAGGTATTGCACGATATGGGCCTTCCACGATACCTTCTGGAACTTATTAAAAGATTGCATGATGGCACGTATGCGAGAATCAGATGGGGGAATGAAGGCCAGCTGACAGAAAGAATACCCGTGCAGAGGGGGGTCCGCCTGGGATGTGTGATGGCTCAGACTTTATTCTCCCTCTTTATAAATGGGGTGGCAGACCATTTGAGGGAGGACCCAGCGGATGCCCCCGCCCTGGCAGGGGAAAAAATACCTACCCTCCTCTTCGCAGATGACACCCTCCTTATGTCTAAAACCCCCTCTGGCCTCCAGAAACTTCTAGACAGGTTCAGTGCCTTCTGTAACAATCGTGGTCTTATTGTCAACACTACGAAAATCAAATTGATGGTTCTGTCCAGAAACAAAAAACCTAAGAAAATTAACATTGTACTAAATGGCACTTTATTGGAGGAAGTTGATGCATTTGATTACCTAGGGGTCAGGTTAAATTGTAAAATGAAGTGGGATTCTCACATCGCTAAGATGTTGTTAAATTTTAAGAGAGTGACAGGAGCAATCGCCAGAGACCATAGCTAGACCTCTAGTAAACCTATCAGCCCTGTCTTACTAGTTTATGAGGGTAAGGCATTATCCGCAGCAATCTATGGCTCCGAACTGTGGGGATCTGAAAGAGCCACTGACTTAGTTACAGCGGAACATAAATTTATGAGAGAGTTAGTGGGTCTTCCAGTCTCTACCCCCATTAAACCACTACTTTATGACCTGGGACGTCGCTCAATTAAAGATCTTGTTGGACTCCGGCCTTAACTGTTTTGGGTTCGTCTTAGAAGGACGCCGGAACTTAGCAACTATGCCGCAGTCCTCGATGAACTCATTGATTTGAATGGATTTGGGGTGATCCCTTGGCTGAAAAATTTAAGGGACCTGGTAATCAATCTGGGGTTAAAAGAAGAATGGCTATCACAGCAGCCCCCGCCAAAAGATACCATTAAAAAGCTATATTGGGCAAGGATAGAAGCAAGGGACTTGGGAAACCCCAAGTGGGGCGCTTTAACCGACCAATTTTTGTCCCGTAAGCCAGTACCGAAGCTGGAATCGTTCCTTGATTTTATCTCTACACCAAGAGATAGATCCTTGTTCCTTAAAATGAGATTTGGTACGCTACCCCTGAATGTCTTTACGAGTAGCTGGAAAAATGTTAAGCTCCACCAAGCAGTTTGTCCGGGGTGCTCTAATCCAACCGAATCACTGGGCCACTTCCTGTTTGCCTGTAGGGCATACAGGGGGCCCAGGAAAAGATGGCTAAGCCCAGTGTGTAGAAAATTGGGAACTAGGCAGTGTTCAGTGGCCCTTCGCATCCTAACAACGGATACTACATCTTTGATGGTAATTTGTGGGGTTGCTAAATATTTGGGGAAAGCGTGGCAAATACGAACTAAGCTTGCTGAATTGAGTATTGGGTAGACCGTTAAAATGTGTAATCGTGCCGTTTTATGAATTAGCACCTTATTAATTGACATCTTTGGCCCTGCTACATGTTCCTTTTACTCTTAATCATGAATTTTAAGAAAACTTACTTTTAAATGCTTCTTTTTAGTGTGTATTTGTATACTGTTTTTAGCAAGTTATATCAATTTATGATGAAATTGTTTTTATTCAATCTAATTCGATCTATGTTGTACTGTACTTACTTTTAGGATACCTTGCTATCGAATAAAGTATTATACTACTAGATTCCCAAAGAAGACTACTGTAGAGGAGACCAGAACCTTGAACCAATAAAGAATGCAGCAGGAGAAGAAAAGAAAATGAAGATGAATATCCTGATGAAGGTTAATCAAAAGGCATAATTTTACAGGTAAGAAACCCTAGAGAGGGAGTCAGTTGTATTATGGTAACAGAAACCCCTAGAGGGAGTCAGCTGCATTATGGCAAATCTCAAAGGGACGCAAGAATATGAGCACCCATGAGAGAAAAACCAATGCCAATTGTAAAAGGGGGCCAGCGGAGAATCCCACTTGGTATGGTCCTCGCAGACCGGGGAGGCTGGGTGGGCATTAAGGAATCTGCGGCTAGACAACGTCTCTACCAGATACATCGTTACCGAAGGTAAGTAACTCGTACATCTGATTGAGACATCTAGCCGCAGATTACTTAACTTAGAAAAGATACCACAGCCATACCCCAAAGGGGAGGTGGGTCTTACGACAGAACAACAGAAGTGCCAAGCACGTGATTCTGCAACAGAGTCAAACAATGGGGAAGGCCATGGCAAAACAGTCAGAAAGCAACCCAAATAGCTCGGAAGAGCAACCCAAATAGCTTAGAAGAGCAAAAGATAAACAGAATGCAAGACACCCCAAAAGTGCCAGAATGGTGCTGTACCATACCCGTATAAGCATGAAAGATAGAAACGCACCAACGATATACCAGAAAAAAAGAGAAAGGAGGAAGGACCCCTCTCAGTGTAATGGTGCACCATGTGAACACCGACCAGATGTCGAGAAGAAACCAAGAGGCAACCAGAGCCTACCAGGCTAGCCCAGGGAAGGAAGGCCGGAGAGGCTACGGCCAAGGACCCAAGGCTAATAGGTAGAAACCAGCAATGTTTCTAGAATTGCAGGCGGGGACAAGAACCCCGTTAATTGCACACCCAGCACCAAAAATGGGAAAAAACAGGGGTGAATAGTGACAATGTGAAGCACGCAGATGCAGGCCACCATAGAAACATGTACAGAGCAACAGGCATAGAGACCAGAAGGTGGCATATCTAAAATAGGCACAAGGCCACTCGACCAGGCAGCTGGAAGGCCAAAATATTAGTCAGCACATGAAATACAGATACTCAGAGTGTAGACCTAGGACGACTGACAGCAGAAGTGTTATCCTGTAAGCCCAGCAGATATCAAGTAGATATCAAATCTGGTGAACTGCAAGAAGGAGGCACCTCCGAAGGAAGGAGCAGCAGAGCCACCAAAGTACTAAGGCGGAGAGATGCAGAATTGCAGACCACACCCTTCGAATGGAAGGAAAGTAACCTCTATCCAGAAAAAGATTGTCCAGGAACTGGAAACAACTCCAGTAAGTGGAACACCAAAGAATACTTTGCATAAATGCCGTATGCATGACCGAATAGCTCCCTGAAACCTGTAGACTTCGGATCCTACATTGCCGCCTCGAAGAGAGGAGAAGAGGTACGAACAAGAGTATTTATGGAACTTGCATGTATACAGAAATAAACTACGCACAACCATGGAACACAGTTGTAGAGGAACACATCTGGTACAGGAATGGCAGACAGAAGCTGCCGCAAACGTGAAAACAATCCTAAAAGCTCCTTAGGAGGAAAAGGAAGCAATAAGCAAGAGGAGCTATGATGTACAGATCATGATGCCAAGGCCCAACAGTTAATATCGTATAATCGGCCGACAAGTATACCAGAGGAGGCTTAGAGGCCAAGGAATCTCCTAGGCCCAGTTGACCCAAACTGACCTATATAATAGCAAACAAGTACCCCACACGGAGTATGCACACCCCAACAATGGGGAACACCCATCAGGACAAGCTGCAGTCCGAGGAATAATCTGTGGAACACTGCCACAGTCTGCTAATCGCCAGTTTAAAACGCATAATACACGCCAAAGGATGCCAAGGAAGGGGTAATCACCCCTGACCATACAAAAGAAAGACCTGAGGCTTACCACCAGCCAAAAACACATAACGCATCAATTGGATGCTGATTGAAGGGGTACCATTCCAGGACAAACGCCTGAGAAACTGGTCTAAGGTGGGGGGTGAAAGCCCGCAAGAAGACGCCGAACAGCTGAGTCGGCGTGTGCATCAAATAATAAAACCCCATCAAAGGGCAAATCAACAAGTCTTTCCCGGATATTTTCCGGAAAGACGCTATCCCGCAACCAAGCAGTAGAGGGAGAGGATGTAACCTTACGGCTAGAGCGTCGATCTCGAAGCTGGGGAACCGGGTTAGAGTCTCTGCTACAACGCTCAACATCCTGTGATTCTGGGCAAATCACGTAATCTCCCGTGCCTAACAAAAATGAATGTGTCCTTCTGTAACGACACTGGTGCTCGTGTAAAGCGCTCTGATACCCAATTTTTGTCTAGTTCGCGCTACATAAAACTTTTATTTTTAAAAAAAAGCATGGCGCCGCAAGGCGACTGAAGCAGCCATAGCCCAGCCTAAGGAATCTACAGTATCCAAGGCGGAGCAAATGGTAAACTCTGCAAGGTCACGGCCGTCCTGGAGAAGGTGAAGGAGGTCAACACGAGAGCCTTCAGTGCTGGCGGAGAGCAAAGACTCTGCAGAGTCCCAGAGGGCAGAAGTAGCCAGAGGTAGGACACACATGGTATTTAGTGACCGCAGTGCGGCACTAGGAGGCAAAGATGTTCCAACCCCATGAATCAAGCCATCGGGACTCCCAGGAGGGAGTAAGTATCAGCCGTGGCAGGGAAGGCAGTTTGCACAACAAACCCTTGCACATCCGGCTGCACAAATAAGCAGACTGGATCATGTGGAGCAGGACGGTGGCGGTGCAAGACCGAACGAGCCACCGAGTCACCAGAAGCTGGCCGAACCCAGGTACCCAAAAAGGCATCATAAAGAGAGGCTTCAAAGGGCAGAAGCGGCTCCACATTCCCTGACCCATGGTGAAGGACATCAAGTAAAGGGTCCACAGAGAGGGGCACCGAAGGGGGTAGCTTGTTCAGAATCCGAGTGGCCACAGAGACCACTGGCAGAAAGGCTGCACCAGCCTCGGTAGTCCTCCGAGGAGACAGTAGCTCATCATTAGGTGAGGGTTGTAGGCTAACCCTCCCAAGACAGTGAGGGTGCGGCCAGTGCTCTGAGGGGAGCCCCATTGAAGAATGGGGGTCCTGAGGAGGCTGCTAAAGAGGCGAGGAGTCCGTCTGTTGTGGATCTTCTTGAGGAGGCGGGGCATGCAAGGCCATGGCGTAATCTTCCATTTGGGCCCTCGCACCCAGATAGGGTGGGTAGGGCTAGGACGACTTGTTGGGGCGTGGGACCGGAATGTTCCGGGAACCATCGCCCCTGAAGGAGGTGGAGGTCGAGGACCTCGTCGACCTACTTCGCAACTTACCAATAAGTGGTGAACGACAACCTTGGGCCCCAGAGGGCGAATGACAGCGGAACTGCGTTGAAGAGGGCGGGAGACGAGACGACTCCGACCGGGACAACCGTGCCAAAAGAAGCTTCATCCAGCGCTCCCGCCGGGACTTCGGTTTGAGTTGTTGGCAGACGTCACAGTCCGTAGAGTCGTGGTACTCGCCGAGACACCACTTACAAATAAGATGCTGGTCCGTCGGGGACATTTGCAGCGAACAGGAAGTACAGGATTTAAAGCCCGAGGGCATCGCACACTGTTCCAGACGCAAAGCGTCGATCAAGGGCCTGAAAACGGGCCAAAGGAACCGCTCCCTCCGGATCCGCGTTGTACGCGGAAAAGAAGGAAACTGATCTCAGCGCGCCGGGAGGGACTTATATGACCTCGCTGATGTCACGTACGTAGACGTCAGGGCGGGGTCGTGTGGCACCGTCCCCCGGCGCACAGAGGTGCTGCTACAAAACTTTTTCCGGATCCAGTCTGACGCCTGGGGATATTCTAAGTTAAGGAATCTGCGGCTAGATGTCTTTAAGATGGTCACTGTAGGGATTTTGAGGTGGAGGGCCTCGGCCGCCCTACGCAACACCACTGCGTAACCCGCTCCCTCCTCCGTAGCCACAGTAAGAGGAGACAGCATGGCAGGGTCCGGCGATGTAACAAGACCACTGGCTTCCCCCAAATCCTCTGCCCAGTCTGGATCATAAGCACAATCCTGTGCAAGAGGGTCTTCAGACGCCTCCCAGTCCTCCCCTTCCTCCTAAGTCTGTGGGACAGGCTGAAAATACGGAGGACGGACATAGGGAACAAATCCCATCGGTGCCGTTCCGGCTCAGTGTCCGGTTCAGGGCTGAAACCGGGGAAGAAGTGGTCCCGAGGAGCGGGCGACGTCGGAATCAGTGCCAGTGGGGGTGTAACAAGGTCAACTGGCATTGACCGGCGTCTGATGGATCAGGACCCCAAGTCGGGCCCGCGGGGCCCGGAGGCGCACTGGTGGGGCCAGATGGCTCAAAGAGTCGGGCCATGGCAGCAAGAAACTTACACCTCAGCAGGCGTCACCGCTAAACCCGGGAAGGGCGGGTAGGCAGACGGCGACGTCACAGGCTCTGCGGGAGCCGCGGGGTGGCACCGCCTGCACCTTCAGCTGTGACGGGCGAGGGGAAGCCGAAGAGTGACGACGCTTCTTCGACTTCTTTTTGGATGCTTCGACTTACCTGACCCCGAGTGCGAAGATCCAGAAGAATGATGGCGACGACTCCGCGACTGGTCTCTCGACCTCCCATGGGACCGGGACCTTGCACGGCGCGAAGAAGACTGCCGGACTTCCAGCAACTTTTGGGACCGCTCTCGCAAAGTTTTCGGCACCATGGCCCGGCAGTTGGGGCACGACAGAGTCGTGGTCGTGCCCCAGGCGTAGAGACACTCTGTGTGGGTCCGTCACCGACATCAACCTGGCGAATGATGCCCTTTAAATGTTCATAGGTACCACAAGACCCTTAAAACGCACCCTAAATACAGTATTAAGGGGGCAGCCATGAACCAAGAAGACAGGCCAGCCTGTCCCCACCTCGAACCTGCAGAAGCAAAACTCCGGTGTGTCCTTCAGCCAGCAACCTCAACCCCGAGAACCTGCCCTGCCTTCCAAGGAAAAGACTTTGTCTCCCGTGAAGACCGGATTTGTTAGCCCACAGACTCAGGCTCCGGCAAAATCCACAACTCTGCACCACACTGCACCCAACGCCACCGGTCTGAGTTTGAATGGTCCAACACCATGAGGAGGTCTCCATGGCGATCCTGACCCAAGATCCAGTGATCCCTGACCTGCCTCAAGCAGACGCCTGCAGCATCAATCTGGAAGGTCCCCCAACAGAGACCAGTAGCTGGTAATATCCGACCCTAAAAGACACCCCTGCACCAGACGTCCCACGGCCTTGGTTGGCCCAACAGATGGTGTCCAACCAACCCCCAGCATCCCAACTTACCTCTCCAAGTGGTGGTCGCACCCAGAAGACCTTCGTCCCCGAGCCTGCAGTGTGTTTACAAACCTGAGACTCCCCATTGAAAGTAACAGGGCACCCAAAGACAAACTTGCACCCGGCCGCCCTAGTACCACTGAGGGTGTACCTTTGGTGCCATCATTAACCCCCATTTGCCCTGAGGTTAAGTCCAGGAGCTTTGCTACCAAAACCTTGTGACCTGCTCGTGAGCATCCACCAACCGAAGGCCCCCTATCCACCATTGGATAACATTGGGCCTCAGCACTTTGCACCCAGCCGCCCTAGTGCCACTGAGGGTGTAAACTCCAACAAAGTACTTACTTGCTAACCGATAACACAATTTCCTCCCGTAGGATAACATTGACTGTTTTTCTATGAAAAAGCTTTTAAGTGTGGAGTTGGAAAATCTATACAAGTCTCTAAAACTGTAACCCAAAACGCTTTTACTTACCTGTTTACAGGAAATGTACCAGTGTAGTATCCAAGTATACTACACTATATAAGGAAAGTAATCTGTGAAGTGATCTACTTGACATTCTATTGAAAAGCCAATTCAAAGTATATGTACTATTTTTCAAAGCATTGCATTACCAGTAATTCTACTGTAACCAAACCAAAGAATATATACAATTGCAATTCAAACTGTATTATTACTGCAAAGTATAACTCATTTACCTGTGCCAGGCTTGCTTGGTTCTAGGAAATAAAATAACTAAAAGAATATTTTTTACACAAACAAAATTGATCCGAGTTTAATCTTTGAGTGTGTGACAATCATTTGCTGACTGAGTATGTACAACAAATGCTTAACACTACCCTCTGATAAATCCTTACTGCTTGTCCACACTACAACAAAAAGAGAGTAAGGTGCCATCTACTTTTACCTCTGCCTACCTTTAGGGGTTTAATTGGACTCTGTGCACACTATACCTCACTTTGGTATAGTATATACAGAGCCAGCTTCCTACAAGGTCTTTGTACACACCTTTTACCCATCTACTTAAAATTCTTTTTTTTCCAAAGATGCAGGTTCCTCCATATTCTCCTCAAGTGGCAGAATTCAAGGCCTCCAGGACCCCCTCTATCCCATCCAGTCAAACACCTAGCCAGTCGCCCAGCCATTACCTCAATTAGCGCCCCATGGGCAAATCAGGGAATCCTCACAAATAATGGAAAAGCAAATAGAGTTAGCTAAGCTCCTCAATCCCAGAGAAGCATTGAGTGAAACCACAGAAAAGGATGGCTCACCAACCCTAGCTATTTCTAAAACCCCCTCCAGGCAATTAGTCAAGAGACCAAGCTCATCTCCCTATGCACTTACTCAAGTAGGCATCAACCAGGAACAGGAAACTCTAGCCACTACGTATGATCAACCCGGATCCAACGTGCACAGCCCTGGAACACATCCTGAAACCTATCTTACCCAAAATGCTTCCAGAAAGGGGAAGGGGAAAATACAAGGTGAACCTATTGAACAAAACACAACCCTGTCACCCTCAACCCCCTCTCCAGCCCCCCCCCCCCTCCCCCAATCTACCCTCAAAGCAGCTGATAACATGGGTTGAAAAGGAGCATTCCAAAGCTTGGAAGGGCCGAGGAAGATGAAGCCAAAGAGGCCCATGGAATGACCAGGAAGTACTCATACCTAGGCTCTCAGGAGTGGGCCGACCTGGTCGCATCCTACTCTCTGGACTCCCCACACAGCTTTGAACACAGACCTCTCTGAAATAATGCAGTACAAAGCCAGGAGCAAAATGAAGTGAACGGAGACATGGCCCTCAGCTGCAGGGCCCCTCCAACTATCCCAGTCCCTCCGCCCCAGACAACCAACATCTGGGATAACCTTTTGAGCACTATGCAGCGAACCGTTGAAGCCCTCAAATACCAGTCTGGTAAAATGGACTTGCAACTAACACTACTTAACACTCTGGCCCTATACATAGGAGGGATTGAAGGAAACTGGGGAACCTAAACTCACTGGTTAGTCAGGGCCAACAGGAGGCAAACCCGATTTGCAGTTGCGGACCGATAGTCAACAAACTATCCTCAGTACCCTCCAAGCTGTCATCCTTCAGCGATGATATAAAAAAAAGAACTAAATGATTAAAAGGAGTCCGTTAACCTAGAAAAGGTACCTCTTAAGAAGCCAAGGGTGACGCAGGGAGCTGCCAAAACTACACATCCTTCAACTACTGGGAGTCCTTCCAGGGGAGGATACCCCAACGTTCGAGCAACATCACAACCCAAAAGAGCCCCAAATAAAAACACCAAACAAAGATGTCCGCTTAGGAGGAAAGGCCACAACAAAATGTCCTAACCAAATCAAGTAACAATATATTACATTTTCTGCCCGAAACACTAGATCCGGCTTGTAACACAACCAGAAACAACTCAACAACCAACAGATCCTCCAGGCACTTCCAATCGGAAGTACACAGCAAGGCCATTAAGTCAGATACCTCGACCCAGGAAGGGGCAAATACCACAGCAGACCCGTAAGGGGCTCACTTTAAACAGCTACAGGGGTATTTGGACCATTTCTCCAGCTCACCAACAAAAGCAACAAGCGAGCCTTCAACCATGCAAGCCCAGTCCCAGGAGAGAGCCCAAAAAGTTTCTCGACTGGACCCAGGGAAGCTACAGGAGATCAAATCAATCAATCAGAACATTTGTAAAGCGCACAACTCACCCGTGAGGGTCTCAAGGCGCTTGGGTGGATGGGGGTGGGTAGAGGATGATGCTACTGCTCAAATAACCAGGTCTTAAGTAGTCTTCTGAAGGCTAGCAGGTCCTGGGTCTGCCGTAGGAGGATGGGTTCCAGGTCTTGGCAGCGAGGTGGGAGAATGATCTGCCGCTGAAGGTTGCTCTATGGATGCGGGGGACGAGTGCGAGGTCGTCGGAGCTGGCAGTTGGGGGTGTAGAAGGTGAGTCGTCTGTTGAGGTATGCTGGTCCAATGTTGTGGAGTGCCTTGTATGCATTGGTTAGGAGCTTGAAGGTGATCCTCTTGTTGACGGGGAGCCAGTGCAGGTCTCTCGGGTGGGGTGTGATGTGGCTGCAGCGAGGGATGTCTAGGATCAGGTGTGCATAGGCGTTCTGAATACATTGTAGTCGTTTCAGGAGATTGGCCAAGGGCGTTTCTGTAGTCCATCCCGGGTGACCGTTCTTCTGGTCTTGGTGGGGATCCACCTGCAGATCTTGCAAAGCATGGAGAGGGTGTTGAAGCAGGAGGACGAGACTGCGTTAACCTGCTTTGTCATGGAGAGAGTTGAGTCGAGGATTAACCCCAGGTTGCGTGCGTGGTCGGTGGGTGTTTGTGTTGTTCCCAGGATGAGGACCTCTGTCTTGTCCGAGTTCAGACGGCTGTTCTTCATCCACTCGACGACTGCTTTCATTTATTCGTGGAGGTTGGTTTTGGCGGTGAGGGGGTCTTTGGTGAGGGATAGGATCAACCGGGTGTCGTCGGCGTAGGAGATGATGGTGAGGTCATGTAGTCGGGTGACGTGGGCAAGCGGTGCCATGTAAATGTTGAAAAGCGGCGGGCTAAGGGATGAGCCCTGGGGTATGCCGCAGATGATTTTGGTGGCTTTGGAGCGGAAAGGGGGGAGGCGGACGCTCTGAGTTCTGCCGGAGAGGAAGGAGGTGGTCCAGCCCAGAGCCTTGTCTCAGATCCCAGCGTCGTAGAGACGTGTGCATAGGATGTGGTGGTAGACAGTGTCTAAGGTGGCTGACCGGTCCAGGAGGATGAGAGCTGGGGTTTCGCCGTTGTCCAGCAGGGCCCTGATGTCATCGGTGGCGGCGCGGAGGGCAGTTTCGATGCTGCGGTTGCTGCAGATCCCGGACTGGGACGGGTCCAGGATGCAGTTCTCCTCGAGGTAACGGGTCAGTTGTCGGTCTTCTAGATGACCTTCGCCGGGAACGGGAGCAGGGAGATGGGCCGGAAGTTCTTGAGGTCCTTGGGTCAGCCTTGGATTTTTTGAGTAAGGCGCTGATCTCGGCGTGTTTGTGAGAAAGTGCCATCTTTCCTGCATGGTATGCCCCCACTTTTTGCTGAATTGCTGAATGTACCTTGACTGAGTGTGCCGTGGACTCCTGCCAATCAGGTGCCCAGGGCCTATGTTCCTTCCCTAAAACAAACCAAACCCAAATTGGCAAACCCTGGCCACATGTCAGCCCCTGGTAAATGGTACCCTAGGTACCCAGGGCCTTGTGACCAGGGAAGGTCTCTAAGGGATGCAGCACTCCTTGTGCCACCCTTAGAGGCCCTGTACACTTACACACGCACACACTACCTTTGCAGGCTGAGTGTTTGGGTGCAAGACAAAAACAAAGTCGACATGGCACACATCCCTGTGTGCCATGCCCATCACCTACACTGCCATGGCATACATCAGTCACCCCTCTAGCTGGGTGCCTTATGCCAATGGTGTGGGCACAGGAGCAGGAGCCCTGTGCCCCTACAGTGCCCAGGTCCATTCCTGAGCACTGTAAGTGCAGTGCTGCCATTTAAGAGGTCATGGTGCTGAGAGCTCGTCAAACACGAGCTCCACAGCACCATAATGGCCACACTAAAGAATAAGAAGTATGGTATCAAACTTCTCAGCACATTAAACCCACACTGATGCCAGTGTGGGATTTAATGTAGCCAGCAACCCAGAGGGCATCTTAGAGGTGCCCCCTTAAACCTAACCTACAATCCACGTCTGCTCTGAGGCTGCCTAGGCTGCCACCCAGCAGACATGTTGCTGGACCCCTGGGTAGGAAAGCCCCTGCTCTCCTGGGCCTGCAACAATGCACATCCTGGGCGAGGTGCTAGATCTCCTCCCCTAGGATGGGCAGGGGGAAGATTCAAAGGCATGCCGCCTCTGTGAGCTTCCCCAGGCCACTGCAACCCCCCACTCTGGCGGGAAGCTTGGCCGGACAAATAAGGACAGGGTATGTGCCAGCCTGCCAACCCCACCCCTCAGGTAGGGGAGGCGAGGTGAAGCACATCTCTGGGCTCTCGCCATCTTGGAAGATGGGGAGCCCTGCCCAATCAGGATTAGGCTACTGCCCCCCTCCCACAGGAGATAGGCAGGAGATAGGCAGGAGATAGGCAGGATAGGGGGTGTAGCCACCCCAGGACACGGACCCATTGGTCCCTGCCCTTCACCTACCTGTAACGCCCCTAAATCTAGTATTTAGGGGCACCCTGAAACTTCCTTCCCCAGATTCCAAAATCCGAAGAAGAGCTAGAAGAAAGAAGACCTGCCCTGCAGCTGCTAAAAAGAGGAAGACACCAACTGCTTTGGCCCCAGCCCTACCGGCCTGTCGACCCTCGAACCTGCTCCTGCTACAACCCGGCATCTCTTGTGGCCAGCAACCTCACAAACCCCGGAGGACCTGGCTACCTTTTGGCTTTAAGCCCCTGGGACTCCCATGAGTAGAGGCTCTACTCAAAATCTGCTTCTAATCCCTGGCATCAGCCCGGAACCACAAACCCTTCACACTCTGCACCCACCAGCCTGGCCTGTGCCGGAGTGAAGAAAGACCACGAGGACGACCCCACGGCGACTGTTACCCCGAGTCCGGCACCCAAGGACTTCCCTCGACGCTCCGGACGACGCATGCAGCCTCAGAACCAGGTGCCCCCCCAACCGCTGTCAACATAGGGCAAGATTTCCCGACACCAAAAGGCACCCCTGCACCCGGCGCCCCGTGGCCCCCTGTGCCCAACTACGGGGTACCTACCTATCCTACAACTACCCAACTTACCTCTCGAAGTGGTGGTGGCACCTGAAGAATCTTCGTCCCCGAGCTTGAAGTCTTTTTCTAAACCGGAGCTTTCCCATTGAAATCAATTGAGCACCCGAAGGTTCAAAAGCACCCTGCACCCAGCTGCACGAGAGGCCCTAGCAGTGTAACCTCTACACCTATCTACTTCCCCATTTGCCCTGAGCAAGTGACCAGGAGCCCAGCTCACACAGCCGCGTGGCCTGCTAGTCAGTAGCCACCAACCAAGGCCCCCCTGCCTACCATAGGATAACATTGGGCCTAACTCTCTCTGCACCCGGCTGCCCCTGTGTCGCTGAGGGTGCAACAACTGTACTTACCTGACCCTGGGAGACCCCTGAGTCTATGACTAGAACCTTAACTCTGCCAGTCGAGTACTTACCTGAAAGCCGATAACTCAATTTTCTCCATAGGGTAACATTGACTGGTTTTTCCTGAAATTTCTTCTGTGGACTTTTCAAAACTTAAAATATTCACCAAAAATCAGCCGAGTAACGAAAACGAAAATACTCACCTGCTATTAGGTGAGCTCCCAGTGCTGGATCTTGGTACCCAGCACTGACTCTGAAAAATACTCACAACCGCACTTACCAGTAACCCTATTTTCTCCCATAGGTTACCATTGACTGTTTTTCTGTGAAATTTCTTCTGTCGATTTCTGCAAACTAAATATTCTTTAAAAATCGTATAAATATGAAAACGTAATTACTTACCTGTTGTGGATAAAGGCACCCAGTACTGGATTACAAAGTAACGTGAACATACTATACCTGCAACTTGAATTTTCTGCCATAGGGAATCATTTTTTAGGAAATATTTTTGAAGTGTCAACTTTTAAAATAGCAAACTATTGTCTAAAAATCATAACAGTAATTAAGTCGACTTTTATCACTTGATTGTAAGTACTGACCCAGGACTGAATCTAGGATCCAGTTCTGGAATTCCAAAAGTAATCCTAAAAGTAATCTGTTGCAAATAACTTGAAACTTCCATTGAACTCAATGCATTGTTGTGTTTAAAATTGTGTTGCCTATTGCAACCACTTGTAACAGTTTACAAAAGTCAATTGCATATTGCAAAAGTATTTATATAAAGCATCTCATCCTGAGAAAGTATATTTTAATACCTATTGTTGGTTCTACAATAAAACAAGCATATATTTTTTATATATAAACCATTGGCCTAGAGTTCAGTTATGGAGTGTGTGAGACCATTTGCTGACTGAGTGTGTACAACGAATGCTTTACACTGTCCTCTGATACTGCCTTACTGCTCGACCAAGCTACCACTTTAGAGAGTAAGGTTATATCTAACTTTAGCCTCTGCCAAACCTCTGGGGACTGTGGACTCCGTACACCCTGTACCTATTTAGGAACAGTATATACAGAGCCACTTTCTCACAAGCACTACACAGGGCATCTTAGAGATGCCCCCTGAAACCTAACCTACAATCCACATCTGGTCTGGGAGGCTGCCTAGGCTGCCACACAGCAGACATGTTGCTGGACCCCTGGATGGAGAGCCCCCGCTCTCCTGGGCCTGCAACAATGCACATCCTGGGCAAGGTGCTAGGTCTCCTCCCCCAGGATGGGCAGGGGGAAGCTTCAAAGGCATGCCGCCTTTTTGAGCTTCTCCAGGCCACTTGCTGTACCCAGCAAACTGGCCCCACCCGGTTCTGACTCACCACTCTGGAGGGAGTCGTCTGGACCTAGATGGTCCCGACACTACCTTCTTCATTTTCCTCATTGGTTGCAGTTGCCAAGGCTTGCTGGTGCGCCAGACAGAAGCCCACGCCTCAGCTCTCGACATCCGACATGAGACAACTCGTGCATGGCTCGTCGCCTGGTTTATACAGCTGCATTTTTAAGGTCACCGTCTTCTCTCCTGAAACACTCGACATCGGTGAGCATTCGTCTTCGGTGCCTCGTGGTCACTCCTGAGTGGCATAGACTCGGTCCCCTCTGCTTGCAGGTATTTCTAAACTTGAATCCATCTTTGGGTTCCACCAGACACTTTCACCTTCACCAGCAGCGCCATCTTTCTGAAATCCTCCATTGAGATAGATGGCAGTTTCAGATGCTACTTCACACCTATGCACCCGGCTTCCCTGGTGTAGGTATCCTGGTTCCTAGCGTATATACGGGTGGGGTGGATCTCAAACCTTGTCTTCCACAGGGTTTTTTCGGGGTCCACTGGGAAGGTGCAAGAAACTGGCTCTGTATATACTATACCAAAGTGAGGTATAGCGTGCACAGAGTCCAGTGGAACCCCAAAGGTAGGCAGAGGTAAAAGTTAGATACCACCTCACTCTCTTTTTGTGGTAGTGTGGTCAAGCAGTAAGGCTTTATCAGAGGACAGTGTTAAGCATTTGTTGTACACACTCAGTCAGCAAATGAATTCACACACTCAAGAACTGAACTTCAGACCAATTGTTTTGGTAGAAAAATATTCTTAGTTATTTTATTTCCTAGAACCAAGCAAGCCTGGCACAGGTAAGTGATAAGTACTTTGCAGTAAATATACAGATTATAACAGTTTGGATTGCAATTGTAAAGGCACTTTGATTTCATTACAGTAGTGTTACTGATAATGCAATGCTTTTCAGAATACAGTACATATACATTGTATAGGATTTAGATAATTTGTTTAGGTTTTCAAACTCAATACTTAAAAACATTTCCAAGAAAAAAAGTCAATGCTATCCAGGAGGAGGAAAATAGTGTAATCAGTTTTAGGGTAAGTATTCTGTAGTGGGAGTTGAGGTTTTGGGGGGTAGACTCAGGGGTCCCCCAGGGTCAGGGATGCACTTTCATTACATCTTCAGCGGCACTAGGGCGGCTGGGTGCAAAGTTCTGACCCAATGTTATCCAATGGGGGGTAGGGGGGCCTCTGGTTGGTGGCTGCTGACAGGCAGGCCACTTGGTTATGGGAGCAAAGCTCCAGGACTTTAGCTCAGGGCAAATAGAGGGAAAAAGTTAGCACCAAAAGGTGCACCCTAAGTGGCACTAGGGCGGTCGGGTGCAGTGTGCTGTTTTGACGTCTGGCGCCCTGTTTGCAAAGGGGAAACTCAGGTTTGCAAAGGCACTGCAGGCTCGGGGACGGAGGTTTTCTGGGTGCGATCACCACTTCGAGAGATACGTTGGGATGCTGGGGGTAGGTTAAGCACCGTTGGTTGTGCCACCCAACGCTGATCATTGCTGCACTAGCGCAGGTCGCGCTGCCAGCGGGCTGTGATATTTTTAAATACCTTTAGCTTATCTTGTTTGCTTTTCTTTTGTTATCCCCTGATTTTATCCACCGCTCTGCTGGGCTTCTGTCCCCTCACCCGCATTTAATTTGTTGAAAACGCACCGCCATTGGCGGGTCCGGGTCCTGGGGCTGGATAGCTGTGGGGGCCATCTTGGTTTGGGGTGAGTGTGTCCTTGCGCGGGCGCCATCTTGGAGCGTCCCGACGCTCGAGCTGGTTTGGGAGACGCCTATTTAAGGCGGACTTACACTGCTAGTGTTCTGATCATTGCTGCACTAGCGCAGGTCGCGCTGCCAGCGGGCTGTGATATTTTTAAATACCTTTAGCTTATCTTGTTTGCTTTTCTTTTGTTATCCCCCGATTTTATCCACCGCTCTGCTGGGCTTCTGTCCCCTCACCCGCATTTAATTTGTTGAAAACGCACCGCCATTGGCGGGTCCAGGTCCAGGGGCTGGATAGCTGTGGGGGCCATCTTGGTTTGGGGTGAGTGTGTCCTTGCGCGGGCGCCATCTTGGAGCGTCCCGACGCTCGAGCTGGTTTGGGAGACGCCTATTTATAGTCGTCCTCTCCCGCGCAGCGGGAACGCACAGTGGGACGCCGTCGCGTAGCCGGAGTCGTGCCAGAGTCCTGCCCGTCTGCGCTCGTCCGCGTCGAGGTAGCGGGTGCGGGCTATGGACTCTGGCCTCCTGCCATTGCACCATCATGTGTAATATAGCGACATTCAAGTACGATCGTGCTGATCTCTTTTCCATAAGAGACAGCCTTTTGGCGTGTAACCCTGTCCCTGTACCTCCTCTATCGGGACCTTATGATTGCTCTTGTGGTAGTTTTTCCCTGGCCACTCCCATTGGGGTACGATCTGCTGAAGGGACTGCCCGTAGCATTCACACGGATTGCACCGAGCAGAAACTCAACATATGGAGCTTGAATGTTAGATCTTTGGTCAAGCACTATCAGTCATTACGGGACATGATAGATATGGACCTTCCTGACATCATCTTACTTACCGAAACTTGGTTACAGGACGCTGACACTGCCATTATAAATTTGGCTTTCCCCTCTACCTACACGGTGTTTACTTTGAACCGCTCGACTAGGGGAGGTGGTATAGCTATGGCGACTAAATCCTGCTTCCCAGCTGAGTGGAAGGCTTTGGATCTTCCAATGTGTGAGAGCGCCTTGTTTAAGGTAAGGATCAGTCATCAATTTACCTTCAGTGGTGTGCTTATCTATCGTCCACCTGGGAACGACACTGTTTTTAAGGCCGCCCTTGCGGATGTGGTTGGCTCGCTGGCTCCTAGGTGTGCTAACTTTAGCATAGTAGGTGACTTAAATATACATCTTGATCAGACGTCATCTCCATCCATCAGCTCCTTGTTAGCGGACCTGGAAGCGATGCGATTTAACCAACTAGTCACCTCCCCCACCCATATAGGAGGTCATATACTTGACCCCTTTTTTACCACCTTAGTTCGGGCTAGATCATCTGACCTGATGGTGGTGGGTTGGACTGACCATCTGCTGGTTAAGGTGTCATGTCCCCTAGAAAATCCGCAATTTAAACCTGTGGATAAACAGATCTTAAAGTGCAACTGCCGTAAACTCAAGTTGGAGGAGTTTGTCAGGATATTGGAGGCACAACCTCTGGGCAAACTGCAGAATGTGGAACAGGGATATGAACAGTATTGTAACTGGGTCCTTACTGCCCTCGACTCTCTTATACCGCTGCGCTGGGCTAAATGTCACGTTAAAAATCGCAGCCCTTGGTATAATGAGACTCTTGCCGAACTCAAGAGAACTTGCAGGCAAGCTGAGAGGGCCTGGCGAAAATCCTTTGATCCCACGTTAAAATCACTGTACTTTGCCCAGCTTAAGACCTATCACAGAGCTATCTCTCAAACCCGGGCTGCCTATTATGCAGCTGAGTTTTCCAACAGCCCTAACCCTTCTAAGTTAATCTTCAAGGTACTCAAAGACCTGATGGGGAAACGGGCCACCTCGCAAGAAATCTGCACGGACTCTCACTGTGAAAGTCTGGCATCCTTTTTCGTGGGGAAGGTGCAGACAATCTATCGAGGATTTATACCTTCTGTTTCCGGGGATGCTCTTAGTGATATGAAGGTCTCGGTGTCCGAAACTCTGTTCATCCTGCCGGCCATGTCTAACGAGGCATTTGACACTCTGAGCCTTAAAATTAAATCTGGCTCCCCCTTAGACCCACTGAAGCCGGAGTTCCTTATCCGTCTCCCGCCTCTCTGTCGTGAACCCATTCTGGACGTGATTAATCTTTCCCTCAGTGAGGGCGTGGTCCCGCCATCCTGGAAGCAAGCTGTGGTCAGCCCCATTCTGAAGAAACCCAACTCTGACCCCTTGCTCCCGGAGAATTACCGGCCCATCTCCCTCCTGCCTTGGACCGCCAAGGTCACTGAGGCACACGTGAATTCCATCCTGTCTGCCCATCTCTCTCGTAATAACATTCTTGACGAGAGCCAAAATGGTTTCCGCGCCCAACACAGCACCGAAACTGCTTTGCTCTTCATGACCGAGCATTTGCGGTCAGTGCTGGATGCGGGGCAGACCGCGGCGCTCCTATTATTAGACCTGAGCGCCGCGTTTGACACGGTGTCACATGACATTTTGATGCGGCGTTTGGAGGAAGTGGGTATTGAGGGGAAGGCTCCTCAGTGGTTCCGCTCCTTCCTCTCGGACCGGTTTTTCAAAGTAGCCATTCCACCTGGCCAGTCCTCTTTCCATTCTTTGGAACTGGGAGTCCCTCAGGGCTCTGCTTTAAGCCCCACATTGTTCAACTTGTATGTGAAACCGTTGGCCGCTGTCGTCAGGCAATGTGGCCTTACTATGACATCATATGCCGACGACACGCAGCTGGCGGTGACACTCAGTGGGGACCCTGAGGTGACTGCGCCCAGGTTCCGTGCAGGACTTATAGCTGTGGCTAGTTGGATGCGTAGCAACTGCCTACAGCTTAATGCTAAGAAAACCGAGGTCCTGGTTGTGGGGAAGCAGGCGGAACTTTGGGGAGACCAGTGGTGGCCTTCTGATCTGGGGGTGTCCCCCATTCCAGCGGCCGAAGTTAAAAATCTGGGGGTTTGGCTGGATTCCAATCTTTCTTATACCAGCCATACAAAGAAGATAGCAGCTACCTGTTTTGGTATTCTGCGAGGGCTGAGGCCAGTCCTCAAATTCTTTGACCCCCCCACTCGGCAACTGGTGGTTCAGGCCTCTATTCTTTCCCGGCTGGATTACGGGAGTGCCTTGCTACTTGGAGTCAACCAGGCTGAGGCGACTAGGCTTCAGAGGGTGCAGAACGCTGCTGCACGGGCCATTGTTGGCCTTCCAAGTCGAGGCTCTGTCTCTGCTGTTCTGACCTCCCTGCACTGGCTTCCGGTCAGACAGAGAATCAAATTTAAGGCTCTCTGTCTGACATTCAAGATCCTGAAGCTTTCCTCTCCCCCTGCTTTGGCGGGCCTTATTTCTCCATACGTCCCCACGCGGTCTCTCAGGTCTGAATCTTACCATCTGGCGACCAAGCCTAGGTTCAGGCTGAGTAGGATGGGAGGTCGCTCTTTTCGTGTCCTGGCGGCTGATCTATGGAATTCCCTTCCTTTACACATTCGCGCCCTAAATAGCTTGACTCTTTTTAGACGCGCCATTAAAACACATCTGTTTGCCTCTGCTATTTGATCTTTCTCTTTCTTAGCCTTGACCTGTTGTGTTGTGTACCTGATCAGGCGCCAGGACGCCCCTTTGCTGGGGCAGCTGTGCGCCTAATAAAAGTTATTAACATAACATAACATAACACCCAAAGCCGTAGGGCGTCTGGTGCAGGGGTGCCTTTTAGGGTTGCATCTTCTAACCAGGTCCTGGTCGCGGTTGTGGGGATCTTCCGGATTTAGGCTGTAGGCTTCGGCTGGAGGTTTGAGGCAGGTCATGGGTCACCGGATCTAGAGTCAGGATCACGGGGAAGACATCCTCGAGGTGTTTGCCCACTCGTGCTCGGGCAGTGGACGGCAGGTGCAGGAGAAACCGGGATTTTGCAGGAGCAGGTTCGAGGTGGAGACAGGCTATAGGCCTGGGGCAAAGTCAGTGGGCATCTTCCTCTTGTTAGCTTCGGCACGGCTGTTCGGTCCTTTTCTTGTAGTTTCTTCTGGTCTGAGGAAGGAAGGTTCAGGGGTGCCCCTAAATAATAGTTTTAGGGGTGTTACAGGTAGGTAAAAGGTTGGAACCAATGGGTCCCTTCCCTGGGGTGGGTACACCCCCCTATTATTCCACCCTCCAGTGGGAGGGGGGCATAAGCCTTTCTCTGGTTGGCTGAGTCCTATCTGCAATATGGCAGGACAGAGTTGTGCTTCACCTCTCCTCCCCCACCTGAAGGATGAGTTGGCAGAATTGGGCTCACCTCTCTTCCTCACTTGTTTTTCCCGCCGGTTCTCCCGCCCAAAGCAGGTGTCAGAACCAGTGGGAACCACTTGCGGAAAGCAGCAAGTGGCCTGGGGAAGCTCACAAAGGCAGCAAGCCTTTGAAGCTGCCCCTTAGTGGACCCTGCCCATCCTGAGGGTGGAGGCTTGGCACCTCATCCCAGGATGTACATTGTTTCAGGCCCCCCGAGAGCAGCAGGTTCTTGACCCAGTGGTCCAGAAACATATCTTGTGGTGGCAACTAAAAGCAGCCACTCAGCCTGGACACTAGAGGAAGGTTAGTTTTCAGGGGCAGCTCCAAGATGCCCTCTGTGTGCATTTTTCATTAAATCCCCCACAGGCATTAGTGGGGGTTTAATGTGCTGAGAAGTTTGATACCAAACTTCACGGTTTTCAGTGTAGCCATTATGGTGCTGTGGAGTTCGTAATGACAAACTCCCAGCACCATATACTCTTAATGGCAGCACTGCTCTTACAATGTCTAAGAAAGGACCTAGACACTGTAGGGGTACAGGGCTCATGCACCTGTATCCTCACCACTGGTATAGTGCACCCAGCTAGGGGGGTAACTGATCTATGCCAGGGCAGTGGGTTGTAGGCATGGCACACAGGGATGTGTGCCATGTCAGCTCTTCACTTTGTTCTGCACCAAAACACGCAGCATGCAAATGGGGGGGAAGAGTGAGTGAGTGAGTGAGTGAGTGAGAGTAAAAAGGTACAGGGCCTCTAAGGGAGGCACAATAAGTGCTGCAGCCCTTAGAGGCATTCTCTGGTCACAGTGTCCTGGCTACCTCTTGTACCATTTACCAGGGGCTGACCTGTGGCCAGAGATGCCAGTAGTGTTTAGGCTGCAGTGCAGTGCTAGGGCCCTGGGTACCTGTTTAGCAGGAGCCCAGGGCACACTCAGTAAAAGCACCTCAGCAATTCAGCAAAAAGTGGGGGCAACCATGCAGAAAGAGGGCACTTTCTCACAGCAAGCAGACACGTTTTTGGATGCATTAAAATAATTAAAAAAAATGATTAGTAAGTAATAAGTTAAAATGCACTTCAAAACGAGAACGGGATAGGATGCATGCCTGCTATATTTAAAGTGGTCCGTGTTTGCTAATTTGCCCTCCTGTGTAGAGAGGAGAGAAACAAAGATTCTCTCTACAAATTACTCTTAAAAATAAGGTTTTCTGGAGAAGCCATGTCATCGAGAAGACGGCTGCTCCTTAGAGGGGTGAAATTAAATACCAGATAGTGGTTTGTGAACGAAAGAGGAACGCTTAAAGTGAAAGCGGCACCATTCGCAAACAATTAAAGGCGCACTTAAAGTAAAAGCAGTGTTCACAAACAAAGGCGCGCTTAAAAGTGGAAGTGGCGCCGTCCACAAATAAATAATAAAGGTGCAAGGCCATGCTGTGTGGTAAACTGCAGTGCTCACCTCTGCCACATCTTCCTTTTAAATTTAAAGCAGCACCGTGGAAAAGAACTAGAGAAAAGTGCACTGCAAATGCGCTAGTTAAATTTAAAGTGAAAGCAGCATTACAATGCACTTTAAAACCAGAACGGAACGGCGTGCCATGCCTGCTACAGCAATATCAAACAAGCGGCTCCAGCTGAAGTAGTGCATGTCGTCCCTGCATTCAAGAACCTCATTAAAGAAAATAGTGATTAAAGACTAACAGATACCATGTAATAACCAAAGTAAAAGGGCCAGTCGCCATGGGAGTGACAAATGAAGACAAGGAGGTGCTAAGGAGGGACTAATAAGGCTATTTAGAAATTATGGACAAATATGGACATAGAGTGGGGGGGGGGCTTCTCTTCCCTACTCCACTTCAACAAGTCTCGCAGAGGAGCGCATGCGAGCTGACTCAGGCTCAACCTAAAAAGAAGTGCACCAAAACTAAACATATGGCGGAGTGAAAGGATCCATGTAGCAGGGGCGGTCTTTAGGGTGGTACAAAACAGCCAAAAGGCGGGACAAATGTAAAGTATTTACTAATCAAAGCAAAGGAACTTGAAAAGGCAGATGAAACAACTAATGGAAAGCACGGGCGTGATGATAGCCCAAACAGTAGATAACAGCATGTCTCGAAGAGACAACGCAAGCGCTGCCTCGGCGAGTCCTAAAAAGGGGTACTATCCTGCTAAGATTCCTAGAACCAAATTCTTCCTCTCCTTTTTCCCTTTCTAGGAAATCCCTTTCAAGGTCTAACTGCTCACTCTTCAGCTAGTGTTTGGCCTTCTCAAGCTAGAGCAGATTGTTCCCCCCATCTTGGATGGCCTCATCTAAATTAGAGTGAGTGGACCCAGCAATTGATGTTAAGGAAAGGGAGTATGAAAAAGAAGACCTCCTCCTCCCAGGAACCCTGTGAACCAAACAAGAGGGAGTGAAAGTGGGCCTACTGACATGACCATTTCCATCACAATCAGTACAACCCCCTTACAGATATAGGGTCATCTAGGGATGCCTCTTCAGGTTCCTACTGGCCATGCCCATTGACAGAGCCAATGCACCGTTTGCTCTTCAACTCCATCCCGTTATCCAAGGACTTCCTCCTTCAGTGGCCTTTCAGGATTCTGGATGTCATCTTGGAGGAGTTAAAACAGCAGAAAAGACCTAGTGGGGTTACCATCTGTCTTAAGTCCTCTAGCTTTGCACAGGGTCCTAAGTTCCTGAAACCTGAAGGCGCTGTACCTAGACTTTAAGTCCGACTAGATTCCCCATTAGTGGACTTGGTGCTAGTGTAGTGTACCCATCTCTAGCAATCTAAGCTTTCAAAAACAAGGTTGGAGAAAAGCCTATGCTAGACCCTTGACACCTAAACTAAACATTTAGTAATGTCTTACCTAATAAGTATTATACAATTACCAGAGGTACTAGCGGTTTATGAAAACTTTACTTAAGACAAAGTGGAAAAGCAAATGTAAGTCTTTATCCCAACCACAGTGCAACCAATATAGGAGGCTGGCTAGGTCTAAAGTAGTCTACTTACGGTGAGGCACTTTGCACTGAGTCCAGGCAACCCTTAGTGATAGTGTTAAGGTCCCTGAAAACCAGAGTTCTCAAGTGGTAGCTGTGGAGAGCAGCTAAGGCTTATTCAGGGGGGTGTAAAGAAAGTGCATTCACCACTATAGTCTATCAGTAAGCTTCTCACCAGAAAACTAAAAAAAAAAAACTACGTTATTATAAAAATATTTTGTATTTATTAGTACCCCAGAACACTAACTTGTAATATCTCCTAACCGTAGATCTCAATTCCACACAAGAAATACTTCAGTAATAGGTAAGCAGCATAGAAAAACACATAGGGCTCAGCCGAGGGGCCAACCCATATTCTAGAAAAGTGGAATGTGAGGTAAGTCCCAAACCGGGACTAGTACACAAGGATGGCGGACCCCAGGGGAAACACAGAACTACCCAAGGTGAGAAACCAGAATGTTTGAGTTAGCTTTTTCACCACGTATGAAATTAGTAGGAGAGGGGGAAAGCGTAAGCAAATATCCCTGACAAATTGATCCATAGGGCATTAGCTTTGGATTGGTGGTGAGGAAACCTGGAGGCAAAGGTTTAGCATTTTGTGTTGTATTTTGAGGCAAATCAGTCTATCTCTGGGGTACCACACCGTTAGACGTATGAGTGTAAGAAAGTCTGGTTGATTTCCCACAGAGGTACCCGCTGATGTGGTCTGCTGAGCATATTGAATATGCTACTTACCAGTATGCATCTGTTCTTGGCATGTAGGGCTGCTGACATTCATATCTGTGCATAGATCGCCGCCTAGTGTTGGGTCCGGATGATTGCACATTGTTGTCCTGGAAGAGTCTTCGAAGTATCCTGAGATGGGCGACTCCTCCCCTGGACCACAGTGCGCATGGGCATCCTCTCCATCCCCAGATTGTTTTTCGCCATTGTGGCAGTGATGGAGTAGATACAGGAAGTGATGACCATGCTATACAGTAATTCTGAGAGCTGCCGCTGCGACAGGCGCCGGGGAGGAGGGTGGGCGATATGAATGTCAGCAGCCCTACATGCCAAGAACAGATGCATACTGGTAAGTAGCATATTCAGTTCGAGGCATGTGGGCTGCTGAATTCATATCTGTGCATAGAATACACAGCAGTACCTCCTATTAGTGGCGGCTACCCGTGCCAGCTGCAGCAGTCTGAAAAAGAGTTTTGAGAACAGCCTGTCCTACAGCTGCCTGCTGTTTTGAGTGTACATCTACACAGTAGTGTTTGGTAAATGTATGTATAGTGGACCATGTGGCTGCTCTACATATTTCCTGTAAAGGAATGTATCCCAGGAAGGCCATGGACGCCCCTAACTTTCGTGTTGAGTGGGCTCGTGGTGGAATCGTTAATGTGCGTTTAGCTTTTTGATAACAAATTTGTATACATTTAACGATCCATCTGGCTATACCTGCTTTGGAAATGGCGTTGCCTTTGTGTTGTGGAGAGAAGGCAACAAAGAGTTGTTTAGTCTTCCTAAAGTTTTGAGTTCTGTCAATATAGTACATGAGGGCCCTCTTTACATCTAGTGTGTGGAGCATCCTCTCAGCGACATTTTGTGGGTTTTGAAAGAAAACGGGCAGTTCAATGGTTTGGTTCATGTGGAACTGCGATATTACTTTAGGCATGAATTTGGGGTTGGTACGTAGTACGACCCGGTTTGCGTGAACTTGTATAAATGGCTCCTGAATGGTTAGTGCCTGGAGTTCACTAACTCTTCTTAAGGAAGTGATGGCAACCAGGAAAGCCACTTTCCAGGTGAGGAATTGAATCTCACAAGAATGGAGAGGTTCAAAGGGTGGACCCATTAGTCTGGTGAGGACCAAGTTGAGGTTCCACACCGGTGCTGGGGGGTGCCTTGGGGGAATCACCCATTTAAGTCCTTCCAAGAAGGCTTTGATGGCTGGCACTCTGAATAAAGAGAGGTGCTGCCTGTTTTGGAGGTAGGCTGCTATTGCTGTTAAATGGACACGTATTGAGGTGTATGCCAGATTGCATCGGTATAGGTGTAATAGATAGCAGATTATGTTCTGAATAGATGCGTCTAGCGGGTTAATGTGATTGGTGTTGCAATAGATGACAAACATTTTCCATTTGGCTGCATAGCAAGCTCTGGTAGTGGGTCTCCTAGCTTCCTTAATGATCTCCATACAGTCAGGTGGCAGGTTTAGGTAGCCAAACTCTAAGACTTCAGGAGCCAGATTGCCAGGTTCAGCTGTTGCGGATCTGGGTGTTGAATTTCTCCATGGTTTCTGCGTCAAAAGCGCGGGTTTGATCCGCAGCCTTTGATGCGGCACCACGGAAAGTTGCAGAAAGGTGGTGTACCATGGCTGGCGTGCCCATGTTGGAGCAACCAGGATGAGTGTCAGTGAGTGCTGTCGCAGTTTGCGTGCCACTAGCGGTATCAATGGCGCTGGGGGAAAAGCGTACGCAAATCTGCCGGACCAGTTCATCCATATCGCATTGCCCTGCGACTGTGGATGTGGGAACCTGGCGGCAAAGCTTTGGCATTTTGCGTTTTCCCTTGTGGCGAATAGGTCTATCTCTGGATGACCCCACTGCTGGAAGTACGGTTGGAGTACTGATGGGTGTAACTCCCACTCGTGCATCTGGTGGCTGTGTCTGCTGAGCAGATCCGCCATCTGGTTGTCTTTGCCTGGGAGGTGTTCCGCCATGAGGAATATGTTCCTCTGAATGGCCCACTTCCACATGCTATGAGCCAGATGAGACAACTGTGGAGAGTGTGTTCCTCCCTGCTTCTGTATGTAGTACATGGCAGTCATGTTGTCCGTCCGGATCAACACGACTTTGTTGCACAGAATGCTTCATTGCCAGGAAGATTGCCATCAGTTCCAGAAGGTTGATGTGCATCTTCTTTTGTTGTGTAGTCCATAGTCCCTGCACTGTGTAGTTGAGTACATGAGCTCCCCATGCCTGGAGAGACGCGTCCGCTGTCAGTATTATTTGTGGAACAGGCTCTTGGAACGGTCGGCCCTTGCAAAGGTTTTGTGGATTCCACCAATGCAGAGAGTTGTATGCCCGACCGCTCACCAACACTAGGTCTTTCAACTGTCCTTGAGACTGATTCCACTGACGTGCTAGGCACTCCTGAAGCGGGCGCATATGTAGTCTCGCGTGTGGGACTATGAAGATGCAGGAGGCCATCATGCCTATTAACTGCATGAACACTCGCGCCGGAAGGGAGTGTTGAGGTTTGAATTTTGAGATCAGCAGTTGTATGCTGTTGATTCTCACTAAAGTTGGCTGAGCTGTGGCAGCCAGAGTGTTGATTGTGGCGCCTAAGTACTGTTGTACGTGCGCAGGTTGGAGACTTGATTTTGGGTAATTTAGTGAGAATCCCAGATTGTGAAGAAAGTGAATGGTGTGGGACATGTGGGTGGCACATTGTTGTGCTGACTTGGCCTGAACTAGCCAGTCGTCCAAATAAGGGAAGACGTGAATATTTTGCCTTCGTAGATGCGCGGCCACTGTCGCCAGGCACTTGGTAAAGACCCTGGGTGCTGTTGTTACTCCGAAGGGGAGAACTTTGAACTGATAGTGATTCCCTTGAATGGTGAATCGGAGGTATTTTCTGTGTGAAGGGTGTATTGGTATGTGGAAGTATGCATCCTTCAGGTCTAGCGTAGCTAGGAAATCCCCCTGACTGAGTAGTGGGAGAACCTGTTGGAGGGTGAGCATATGGAAATGCTCCGATAGTATATATAGGTTTAGGGGTTGCAGGTCTAGGAAAGGTCTGAGCGAGCCGTCCTTTTTTGGGATCAAGAAGTACAGAGAGTACACCCCTGTGCCCTGCTGGGCGATGGGCACTACTTCTATGGCACCTTTTGCGAGCATAGCAAGCACTTCTTGCTGGAGTAAATCTAAGTGTTCGGCTGACATAGGACGGTGCTTTGGTGGTATGTTGGGTGGAGTGGAGGTTAGTTCTAGACAGTACCCGTGTTGAATGATGTCCCTGACCCACCTGTCCATGGTGATGTTCTTCCATGCGGGCAGGAACAGCTGGAGTCGTCCCCCGACAGGTGTTAAGTGGTCGGGGGGTAGGGAGAGGGCGTCACTGTTTGTTTTTTGGGGGAGGACCTGGTGTTGCCATATCCACGTCCCCTGCCCTTGGTGCTGGATCCACGATATCCACCCCTGTTTTTGTCGTAGGTGGTTTGTGTGCCACCTTTAGCATACTGTTGTTGTGACCCCCTGACCCCTTGACGTTCCCCTATTTCAAGTGCGACGAAAGGAGCCACTACGAAATTGTTGGGTTTGTAGCGCCCCCATAGATTTGGCAGTATCTGTGTCCTTTTTTATTTTCTCTAGGGTAGTGTCAACGTCTGGGCCAAATAAAAATTCCGGGTTAACCGGTAAGTTGAGGATATTGATTTGGATCTCGGGTTTGAAGCCTGAGATGCGTAACCAGGCATGGCGTCGCAGCATGACACTTGTGTTTATTGCCCTGGCCGCTGTGTCAGCTGCGTCTAGGGCGCATTTTATGGACGCATTAGTGAGGAGTTGTCCTTCTCTAATGAGGAGTTCGGCTGACTCTTTATACTCCTCCGGTAGGTGTTGGAGCAGTGACTAGCGTGTCATAATGTGACCTGTCATAACGTGCCAGGAGTGCCTGTGTATTGGCAATGCGCAGGATATTGGCTGCTTGCGCTGCAACACGTTTGCCCGATGTTTCAAGGACCTTTGACTCTTTGTCTGGGGGAGGAGCATCACCAGTTGTCTGTGAGTGGGCTCTTTTACGAGCGTTGGCAACCACCATAGAGTCTAATGGCAACTGACCCCTAATGTATTTAGGGTCACCAGGTGCAGGCTTATATTTCTTTTCAATCCTGGGGTTTAACACCCGGGCTCTTGTGGTGTCCTTGAAAATGTCTTTGGCAGGCTTGAGAACCCCTTTAAGCACGGGCAGAGTCTTGACAGTCCTTTCTGAAGATGCGAAAGTGTCAAGCAGGAAGTCCTCCTCAATGGCGTCAGAATGTAGCTCCACCCCGTGATGAGCAGCAGCCCGTTCGATAAGGGCATTAAATGCGGCCGTGTCCTCTGTAGGAGACGTTTTAATGTTGTAGAGTTGCGCATCCTGAGTATGTGGCGTGACACCTTGGTCGATGGGTCATCCCATGCCTGATCAGGATCTTGCGTTTCATCTGGATCTGCGTCCCCGGGGTAGATGGTATCATCCCCACCATATTCCTGCATCGGGTCCGATTCAGAAGGGGTAGGAGAAAAGGACTGCGGATCCAGCTGGAGGGGATGGAAGTGTTCTTGTAGCACTGGTTCCTGCTCCGCCGGTAGCTTGCGTTTGAGGGGAATTTTGTATGGCACCTCTTCCCTGACTGGTGTGATTTTGCGCTTGTGGAACATGAGCCTGCCAGTGTCGGCGTCGATAAATTGTGGCCCTGAAGAGTCTTGTTCTGTTAGGCCAGAGGTGGTGGACTGTGTGTGGAGGACACGTGTCCGAATTTGAAAGAGTTTCGGTGCCGATGTCGGCGGCAGCCCAAAGGTAATGTTGGTGGGCTCCGAGTGCGCTCTACAGGGTGAGGTAGTGTGGGGACCCGAGGTAGCGTGGAGGGCTGCTCGGTCCCGGATACGTTGTAGAGATGCAGAGACCTGTTGCACAGCAAACTGAGATGGTGGTTTGGTGGGCATCTTGGCAGTAGGCGTGGAGGCAGACCCCGACTTTTTTGTCAGAAGGGGGTCACTGGTTTGAAGGGATGCATCGATAGTCGACGTAGTCGAGGACTTCTTCAGCATCGGTGCTTTAGGCGTCGACGTAGCCGAGGCGGCCATTTTGACTGCGGAGTTTGCAGGCTTCGGTGTCGGCGCCTTGTGGTGCCCGAGGGCGCGCTTCTTTTGTGCGTCGACCGCGTCTGCTGCGGTGAGCTCGGCGCCGAAGTCTTTCTGTTCGGAGCCGACGACTTTCTTCGGCGTCGGCGCCGGGGCAGTGGACTGTTTCGACGCCTTTGATCCGACCACCACCAGTTTCGCTTTCGATTTTTAAGGGACTGGAGCGATGGATGTGGCAGGGTTGAACAACCCGGTCGTCTTGGGTAATATTGGCTCTTGTATAGTGTCCGATGCCGGGCCGGAAGGCGGGGCCGAGGAACCATGGATTAGGTCTTGGGTAAGGCCCGAAGGCGATCCGACCGGAGCCTGACGACTAATTTCGGCCTCCGTTTCGACGGATAAGCCTAGCTCCTCGGGAGAGCTGTCTTCTTCAGCCCCATAGGCTTCGTCGAAGTCCCCTACCTCGTCGACGGCTTCTTCACGTCGAAAGAGCTCTTCGTCATCTTCGTTCGATCGGGAACCATGCTCTGAAGCGGGGCTAGATAGTATTTCTTCCACGCTCTCGGCGTCCTCGGTGCTGAATATGTTGGTGGGTGCGGGCGCTGCCTGCTGCGCCTCGAGCCTCGCTGCCCGTCGGTTCCGTAGAGTTTCCTTGGATCGGAACCGCGCGTAGGCCATGCATTTCGATTCGTCGTGATCCGGCGAGAGACATTTGTTACAGACCGGGTGGACGTTGATGTGAGGGTACTTGGCGTGGCACAACGGACACCTCTTGAACGGAGTTCTCGATTCCATCGTCGATCGAGCGTCGAAGTTTGGACCAATTCGGTCCGAAATTTTGAAGAGGGTGTGGAGCACTAGAACTAGTAGTCGACACCGAACGGTAACTGTACCGACGAAAACTATAGGCCTTTTGGCCTAAAACTAAGTATTCCGAAGTTGAGCTAAGATAGTTGCATCCGAACCCAATGGCGGAAAAAAACTATCTGGGGATGGAGAGGATGCCCATGCGCACTGTGGTCCAGGGGAGGAGTCACCCATCTCAGGATACTTCGAAGACTCTTCCGGGACAACAATGTGCAATCATCCGGACCCAACACTAGGCGGCGATCTATGCACAGATATGAATTCAGCAGCCCACATGCCTCGAACCTGCCAAATCGTTCTGAAAGGAGGTGGATTTTATGATGAATGGCCCAATACTAGATGCGCCCTGCTAGGAGGGAGAGCTGTGATGTGCTTCTCCTCTGTTTTTGAACATAATGCATTGCACTCATGTTGTCTGTACTCACCCGGACTACTTTGTTGTGTAGATGATAGCGATGAGTGTTGCTGTGAAGTTGACCATAAACTGTGTACTGTGAAGTCCTGCATTTGCGCTCCCCAACCCTGAAAGGATGCATCTGTCATCACTGTGGCTTGCAGAATTGGGGTTTTGAAGGGTCAACCGTGCAACAGACTGTTGCCGTTTCACCATCACAGAGAAGGACAGGTCGCTGCCCCTACCAACGTTAGATCTTGTAGATGCCCTTCTGCTTGAGACCATTGTAACCGCAGTGTGTTCAAGTAAACGCATATGTAGACGAGCATGTGAAACTATAGCTATGCATGATGCCATCAACCCAAGGAAGCTCATGATTGTTTTTACAGTGACTTGGTGTGTAAAAAAGAGGTAATGCGAGCTGGATCTTTTGCACTCTTGCTGGACTAGTGTAGACGTTGCCTGTGATCGAGCTCCAGGTTGCGCCTAAGAATGGATGTATTGGCAATGGCTGAAGGTGACATTTTGTTATGCTGAGCGTAAACCCTAATTTGTGAAGAAGGTTGATTACTTGTGTGTCCTGTAGACACTGTTTGCTTGGACGTTTGATGAGCCAATCATCTAGACAGAGGAGATGGGCGTCTACCACTAGTAGGCATTTAGTGAGTACCATCGGAGCAGTAGTTATTCCAAATGGTAACACCTTAAATTGGTAGTGCTGTCCGCTGACCTCAAAACGATAGCGCCGGTGTGCTGGATGTATGGGTATATGGAAATAGGCTTATTTGAGATCTAGTGCTGAAATAACATCTCCTTGTTGCAGCAATGAGATCACATCTTGTAGTGTGACTATGTGAAAGTGTTCTGAACAGATATATCTGTTCTGAGGTCTAGAAGGTGCATTCATGTTTTGTCTTTTGGGAATCTGGAAATAGTGAGTATACTCAGTGTCCTTGATATTGCTTTGGACGATTTCTATAGCACCCTTTTGAAGGAAAGCTTGGACCTCCTCTTGGAGAAGTGTTAGATGTTATGCTGACATTTTGTGTCCTTGGTGATATTGTGGTTAGGGTATTTGTAAGTTCTAGACAATAACCATGTTTAATTGTAGAGAACCAACTGATCGGTGGTAATCTGATTCCATTCTTGAAGGTAGTGTTGTACTCTTCCCCCTACTGTTGTTGTATAGTGAGAGGGAAGGGTTAGTTGGTCACTGTTTGGTAGGTGTGGTAGGTTTGGGGGTGAAATCATAACCTCTGCCTCTATTTTTGTAGTGAGGTCTAAAGTAGGATCGCCTAGAACAGTGTGCCTGGTAGGAACCTTTTTTGCAGCGGACCTGAATCAGTGGATGTACCAGGTATTGTGGCACTGCTGTATTGTCCCCTGCGAAAGGAATCCTTGTGGTGAACGGTGCCCATGTTTAATTTTTCAAGCATCTCATCTACATATGGTCCAAAGAGATTTTGGCCATCAAAAGGTAAATTAAAAAAGATGCTGTTGGACCTCTGGCTCAAACCCTGATACCCTAAGCGATGCGTGGCGTCTGATACGTATACTGTTTATTTCTCTGGCACTTCTGTCAGCAGAATCTAGAGCACAATGTACAGTGGCATTAGATATGACCCTACCTTCTTCCAATAATTGAGGTACTCTGTTGCGAAACTGTTCTACAGGTGTTGCAGCAGTTCCTGCATTTCATCCCACTGTGCCCTATTATAACGGGATAGCAATCCCACAGTGATGCATACATGGTTAGTTGCTTGTGCAGCGATTTCTTTCCCTTCCGCATGTTGTTTCTGCTTTATCTTTGGATGGGGCATCTCCAGTACCTTGCAAGTGTGCCCTCTTTCTAGCGATGTGTACAACTAATTAGTATGGGGACATCTGACCCTTGATATATGTGGGGCCCAATGGACACGCCTTATATTTCTTTTCCACTCTTGGAGTGATTACTCTAGATTTTACAAGCGGTTTCAAAATCTGTTGTGTTCTTGAGCATGCCCTTTAGCATTGGCAGCGATTGTATTGTTCAGTTACATTTATTTTCTTCACTAAAGACATCTTCCTTTTGTTCCAGAGTGTGTAGATCTACCTTATGGTAGCATGCTGCCCTACTGTGACCTCGTGGTAAGATGTGGCATAATTTGGGGGAGAAGGGCTTGTTGTATATAGATCTGTCTCCGTCTCATCTATTGGATCGGCCTCATAATCCTCCCAAGGCTCCTCTATATTATCTAGACCTTGTTCTAGGAAATATGCTACTACACCCCCCCCCCCCCCCACAACAATCACCTGGTGATTAATGTGCAGGTAATGAGTGTAGTTGTTCAGAAGTCAGGTGTTCTGATGACTTGGTGAATAGGTGAAAGTGCCAGTGGTTGCAACAGTGGAGGTGTAAGTGGAGGAGAAGATATAGGTTTGAAAGAAGGTGAAGGAGAAGGTTGAGGGAAAATAATAGGTTTAGTGCCTCTGTCCTTTCTCTTCTTTTTGTGAGGTCTAGGTTGATCTGATCCCATGAACTCTTCTCGGAAGGATTTCTTCCTCTTTGGAAGTGCCTGTAAAATCTTTGGAGTCTGCTTTGCCCCTACTTTTTCAGTGTTTGAGTAAATACCGTTTTTTTTGTCCCTTATCTAATTTATCTTGAAGCTTTTCAAGACTTGGTTGTGGTGGCCGCTGTTTAGGCTTCAACACAGTCTTTATGGGTTTTCGGAGTCTATGTTATTTTCTTTGCCAAAATGGCATTAGTTACAGGTAAAGGTTTAAAATGGCATTAGTCACAGGTAAAGGTTTTGTTAAGTGTTTGCTACCAAAGGCGGCTTGCCTGTTTCAGCTCCAACATTTTATGGTGTGTGGACTCAGTTTTTTTCGGTGCCGGCACCGACGAAAAACAGAGGGCTTTAAACTTTTCAACAGTTGACGATTGTTTAACAGGCAGAGGGACGTGGGTCTGCTCCTGAGTCTATATTCGGAGACCACCATGGCCTAAGGGCAGTGGGGTTCTGTGAGCTGCTTTCATTTGATGTATTGACTTTGTTGGGGCATGGAAGGCTTTAGTCTGCGTACTCAAGTGCCCTTGTGTGGAGAGTTCAGAGTCGGAGTCTGAGCTGTCGCCACTGATACCCAGCAGTATATGGTTCTGTGATCACTACTTGTGCCTTGGCGCCCTTAGCTTCGTGTTCTGGGTATGGGAACAAGCCCTTGAGGTTAACAGGCGCGTGGTCAGCATACTGTGAGTGCATGGTGGAATGGCCCCAATGGCATTCTCATCACTGCTGTACCGTTTTCTTGGAGCTGAAAGCTAGACACGCCTCTCACGACATCTTGTCGTGCTCTGGGGACTAGCAAAGGTTACACACCTAGTGCTGGCCCTGTCTGCAATATTTGGCCTGGCACTTTGGACAAAGACTAAATGACATTTTCTATCCCTCGAAATTGAGTGTATGGAATAAGTCGCTGTTGAAGTTAGAGTCCAAGTTATTACAGTTGTCGATCTGGGCCCAGGTTGCGGATTGGAAAAATAAGGAACATAAGTTGGTGTAGTGATTGTAGAATTACTTGTCACGGGTGGAAAAGAAAACGGGGTGCTCGAAAGGCCTCGTGGCAGAACTCTAGCTTTGATCCAGAGCTGCGAGATCGGTGTCCACACCAAACGGCGGAAAAAACAATTCGACAAAGGAGACGAGGAAAATGCACAATATAGACTATAGGAGGAGTCACTATAAATCGTGACTAGAATAACTTCTTTTAAGAAAAACAACTTGTAATCATCCAAGCCAAACACCAGAGGGCAGGAGTATGCTAAGCATATGAATCTACGTCTAACGCATGCTACGAATAGAACAGAAATTAGTGTGCCTGGGAGGTGCCAATATAGGTAGCGCAATATCACTTCTGGCATTGACCACGATGGACGCGGAGCCAATTCCCACCACCTCCCGGTGTGCAGGGGTACTGCTTACCGAAAATCTTCTGGATCCAGTGTGTTGCCTGTGGAAACTCAAAAGGTAAGGAATCTGCAGCTAGAAGTCAATCAATTTCCATATGTGCTTTGTTTTCCTAATAGCAGAGTGACTTTTCTTCGTATGAGCCATGGTCCAAGTGGTTTATCTCTGTCGAACAAGTTACTTACCTCCGGTAACAATATATCTGTAAGAAACATTGGTTAGTAATAGATTCCTTACCTTAGAATTACACCCAGGCGTCAGACTGGATCCGGAAAGTTTTTCAGCAGTACCCCTGCGTGTTGGAAGGTAGAGTTGTGCGGGTCCGCGTCAGTCGAGGTCGCCGAGATGACGACGCGGCAGCTACTTAGACGCCGTCCTCGCGCGCTGACATCAGTTCTGTACGCGACTTTCCGTGCCAGGAACGCAGAGCCATGCAAGATACTGACCACTGGTGCCTTGAAACTAGGGCCCTGAAAGGGGATGACCTTAAGCCTAGAAATCAGTTCGCAGAACGGGGAGGATGGGTGGGGCAGTAAGAAATCTATCACCAACTAATGTTTCTTACAGATATATCGTTACCGAAGGTAAGTAACTTGTTCATCTGAAAGAAACACGTAGTGATAGATCTCTTACCTTAGAATAGATACCCCAGCAATACCAACCCCGGTGGTGGGTCTGCAAACCAAGATCATACCAGGAAGCCCCGGAGAACAGAAAGGACAAAGAAGCGGTCTCTCCGGACTTGGCTGTCCAGGAAATATTGCTTAGTAGAAGTGTGCAGCGAGGCCCATATAGCTGCCTGACAGATGTTTTATAAGGGGGCACCACGTCCCAATGCCGTAGTGGCAGCTGTCACCCTGGTGGAATGGGCACGCAGCCCCAACGGAGGCTCCTTCTTAGTTAACAGGCTTTAATACACAAGACGACCCACCTGGAGATAGTTCGCTTGTGTACGGCCCGACTTTTCTTGGCGTAAACGTAGCCAACAACTGTTGTGTGCGGTTCAAGTAAAACGAGAGCACGCGTGTTGGGTCCAGACAGTGGAGCCTCTCCATCTCTGGAAGGATGCGAAGGCGGAAAGAAGGTGGGCAAAGTGATGGTTTTCAAGATGTGGCATCACAAAAGGAATAGGAGGGAAAAGGTGAGTAATGCCTTTGAGAAATATATTGACAGGGGACTTGAAAAGAGAGGGCTGCTCAGGGAGCCTGAGGAAGGCTGAAATAGCAGAAAGGTAGCCCTTGATAGTGCCCAGAGCAGAGCCCTGCTGGGTCAAAGAAAGAAGTAACAAAACACCTTCTGAAAGAGGGGCAGAAACTTTGCTGTGCACTATGCCACAAATCTGTTCCACCTGCTGACATACCAACTTAGTGGAGGGACGTCTGGCTGCCAGAATGACATCACAAACTTCAGGAGGCAAGTCGAAAGGAATCAACTGCCACTTATTAATCTCCACACAAGGAGGTGGAGACTGGACAGGTTCAGGCGCAGGGCCGTCCCCTGTTGCTGCGACAGAAGATCCTCCCAAAGAGGCAGGCGATTCAGGGGATCCACGCTCCTACTGAGTAGCTCGGGATACCAAACTCTTCGAGCCCAGTCCGGCGCCACAAGAATGACTTGGGCCCGGTCGTGCCTGATCTTCTTCAGCACACTGGACAGAAGTGATATGGGCAGAAAGGCGTACAATGGACCAAAACTCCACTCGCGACGAAAAGTGTCGCTCAGTGAGTGGCACATTGAAAATTCCAACGCGCAGAATTGCTGACATTGAGTTCTCTTCGGTGGCGAATAGATCTAACCAAGGCTCTCCCCACTGTTGAAAGAGACCTTGCGCCACCTCAGAGTGAAGACGCTATTCGTGATCCATCATGCACCTGCGGCCGAGTACTTCTTAAAGCTCTTTTTTCATATTGATCAAGAATTGAATGTGTGTTGACTCAATGTACTTTTGAGATGTAAAATAATCCTACGTAGATTTTAATTTAAAAAATAATTGGATAGTTGTATTCTGTGCAAAGGCTAAAAACAAATTTGATGGAATGGCCATCTAAACAAAAGATAGGACTGTCTGGACAGAAAAGAACAATTGTCACTAGAGCACTCAAACATTAACATACTTGGGAACAGCAATTTCGAGGCATGACTGCGACTACTGTGGATGTTATCGGACTGGATAGAAAGGAGAGCAGGCAGCAAGATTAGGAACAGATACTCACTTGTGATCTAACTTCTCCATTGTGGTATCTTACTTAAATTCAAAATAACCAAGTTCTTCATTCACAAGTTCCCTTGACACTTTTATAATATAAAAAAGAACTACTTTCTAAAAGTAATGTGTGACTGCAACAGAACTGTCCTATAGCTGGGCATATGAAGAGGGCTGGGACACTAGTACACTGAATTAAAAAATAAAAACTCCTCAGTGAGAAAGCACAAGTTGTAGAGAAGAATTAAAAGCAGTTTTTTATGAATGACAGGCAAATAAACTTGTACTCTACCCCTCAGCTTAGTTTCTTCCAAGTACCGCGTTCCCTTTCGATCAGAGCAATAAAGCCATTTCTAGTAGTAAAAACGGAGATGTGCATGTATTTTCATTTACTCAAGTCTCAAAACTGGCTAAGTGGGAATGTAGGCTTCAGCTTCTCAGACAAACTAATATGGCACAGGAACACAATTGGAATTTTAGGGAGGGAGATTGGGAAAGAGGAGTTAAATCTGAGACATAAAAGCCAACCAATGACGACCCTGGGGAAATGTGTCAGGATGCAGTCCAAGGGGTGTACCTGGGTTTGAGTGCCTGTAGCTGCTGCAGGAACACTGCAAGTTGCTGCTGCTGCTGTGGTGTCAGGTCACCTGTAGCTGCCTTCACTTGTAGAGCACACTGCGCGGACTGCAGCCTGCTAGACAATGGCAATTAGGTGGGGAAGGGAGGGACGGGGTTGACATTGAAATGAGATAGAAACATTGAGTAAGAAAGGGCAGGATGAAGACAAAAAAAAAAAATAGAAGAGCAAGCGTAAGGAAGGTAAGACAGACTCAGCAGTTAGACAAACGCACTTACAGACTGAAGTGACAAGATTGAATGGAGGATAGTAATAAAGAAAGATGGAAAATACAAAAACCAAGAAGCAAAAGCAAACATTAGGGAAACAACACCATGCATGTTAAAAGGGTAAAGGAGTAAGGGCACAGACGAGGGAGAGCAACTGTGTATAGCAACCACTTTGGTATCCCAACACCACAAATCTATCAAGTGAACAGGAACCAAACTTAACCTACTGGTTTTTGGTTGGAACCTTTAACAATCAGGTAACGACCTTTCCCACAGTAAGTGCAAGTAAATTGTGAAGGCAGATATCAAATACTTGGAAATATGCAAGTCAAATACAATTTGAAAATACACAAGTTCCCATGACACTTTAATAACATCTTACTCTACATATATATGTATGATATATAAACAAATGAGCACTCAGAGGACTTTTGTGAGGGCAAAACTGAAACAAAGTCCTACGTGACAAGATCAGCAATTTGCCCTTTATTTTGCTCTTAAATATCAAACAATTCAAATCCTTTATTTTAAAAGCTCCATTACTGATGCAATGATTAACCAATATTAAAAGATTAAGGTTATGAAAGATTCAATACACCCGAATTGTTTTTAATGGTACATTTCGATAGATTGTCTACTAACCAGACCATTACAATATATACTACACTATTTACACCAATTGTTAATTCATGTAAGTACATTCTTAATCTTTTGCAAGCATTTTATTCTATATGTTTAAAACTGTATGCAAGTACCCCTTTTTGACAGGGTCACCCCCACTTTTTACTGGCATTTGATGCACTTTTGACTGAAATGCACTGGTTTCCTGCTAGCCAGGTCCCCAGTGTAGGAAGGAATATGCTACTTACCAGTATGCATCTGTTCTTGGCATGTAGAGCTGCAGAGCCACACACTTAGGATAAGATCGCCATCTGGTGTTGGGCTCGGATGATTGCAGGTTTTTGTCTTCGGAAGAAGCCTTTTGGTCACGACATAGGTCACTCCTCCTCTGGACAACAGTGCGCATGGGCATCCACTCCATTCTCAGATTGTTTTTCGCCATGATGGGAAATGATGGTGTATAAGAATAAAGAGAAAGGATGTCCATGTGTAATGTCTAATTAAGACAATGCTGGAACAGATACAGGTCCCGGGGAGGTGGGTGGGCGTGTGTGGCTCTGCAGCTCTACATGCCAAGAACAGATGCATACTGGTAAGTAGCATATTCCGTTCGAGGCATATGAGCTGCAGATCACACACTTAGGATAGACTATATAGCAGTGTCTCCCCTAGCGGTGGTCACCTGTATCTGTTGCAGCAGTTTTGGAATAGTTTTTAGGACAGCTTGGCCTACGGAAGCTTGTTGTTTGGATTGCACATCAACAAAGTAATACTTAGTGAAGGTGTGTGTGGTAGACCATGTGGCTGCTTTGCAAATATCTTCTAAAGGAATATTCCCTAAGAATGCCATGGAAGCCCCTATTTTACGTGTGGAGTGCGCTCTAGGGGGAACTGTAAGAGTGCGTTTAGCTTTTTGGTAACATATTTGGATGCATTTAACTATCCACCTGGCTATACCTGATTTTGAAATGGGGTTGCCTTTATGTGGTGGAGAGAAAGTAACAAACAGTTGTTTGGTTTTGCGAAAGGGTTTGGTTCTGTCGATGTAATAAAGCAAGGCTCTTTTAACATCTAAGGTATGAAGGGCTCTCTCAGCTACTGAGTCTGAATTAAGGAAGAAGACTGGCAGCTCGACTGATTGGTTAAGATGGAAAGGGGGAATTACTTTTGATAGGAATTTTGGGTTTGTCCTAAGAACCACTTTGCTACGATGTATTTGTAGGAATGGCTCTTCAATAATTAAGGCCTGTATCTCACTTACCCTTCGCAGGGATGTGATTGCGATAAGGAAAGCCACTTTCCATGTAAGGAATTGCAGTTCGCATTTGTGCATAGGTTCAAATGGAGGGCCCATGAGCCTTGTTAGAACAATATTTAGATTCCACACTGGAGAAGGTGGTAATCTGGGAGGAATAATTCTTTTGAGACCTTCCATGAAGGCTTTGATGGCTGGTACCTTAAATAGTGACAAGTGTTGTTGATATTGTAAGTAGGCTGCGAACGCTGCCAGGTGTAGACGTATGGAGGAATACGCTAAATTGCATCTTTGCAAGTGTATAGCAAATAATGTTTTGGATGGAAGCATCCAGTGGACGTATATTATTGTTAGTGCAGTAAATGGCAAGTCTTTTCCATCCATTTTGCAGCATAACATGCCCTAGTAGTAGGTCTTCTAGCTTCTTTTATGATATTCATACAGTCTGGTGGGATATTGAGGTAACCGAACTCTAAGACTTCAGGAGCCAGATCGCCAAGTTCAGTTGCTGTGGATCTGGGTGTCTGATTTCTCCATGGTTCTGGGTTAATAAGGCTGGGGAAAGTCGCAGTTTTTGATGTGGAACTAGCGATAGTTCCAGAAGTGTCGTGAACCAGGGTTGTCGTGCCCAAGTGGGAGCTACTAGAATCAGTTTTAGAGACTGTTGTTTGAGTTTGCGTACCACAAATGGAATGAGTGGGAGAGGCAGAAAAGCGTACGCAAATCTGCCTGACCAGTTCATTCATATTGCATTGCCCTTCGACTGTGGAAACCTGGCGGCAAAGGTTGGGCATTTTGCGTTTTCGTGTGTGGCGAACAGGTCTATGTCTGGTTGGCCCCATTTTTGGAAGAATGGGAGTAGGACTTTGGGGTGTAATTCCCATTCGTGGATTTGGTGTGTCTGTCGACTTAGGAGACCAGCAATCTGGTTGTGAACCCCTGGAAGGTGTTCCGCTAGCAGGTAGATGTTTTGGGGAATTGCCCATCTCCAGATGTTCTGTGCGAGTTGGGACAGTTGGAGAGAATGTGTCCCCCCTGTTTTTGTATGTAATACATGGTCGTCATGTTGTCTGTGCGGATGAGGACAGTTTTGTTCCTTAGATGTACTTGAAAAGATTTCAGTGCTAGGAACACCGCTAGAAGTTCTAGGTGATTGATATGGAGCAGTTTTTGTTGAGTGGTCCATTTGCCCTGAGTGGTGTGTTGAAGGAGATGGGCTCCCCACCCTGTGAGAGATGCGTCGGTTGTCAGCACTACTTGTGGAAGAGGCTCTAAGAACGGTCGCCCTTTGGACAGGTTGATGGTGTTCCACCACTTCAGTGAGCGAAGTGAGCGGCTGTCCACCAACACCAGATCGGAAAGTTGTCCGTGAGCCTGGTTCCACTGTTGTGCTAGACATTCTTGCAAGGGACGCATTTGAAGTCGTGCGTGAGGCACAACGGAAATGCATGACGCCATCATGCCTAACAGTTGCATAAACACTCTTGCTGGAAGAGAGTGTTGAGTTTGAAATTTTAAGATGAGGTTTTGTATGTTGGCAATCCTGGCTGTGCTGGGATAAGCTATGGCCTTGGAAGTATTTATGGTGGCTCCCAGATATTGATGTATGTGGGAGGGTTGCAGTTGAGATTTGGGATAGTTGATGGTAAATCCCAAGTTGTGTAAGGTTTGAATAGTGCGGTGAGTGTGGAGAACGCATTTGTCGAAAGTATTGGCTTTTATGAGCCAATCGTCGAGGTACGGGAAGACATGGATTTGTTGTCTCCTGAGGTGCGCTGCCACTACTGCTAAGCATTTGGTGAATACCCTGGAAGCAGTTGTTACTCCGAATGGGAGGACTGTAAACTGATTGTGCTGTCCGTCTACCACAAACCTTAGGTACTTCCTGTGAGCAGGATGCATGGGGATGTGAAAGTATGCGTCCTTGAGGTCCAATGTGGCCAGGAAGTCGTCTTGTTGAAGTAGTGGGAGGACTTGTTGGAGAGTGATCATATGGAAGTGATCTGAGTGTATGTACTGGTTTACTAGTCTGAGGTAGAGTATGGGTCTTAAGGTCTCGTCCTTTTTGGGGATTAGGAAGTATAGAGAATATACTCCTGTACCCTGATGTTGGAGTGGAACTGGTTCTATTGCGTGTTTTTGAAGCAAGGACCGAATTTCCTGTTTGAGGAGTGTAAGATGGTGTGGTGACATTGGACGGTGCTTGGGTGGTATGTGTGGGGGGGTGTTTGTGAGTTCGAGACAGTAACCAGACTGGATAATTTGTCTTACCCACTTGTCTGTTGTAATGGAATTCCAGACAGGTAGGAACTGTTGGGAGTCTTCCCCCGACCGGAGTGGAATGGTCTGGGGGGAGTGGAGGCAAGTCACTGTTTAGTGGCTGGAGAGGTGCGGGTGTTGGTATTGCCCCGACCTCGGCCCTTGGTGTTGTTTCCCCTATATCCTCCTCTAAAATATCCTCTGTTAGGGGATGTTTGAGCGGAGGTTTTGAAAGTGGAAGAGGTGTCTGTCCCAACATTTTTGGAGGCTCCCCTATAGAAGGAGCGTCGAAATCTACTGCGGGCCCAAATAGTTGCTCTTGGTTGAATGGTTGACCAAGTATTGTTGTTTGTACTTCGGCTTAAAGCCTGAAATACGTAGCCATGCATGGCGTCTAAGTAGTATGCTTGTGTTGACCGCCCTCGAAGCAGTGTCCGCGGCGTCTAGTGCACATTTGATTGATGCGTTCGATACGAGTTTCCCCTCTTGGATGAGGTCATTGGCCTGGGATTTGTACTGATCTGGTAGGTGTTGTAAAAGATCTTCTAACTGATCATAATGAGCCCTATCATATCGGGCTAATAGGGCGTGTGTGTTGGCAATACGCCAATGGTTAGCAGCTTGTGCTGCAACTCTTTTGCCCGAGGCCTCTAATAGCTTGGACTCTTTGTCTGGGGGCGGTGTGTCTCCTGTTTGGGAGTTAGCCCGCTTTCTTGCGTTTGAAACTACTAAAGAGTCTAGAGGGAGCTGTGCTTTAATGCAAGCAGGATCTTGTGGGGCGGGTCTATATTTTTTTTTCAATTCGGGGGTTAAGAACCCTAGCTCTGACAGGGTCTTTAAAGACCTCTGTGGCGTGTTTTATGACTCCCTTAATCATGGGCAAGATTTGAACTGATTTTTGAGACTGTTCGAATGTGTCTAGAAGAAAGTCTTCTTCGGGTGTATCTGAGTGCATGGTGACGCCATGGAAAAGTGCCGCCCTGTTTATCAGCTGCCCAAACCCTAGGTGGTCATCTGGAGGGGAGGGTTTAGAGGGGTATGTAGAGGGATCAGGAATATCAGGTAAAGGGTAAGCCCAGTCATCTAAGGGTGCCGTATCCGGGAGTGTGAAAGGATCATTAGGATCGTTAAGGTCATCCGGATCACCCCCTCCCCCGAAGTCATCATCATCATCCTGTGGAGGTGGTGTATGTGAAGGAGATAGTAGAGGAGAAGGAGGTGGGGGAAGGGGGGGGTGGGGTGAGAGGTGATATAGGAGAGGAAGGACGAATGGGTAAGGTGGCAAAGTCCTTCTTTATGGGAGCTGGAGAAGGTGTGTCCAGCTTCCTTTTCTTGTATGGCACAGCTGTGACATGTCCAGTTTTCGGATTGATATAAATCCTTTTTTGCGTGGGATCAGGGCGAAAAAGTTCATTGTCCGAAAGAGGCTTTGGTGCCGATTTTTTCGGTTCCGATCTATGTTTTGGATGATCGGTAGAGTCTTTTTGGACTTGATAGTTGTTTCGGTACCGATGATGGTTTCGGTCCCGAAGAAGTTTTCGGTGCCGTCAGGGATTTCGGTGCCGAAGAACGTTTCGGTGCTGGTGGAGATATTGGTCTCGATGGTTTCGGAGCCTGCTTCGGTGCCGAGAGGTGTTGAGTCTTCGGTGACGAAGGTATTGTGGGCACTATAACATGTGGTTTGCTCGAGCCCGAGCCACCTGTAGGCTTATATTTCTTCGGAGCCGAGCCTGGGGGCGGGGCTACTGAAGACTATTTTCGGTCGCGACTGGGGCCAGCTGGTGGAGTCTTGACCAATGCCTTTTGGGGGGGGGGGGGGGGGGGGGGTAGGGGCACTGGTACTCACTCGTTGCCCCGGAGTGATGAGGTCATCGGAATCGTTCGCTTCGGATACGATTTGGAGGTCTTCGGAATCTTCTTCCGGGACATCCTGGGCAAAAATGTCCTCTGGTTCTGGAGCTGGACTGGCCATGATATGGCGTCGAGCTCTTTGGTCCCGGATGGTTTTCTTGGATCGGAATGCGGCGCAGGCTGGAGAGCTGGATTCGTTATGTTCCGGCGAGAGGCACAGGTTGCAGGCCTCGTGGTGGTCACTGTGGGGGAACTTTGCTCCACATTGGGGGCATTTTTTAAAAAGGTGTCCTTTCCATGAGACGAGTCCGGAACCGGTCAGATTAAATTTCGACGTAGAGTTGTAGAGATTTTTCGCTTCGAAAGCTGGATTTTCAGATGTTTCAGCCGGAGTGGAAAAGTTCATCCGAACCCAATGGCGGAAAAAAACAATCTGAAGATGGAGTGGATGCCCATGCGCACTGTTGTCCAGAGGAGGAGTCACCTATCTCGTGACCAAAAGGCTTCTTCCGAAGACAACAACAACCTGCAATCATCCGAGCCCAACACCAGATGGCGATCTTATCCTAAGTGTGTGATCTGCAGCTCATATGCCTCGAACAGTGGGTTTCTGTTGCAGTAAGCCCCCCCACCTTTTGCCAGCCTACTGATGCACTTTCATTTGATGTGCCCTAGGTCCTTGAGAATCAGGTTCCCAGGGCCTGTGTTCTTTCCCTAAAACTAACCCAATTGGAATCTCTGGCCACAGGTCAGCCCCTGGTAAATGGTACCACACGTACCCAGGGCACTATGACCAGGGAAGACCTCCAAGGGCTGCAGAACTCATTGTGCCACCCTTAAAGGTCCTGTACCCTTACACTCACACACTGCCTTTGCAGGCTGCGCGTTTTGGTGCAGAACTAAGTGAAGAGTCGACATGGCACATCTGTGTGCCATGACTACAACCGACTGCCCTGGCATAGATCAGTCACCCCTCTAGCTGGGTGCACTATACCTGTGGTGAGGGTACAGGTGCATGAGCCCTGTACCCTGTGAGAAAGTGCCCCCTTTCTCGCATGGTATGCCCCCACTTTTGCTGAATTTCTGATTTACTTTGAGTGTGCCCTGGACTCCTGCCAATCAGGTACCCAGGGCCTGTGTTCCTTACCTAAAACTGCATTGAAGCCTAAACCCAATTGGCATCTCTGGCCACATGTCAGCCCCTGGTAAATGGTACCATTCGTACCCAGGGCACTCTGACGAGATAAGGCCCCTAAAGGCTGCAGCACTTATTGTGACACCCTTAGAGGCCCTATACCCTGACACACACTGCCTTTGCAGGCTGAGTGTCTTGGTGCAGAACAAAACAAAGAGTCGACATGGCGCACACATCTGTGTGCCATGCCCACAAACCACTGCCCTGGCATACAGTCACCCCTCTAGCTGGGTGCCCTATGCCAGTGGTGAGGGTACAGGTGCTTGAGCCCTGTACCCCTACAGTACCCAGGTCCATTCCTGGGCCCTGTAAGTGCAGTGCTGCCATTAAGAGTATATGGTGCTGGGAGGTTGTCATTACGAACACCACAGCACCATAATGGCTACACTGAAGACTGGGAAGTTTGGTATCAACCTTTTCAGCACATTAAACCCACACTGATGCCAGCGTGGGATTTAGTGTAAAATGCACCACAGAGGGCATCTTAGAGATGCCCCCTGAAACACGACCAACTACCAGTGACCTGACTGGCTGCGCAGGCTGCCACCACCAGACATCTTTCTAGACCCCAGGGTCGAGAGCTTGCTGCTCTCGGGTGCCTGAAACAATGCACATGGGACGAGGTGCCAAGCCTACTCCCCCAGAATGGGCAGGGTTCACGAAGGAGAAGCTTCAAAGGCATGCCACCTTTCTGAGCCTCTCCAGACCATTTGCTGCTTTCAGCAACTGGTCCCCACTGGTTCTACCCCCCACTTTGGGCAGGAGAACCGGCAGGAAAAACAAGTGAGAAAGAGAGGTGTGCCCACCTCTGCCAACTCGACCCCTAAGGTGGGGGAGGTGAAGCACAACCTCGAAACCCCGCCATCTTGAGGATGGGGGGGGACCCAGCCAAACCAGAGACAGGCTCCTGCCCCTCACCCACTGGAGTGTGGCAGAATAGGGGGTGTACCCACCCCAGCGAAGGGAACCGTTGGTCCCTGCCCTTTACCTATGTGTAAAGCTCCTAAATTTAGTATTTAGGGGTACCCTGAACCTTCCTTCCTCAGATCCAGCAACCACAAGAAAAGGAGGACGAGAAGCCGTGCAGAACTAACAAGAGGACGACAGGCCTGTCTCCCAGCGAACCTGCTCCTGCTAAATCCTGGTGTGTCCAGCAGCCAGCAACCTCAAAACCCCCAGAGGACCTGCCTGCCTTTAGTTTCCAAGCGGTTTCTCCCATGAACACCAGATGTGTTTGAACTGCAGCTTCTGGTGCCAGCCAGAAGCAGCCAATCACGCGCACACTGCACCCGCTGAATCCGGCCTGAGCTAGAGTGGACAAACAGCACAAGGAGGTCCACTCGGTGTTCCTGACCTGAGATCCGGCGACCCCTGACCTGCCTCAAGCTTCCAGACGACGCCTGCAGCCTCAATCCATAGGACCCCCCCTACCGCGACCAGAGCGTGTAAGAAAATCTGACGTCCCAAGGCACCCCTGCACCAGACGCCCCACAGCCTTGTGTGCTCAAGCCAGCGGTGGCTAACCACCCCTCAACATCCCAACTTACCCCTCGAAGTGGTGGTCACTCCTGGAAGATCCTCGTCCCCGAGCCTGCAGTGTTTCTTTGTCCCGGAGAATCTCCATTGAAATCAACAGGGCGCTTAACCTCAAAACAGCACCCTGCACCCGGCCGCCCTAGTGCCACTGAGGGTGCCCCTTTGGTGCTAACTTGGTCCCCAACACTTGGTCCCCAACTGTGAGAAAGTGGCTTTGTATATAGAGTTCCCAAGTAAGTACAGGGTGTACAGAGTCCACAGTCCCCAGAGGTTTGCCAGAGGCTAAAGTTAGACCTAACCTTACTCTCTAAAGTGGTAGCTTGGTCGAGCAGGAAGGAAGTATCAGAGGACAGTGTAAATCATTTGCTGTACACATTCAGTCAGCAAAATGATTTCACACACTCAATAACTGAACTCTAGGCCAATGGTTTATAAAAAAAAAAATATATGTCTGTTTTTATTTTAGAACCAATAGGAATTAAAATATACTTTCTCAGAATGAGATGCTTTATATAAATACTTTTGCAATATGCAATTGGCTTTTGTAGAAAGTTACAAGTTGTTGCAATAGGCAACACAGTTTTAAACACAATAATGCATTGAGTTCAATGGAAGTATCTAGCTATTTGCAATAGATTACTTTCAGGATTACTTTTGGGATTCCAGGACTGGATCCTAGATTCAGTCATGGGACAGTATTTAGAAACAAGTTATAAAAGTCGACTTAGTTACTACTAGGATTTTTAAGTAATATTTTGCTATTTTAAAAGTTGACACTTAGAAGAAATTTCATAGAAAACAGTCAATGATTTCCTATGGAAGAAAATTCAAGTTGCAGGTATAGTATGTTCTCGTTACTTTTGTAATCCAGTACTAGGTGCCTAGACTCAGTACTGGAACCTTTATCAAAACGGGTAAGTAATTACGTTTTCATAATTTGTACGATTTTTAAAGAATATTTAAAGTTTGCAAAAATTGACACTTATAAGAAATTTCACAGAAAAACAGACAATGATTTCGTATGGAAGAAAATTGGGATACTGCTAAATACGGTTGTGAATATGGGTACCAAGATCCAGCACTGGGAGCTCACCCAATGGCAGGTGAGTATTTTCGTTTTCGTTACTCTGCTGATTTTTGGTAAATATGGCAAATCTTACTTACGAGTATGCATCTGTTCTTGGCGTGTAGAGCTGCAGATCTACACACTGTGCATAGATCGCCATCTGGTGTTGGGCCCGGATGTTTGCAGTTGTTTTTCCTCTTGGGAAGTCTTTGGAAGTCACGAGGTATGCGACTCCTCCTTTGGATCGTATTGCGCATGGGCTTCGGCTCCATCCTCAGATTGTTTTTCGCCAGCAGGGAAAGATGGAGCGTAGTAATAACAGTGAGGATGCCCATGTGTGTTGTGTGAGAAGTTGGCCTGATATATGATGTCACTAATTCTAGTGTACACCTTGTATCAGTCCAAACAACCCCTATGGTGATTGGTTGTAAAGTCAACCTTATAGACCAGCTATCCTAGTGGTAGCATGGACAAGAGCAGTCTTAGGCTAAACTCTGAATGGCATGTGAAGCCAGCTGTGATACCATATATAATCCCTTGAATACCAAATGAAAGGACACCACAACAGATATATATATATAAAATAAAGTGTATTTATTCTAAGCAAACCCTCAGCACTCTTTATGAGATTAGAGGTAAGTACAACACAGTCTTATTTAAGCATACATTAAGTCACACAGGTAAGTAATACAGTTAGGCCCTAGGGGCCACGCAAACCATATACTAAGTAAGTGGTATAAGTACCACTGTCACGAACACAGGATAGGCCTAGGGAATCGCTGGGGCTACACTATACTACCAAAGGTTAGGAAGTGGGAGGCCCACGGGATTCAGGTGCAGAGTGCGTAATGCGTAAAAGTCGATAGAAATGGAAGTTGTTAGAAATTAACAGTTTTAGGACACTTCTGGTATAGCTAGGAAGTCGAGACTCGGAAACTAGACCCTTGGATAGTCAATACCCTTGTGAGCACCGCAATGCTCAAGTTACCGAGCCCACAGGCTGCGGGTGCATAGGTGTGAACTTGCGTCGGGTTTCGTCGTTGACTCCTATGGATGCCTGAAGGAAAGTTGCTGACAGGCGGTCAGTGAAGAGTGTCCGGTGGATCCCAAGGATGAGATCAAGAAGGAAGGAACCTGCAAGCAGAAGAGACAGAGTCTAGGCCACCAGCCAGGAGCCGGGAAGGAACCAGGCGATGTCGTGAAGAGGCAGGTGAAGAGGTGAAGCTTGTCGCAGCAGCCACGGGTACCAGGAGGCGTCGAGGACGACCAGGACCAGGAGGTGAGCTGTCCCACGAAGGCTCTTGCTACCGGCGGCGTCGAAGTCGAGTCAGGACCCAACAAGCCTTGGCAAGCGGAACCCACGCAGGATGGAGGACTTGCTTCTGGTGCAGACAAGGAAGGTCTGGGGTGCTTCTCTTTTACAGAGGAGCGGGTGCCAGTCTGGAGGAGCCGGACCAGCAAGTTAAAAACAGAGGTTCGTCGTCGCAGGTCACTAGACAACGGGCCAGCAACCGGACAACACGTCGAGCTTCTCAGGTGCAGAAGGGCCCCACGCAGAACACGTGAAGTGTGGGGAGCTGGTCTTCTTTGCAGATGGTGCTCGGTATGGGAGCGTCTCAATTCCCCAAGCACAGCCTCGAGGAAGCCTCAGAAGTCGCGCTAGTCAGTTACTAGCCACTTTTCCCAAGTCGCCGGTCCCACGCCCCTCGTCGCCTCCACGGGTCTCCACTTCGCTGGAGATTTGGATCTGGGTCAGAGGTGTCTGGAAGTCTCGGCGTTGGTCAGTCTCTGCAGTCGTCCCTCGTAGAATCAGTCGCAAAGCAAGCAGCGGTCGCTGGATGGTGCCTGGTTGCCCAGGGTGGTCACTCCTTGGCCACAAGGGAGATTTCTTCAGTCTTCTTCCTGAGGTCGAATGTCGTAGGTCCAGAGTTTCTGTACGAGTTGCAGATTCAGGTTAATCTAATCTCTGCAGGGCTCAGCTACCTACTAATATACTGGGCTAGTGGGCTGGGCTACCTGCAAGGTCCCTCCTATGGGTGGGACCAGGAAGGGGAGTGGCTACACCCCCTTTCCTTTGTCCAGTTTCGTGCCAGAGCTGGGGCTGGAGTGCCCCAGCACCAGTTTGAACTGGACTATGCATGGAGCACCTTGTGTGCCCCAGGCATGTCTCATTCCTTTCAGCCCTCCCTGCCCCAATACACTAAAATCTGTCTGGGAAGGTGCTAGCACCTCCCCAAGCAGGAAACCTATTGTCCAGGCCTCCCTGGCTGGGAGGGCTCCCAGCTGCAGGAGGTCAGACTCGTGTCTGTGGCAGCAGCATCCATTTTGTGATGCTGAGGCTTTGGTCAGAGTTAAACAGCAAAGTAGGATTTTAACATGTCTCTCCCTCTAGAAGGGGGGAATAATATCCTCATCACCAGAAATGACACCTTACAAGACATGTTTTGATAAAGCCAAACCATAGTTACCATAACCGTTTAAGATTATAAGGTACTTTAAGAGTATATGGTAGGCTATATCATAGAACAGCTATAAGGACATGGTTCCGAAAGCTGCAGACAGGCTCAGCTCATGCTAGAGCACCATCTCACATGTTACCAAGCACTCTGCCTCCAGGATTGTTAAGGCCTGCCATAGGAGTGGCTGATAGATACACGTGTCTATATTAAGGGTAGATATAGGTATACTATATCTAAGCAAGGGGTGATTACACGACCTTGCCCCATCTGAGTGATCAGCCAGTTGTGTCTGATTGGAAGGCCAGATCAGGGGTGGCATAATACATGCTGCAGCCCCTGGGAGGCCTAGGGTACACCTATGCCCTGGGTACCTAGGGTACACTGTACAGGGTCCAATAAGGTGATCCTTACCAATTGGGAATGTACCTAGGGTACATGGAGTCCATTTTAAAGAGAGAGCAGACAGACTAAGACCCTGAATGGCAGGATCTCAGGCCAACTAAGTCGAAAACCCAGCTAGACACTAGGCAAAAAGTTGGGGGTAACCATAGTCAGATATCCACCTGTAGGAGAGTAGGGTCTGCTTTCTATGTTCACCCCCACTTTTTGCTTTTGCTTTACTGGTTTTCGACTTAGATGTGGCTGTGGGCCTGCTAATCAGACCCACAGCCCTGCTGTTCTCTCTCTAAATTAATACTATGTACTTTAGGTGCATAACCCATTTGGATAGGATCACCTTATTGGCCCCTGTACAGTGTACCCTAGGTACCCAGGGCATAGGTGTACCCTAGGCCTCCCAGGGGCTGCAGCATGTATTATGCCACCCCTGGCCTGGCCTTCCATTTTGACACAACTGGCTGATCACTCAGCTGGGGCAAGGTCGTGTAATCACCCCTTGCTTAGGTGTAGTATTCCTATACCTAACTTACATATAGACACATGTGTACCTATCAGTCACTCCTATGGCAGGCCTTAACAATCCTGGAGGCAGAGTGCTTGGTAACATGTGAGATGGTGCTCTAGCATGAGCTGAGCCTGTCTGCAGCTTTCGGAACCATGTCCTTATAGCTGTTCTATGATATAGCCTACCATATACTCTTAAAGTGCCTTATAATCTTAGACGGTTATGGTAACTATGGTTTGGCTTTATCGAAACATGTCGTGTAAGGTGTCTAACACTGTGGAATAATACCCCCATGCCATTTCTGGACATGAGAATATTATTCCCCCCTTCTAGAGGGAAAGACATGTTAAAATCATACTTCATCTGTTAGCCTCTGACCAAAGCCTCAGCATCACAAAATGGATGCTGCTGCCACGACACAAGTCTGACCTCCTGCAGCTGGGAGTGATCCCAGCCAGGGAGGCCTGGACAATAGGTTTCCTGCTTGGGGAGGTGCTAGCACCTCCCCAGACAGCCTTTAGTGTATTGGGGCAGGGTGGGCTGAAAGGAATGAGACATGCCTGGGGCACACAAGGTGTTCCTTGCATAGTCCAGTTCAAACCGGCGCTGGGGCACTCCAGCCCCAGCTCTGGCGCGAAACTGGACAAAGGGAAGTGGGTGTAACCACCCCCTCCCAGGTCCCACCCATAAGGCGTGACCTAGCAGGTATCCCAGCCCCCCAGATTAGTATAAGAGTGGGAGTTGGGCCTCAAGACTTTAGATTATCCTGAACCTGCAAACTTGAACAGAAACTCTGGACCTTCGACATTCGACGAAAGAAGAAGACTGAAGAATCTCCCTTGTGGCCAAGGAGTGGCTACCCTGTGCAAACAGGCACCATCAAGAGACTACCCTTTGCTTTGCCCAAGTTCTACGAGGAACCGACTGCAGAGCCCGACCAGAGCCTTGACTCCCAGACTTCTCCGACCCTGATCCACATCCACAGCAGAGCTGAGATCCGTGGAGGCGACGAGCGACGTGGGACCGGCTACCTGGGAAAAGTGGCTAGTATCTTCAAGCGCAGCTTCTGAGGCACCCTCGAAGTTGTGCACCGGGGATTGAGAAGCCCCAACCCCAAGCACCATCTGCACCGAAGATCAGCCCCCCACACTCCACGAGTCCTGCGTGGGGCCCTTCAGCATTTTCCTGCTTGCCGCGTCTGTCCGGTTGCTTGCCCGCTGGCTAGTGGCCTTTGTGACGATGCACCCTGAAATCTTCTGCGCTGGTTTGGCTCCTCCAGACTGGCTCCCGCTTCTCTGCAAAGAAGAAGCACCCCAGACCTTCCTGGTCTGCACCAGAAGCAAGTCCTTCGTTCTTCGTGGGTTCCGCTTGCCAAGGCTTGGTGAGTCCTAGTCCAACTTCGACGCCGCCGACAGCAAGAGCCTTCGTGGGACAGCTCGCCTCCTGGTCCTGGTCGTCCTCGACGCTTCCTGGTCCTCCTGGCTGCAGCGACAAGCTTCACCTTCACCTGCAATCTTCACGACATCGCCTGGTTCCTTCCTGGTTCCACGTGGTCACTGGCTAGTGACCTTGACTCTGTCCCTTCTGCTTGCAGGTTTCTTCTCTTCTTGATCCCAGCCTTGGGATCCACCGGACACTCTTCACTGACTGCCTGTCAGCATCTTTCTTCAGGCATCCATAGGAGTCGACGACGAAAACGACGCATCTTCACCCCTATGCACCCGCAGCCTGTGGGCTAGGTAACTTGGGTACTCCGGTGCTCATCAGGATAGTGACTATCCTAGTGTCTAGTTTTCAAGTCTCAACTTCCTAGCTACTCCGGAAGTGTCCTAAATCTACCGTTTTCTAAACTGTACTATTGCTATTGACTTTTACGCATTACGCGTGAGTGTTTCCACTCTGCACACGAATCCCGTGGGCCTCCCACTTCCTAACGCTAGTGTAGTGTAGCCCCAGCGATTCCCTAGGCCTAGGCCTATTCTATTTCCGTGACAGTGGTTCTTATACCACTTACTTAGTATATGGTTTGCGTGGCCCCTAGGGCCTAACTGTATTACTTACCTGTGTGACTTAATGTATGCTTAAATAAGACTGTGTTGTACTTACCTCTAATCTCATAAAGAGTGCTGAGGGTTTGACTAGAATAAATACACTATTTTATATATATATCTGTTGTGGTGTCCTTTCATTTGGTATTCAAGGGATTATATATGGTATCACAGCTGGCTTCACATGCCATTCAGAGTTTAGCCTAAGACTGCTCTTGTCCATGCTACAACTAGGATAGCTGGTCTATAAGGTTGACTTTACAACCAATCACCATAAGGGTATTTGGACTGATATAAGGTCTACACTAGAACTAGTGACATCATACATCAGGCCAACTTCTCACCACCGTCCTACATTTTGTATCTAAATAAGATAAACTGGAACAGATAAAGGTAGCCGGGGAGGCGGGTGGGCGTGTGTAGATCTGCAGCTCTACACGCCAAGAACAGATGCATACTGGTAAGTAGCATTTGCCGTTCGAGGCATATGAGCTGCAGATTACACACTGTGCATAGATTACATAGCAGTACCCATCCTTAGCGGCGACCACCCGTATCTGTTGCAGTGGTTTGAAATAATGTTTTGAGTACAGCCTGGCCCACACTAGCCTGTTGCTTAGTTTGCACATCTACACAATAGTGTTTAGTGAAAGTGTTCGGTGTTGACCATGTAGCTGCTCTGCAGATATCATCTAATGGGATGTTCCCTAAAAATGCCATTGAAGCCTCTATTTTACGTGTAGAGTGGGCTTTAGGGGGAATGGATAGCGTTGGTTTTGCTTTGTGGTAGCAAATCTGAATGCTTTTGACAATCCACCTAGATATCCCCGACTTGGAGATGGGGTTCCCTTTGTGTGGTGGTGAGAAAGAGAAACAGTTGTTTGGTCTTACGAAAAGGTGGTGTTCTCTCGATGTAGTAGAGTAAGGCTCGTTTGACATCTAATGTGTGAAGAGCTCTTTCTGCAACCGTCTGTGGTTGCGAGAAGAAGACTGGTAGTTCTACAGATTGGTTTAGGTGAAAAGGAGAAATGACTTTAGGGTGGAATTTTGGGTTGGTACGGAGAACAACTCTTATGGTGCATTTGGACAAAAGGTTCTTGAATGGTAAGTGCTTGTATCTCGCTGACCCTTCTGAGGGAAGTGATGGCTACAAGAAAGGCGGGTTTCCATGTTAGGAATTGAAGTTCACATTTGTGTAGAGGTTCATAGGGAGGCCCCATTAGTCTGGTGAGAACGATATTTAGGTTCCACACAGGTGAGGGTGGCACTCAGGGGGGAATTATTCTTTTGAGGCCTTCCATGAAGGCTTTAATGGCAGGTACTCTAAAGAGTAATAGATGTTGCCTGTTTTGTAGATCAGCTGCTATGGCTGCAAGGTGGAGTCTAATGGACGTATAGGCTAGATTGCATTTTTGAAGGTGTAGTAAATAGCCTATGGTGTGTTGCATGGACACATCTGGGGGATTGATGGTATTGTTGTGACAATAGACAACAAAATGTTTCCACTTGGCTGCGTAGCACGCTCTAGTGGTGGGTCGCCTAGCTTCTTTAATGAAGTTGATGCAGTCAGGGGGAAGGTTTAGGTAACCGAATTCTAGGATTTCAGGAGCCAGATCGCAAGGTTGAGCTGAGCTGGGTGCCTGATCTCTCCATGGTTCTGGGTTGAGAGAGGTGTAACTTTTGGTGCGGTACTACAGATAGTTCCAGCAGTGTGGTGTCTGGCCCAAGTTGGAGCTACTAGGATTAGTGTGAAGGAGTTTTGTTGTAGTTTGCGCACCACTAATGGAATAAGTGGGAGAGGCGGAAAAGCGTACGCAAATCTGACTGACCAGTTCATCAATATCGTATTGCCTTTGGACAATGGGTGTGGATATCTGGCGGCGAAGCTTGGGCATTTGGCTTTTTCATGGGTGGCGAAGAGGTATATCTGTGGATGCCCCCACATGTGAAAGTACGGGAGAAGAACTTGCGGTGGAGTTCCCACTCATGGAGTTGTTGCGTTTGTCTGCTGAGCAGATCTGCCATAGTGTTTGACTCCCGGGACATGTTGGGCTAGGAGAAAGATGTTCTGGGGTATGGCCCATCTCCATATGCTCTGTTCTAGTTGAGAGAGTTGTGGAGAGTGTGTGCCGCCTTGTTTTTCTATATAGTACATGGCTGTCATGTCTGTGCGGACTAGGACTGCATTGCCTGAAATCTGTTTTTGAAAGGATTTTAGGGCTAAGAATATTGCTAGTAACTCCAGATGGTTGATGTGGAGTAACTTTTGTTGAGGTGTCCATCTGCCCTGCATGGTGTGATGTAATAGGTGAGCTCCCCAACCGGAGAGCGATGCGTCCGTTGTCAGTACTATCTGAGGAACCGGGTCCAGGAATAGTCGCCCTTTGGAAAAGATTTTGGTGCTCCACCACTGCAGAGAGCAATGGGTACGACCGTCTACCAACACCAGATCTGTTAATTGACCCTGGGCCTGGTTCCATTGGCATGCTAAGCACTCTTGGAGTTGACGCATCTGGAGTCTTGCGTCAGGTACTATGAATATGCAAGAGGCCATCATTCCTATTAGTTGCATGAACACTCGAGCTGGAAGAGTGTTGTGGCTGAAATTTGGCGCATAGAGCCTGAATGCTGGCTATCCTGGCAGGGTTGGGGCAGGCTAGCGCTCGATGTGTCTCTAGTGGCACCCAGGTATTGTTTTACGTGGGAGGGTTGGAGATGGGACTTCGCGTGATTTACTGTGAAGCACAGTTGGTGAAGTAGCTGGATTGTGGTGTGCGTGTGTTGTACACACTGGTTGTATGAACTGGCCTTTATTAGCCAGTCATCTAGGTATGGGAAGACATGGATGTGTTTTCTCCGTAGGTGTGCTGCCACTACTGCTAGGCACTTGGTGAATACTCGTGGTGCTGTGGTGACTCCAAATGGGAGTACTTTGAATTTGTAGTGTTGGCCGCCCACTACAAATCTGAGGAACTTCCTGTGGGCGTTGTGAACAGGAATGTGGAAATAGGCGTATTTGAGGTCTACAGTGGTCAGGAAATCGTCGTGGGAGAGCAGTGGAAGTACCTGCTGAAGTGTTACCATGTGAAAATGGTCTGAGTGTATGTATCGGTTTAGGGGCCTGAGGTCTAGGATGGGCCGTAGAGTCGTCCCTTTTTGGTATGAGAAAATATAGGGAGTAGACCCCCATATTTTGTTGGTTGGTAGGAACCAGTTCTATTGCCCCCTTTTGTAGGAGGGAGATTACCTCCTGTTTTAGTAGTGTTAGGTGTTCCTGTGACATTGGGCATTGTCTGGGTGGAATGGTTGGGGGGGGGGGGGGGGGGGGGGGGGGGGCAGGGATGGGGGTAGATATTAGTTCTAGGCAGTAGCCTGATCGAATTATTTGTGTTACCCATTTGTCTGTGGTGTTGGTAGTCCAGACAGGAAGGAAATTTTGGAGTCTGCCCCCGACTGGAGTGGGATGGTCTGGGGGGGGGGGGGGGGGGGGGAGGGGAGTCATTGGGTAGGTGCAGAGGCAGAGTGGGCGGTGTTTGTCTTGCCTCTGCCTTTATTAGTGTTTCCTCTGTAGCCGCCTCTTTGGTAGCCCCTTGTAAAGGTGGTTTGGGTAGGGGCCTTATATGAAGTGGAAGCAGTGTCAGAGGAGTAGCCTCTGTATGTGCTCCGAATGGAAGAGCGGCGAAAGGAGCGTCTGGGAGGGTGTGATTGTAAGGCTACCATAGACTTCGCCGTATCGGTGGTTTTTTTCATTTTTTCTAGGGCCTCATCCACTTTTGGGCCGAAGAGATGTTCCTGGTCAAAGGGGTGGTTCAGGATGGAAGCTTGAACTTCTGGTTAAAAACCTGAGATCCTTAGCCAGGCATGGCGACGGAGGAGGATGCTGGTATTAATGGCTCTGGAGGCAGTGTCAGCTGCATCTAGGGCACAGCGGATGGAGGTATTGGTAATGGTTTTGCCCTCCTGAATTAACTAATTTGCCCTATTTTTATATTTGTCAGGGAGGTGTTGCATTATGGCTTCCAGTTAGTCATAATGGGCCCTGTCGTATCTTGCCATTAGCGCTTGTGTATTAGCGATGCGCCATATGTTGGCAGCTTGGGATGCAGCGCGCTTGCCTGATGCCTCCAAGAGTTTTGACTCTTTGTCAGGTGGTGGGGCTTCGTCTGACGCTTGGGAGTTGGCCCTCTTTCTTGCTGTCAACACTACTAGGGAATCTAGTGGTGCTGGCCCTCTGATGTAGGCAGGTTCTGTAGGGGCAGCTTTATATTTTTTGTCAATGCGCGGGTTAATGACCCTGGCTCTGACTGGGTCTTTAAAAACCTCCTGTGCAGGTTTGATAACTCCCTTGACCATGGGCAGTATGGAGGTTGCCCTATGCGTGGTGTCAAAAGTATTGAGGAGGAAGTCCTCCTCCACGGGGTCGGTATGGAGATCCACCCCGTGATAGTGTGCAGCCCTTTGGAGTAAGTGGTTGAACCCTAATGAGTCTTCTGGTGGGGATGGTCTTGAAGGGTAGAGATCATCTTGTGGGACGTTAGGAATGTCCGGGATGTTCTAGTCGGCCCATGGGTCTGGGGAGCCTGTGGGAGTGGGGTCCCCTGTAGGTAGGTCATGAGGTATGTCCCCTATGTCGTCATAGACATCATCATTACCATCATCCGGAGAGGGTGTGGGGGAATGATGAGGTGAGGGGGGGGGGGGGGGAAGGAGAAGGTGGAGAAAGAGAAGGTGGAGAAAGAGAAGGTGGAGGAGGGGAAGGTGGAGGGGGTGGAGGAGGTGTCGAAGGCATTCTGAAAGGGAAGGAAGCAGAGTCCTTCCTCTTTGGAGGTGGAGCTGGGGCAGGCTTTTCCAGCTGTCTCTTTTTGATGCTGAGCATCAAATCTCCGGTTTTGGGGTCCTTGATCAATGTCTTTTGCAATGGATCAGGTGTAAAATGTTCTTCCGAGGGTGGTTTGTCAGTCGGCGCCGAAGGCATCGGGCCGCATGTTTTCTTGCTTTAGGGTCTGCGCTAGTCTTCTGTTTGGAAGTATGCGGCTTGGAAAGGGCTGGCTGTTTACTCGGTGCCGAGATGGTTTTCGGCTTCAAGATATCGGTGGCCTTGTGTTTTTTGCTCGGTTCCGGGGATGGTTTTCGGCGCAGAGTGTTTCGGTGCCGAGGAGGAGGCCATTTTCTTTTTCGCCGTCGGAGCGGAGGAGTGTTTCTCAGCACCAACGGTGGGCTGGCTCGAACTTGAGCCGCCGGAAGGCTTAATGGGCTTCATTACCGGTCCCGAAGGTGCGGTGTGGGAAGCAGTGTCTTTGGTCTTGCCAAGGCCTGGAGGCGAAGGCGTGACCGAAGCCTTTTCCGGTGCCGTCAAGGGTGTTTGGGGGGGTGATTTCGGTACTCAAGACCCTCTGTGCCAGAGTGATATCTTCCACATCGGAATAGTCAGCTTCGGAGGCGCTGACGAGGCCCTAGTCGGTGTGTTGTCCTTCTGGAGCGTCGACGCCTTCCCCGAAGATATCATCTGGAATCGCCGTCGACGAGTGTGCCATAGTTGTTCGTGCCCTTCGGTCTCGAATGGTTTTCTTGGACCGGAAGGACTTGCATGCCGGACAGTCTCGAGCCTTGTGTTCTGGAGAGAGGCAGAGGTTACATACTTCGTGAAGGTCGGTGTGGGGGAATTTGGACCCACAGAGGGCACTTCTTGAAGGGAGTCCTTTCCAGGACCGGAGCTTGGGTAGGCCCGAAGGCCGTCGTCGACGCATGGAATCGAAGTCTTGATAGATGAGAGACGCGCCGAGTGTGGAAATCGCGATCGAAAACAATACCGCGAATTGGGGTGAGGATTGCGCATCGATAAAAGAACTGGAAACTGTTCGGAACCGGAGCATGAAGATCACATCCGAGCCCGATGGCGAAAAAAAACAAGCTGAGGATGGAGCCGAAGCCCATGCGCAATACGATCCAAAGGAGGAGTCACCGACCTTGTGACTTCCAAAGACTTTCCAAGAGGAAAAACTGCAAACATCCGGGCCCAACACCAGATGGCGATCTATGCACAGTGTGTAATCTGCAGCTCATATGCCTCGAACATATATCTCCAGCAACAAAATAAAGGCTGGTCAACTTTAAAGAGATGAAAGGCTTGTCTACTTAATATGTTTACCATATCGAAAGCAGTCAACCATCCGCTCTAATTGCCAGCTTTAAGATTTAGCAACTTTAGCTCAAATACTGAAAGGCAGAACGTTAACATTTTAAACAAGTTACAAACCAGAAGGGTCACACCAGTTTGCAAAAACCACTTACTAACATCAGATATGTTCTAACAATCACTCCGAAGAGTAAATGACAAACCACTAGCATATCTTCAAATAAAGCTTTGCTGTATTGCAGAGACCAAATAGTATTGAGACTTGCTGTAGCATATTTAGATCCTTATACCAGAAGACCCCTGGCCTGAAGTTTTCGCTGAACCAACACTATTCTGTAGTGTAATCCTTAGTTGTGTATGTATTATTTTTGGGGCTCCTGAGAAAGTCATGTTTACATTGCATTAAAACATTTAAGATTAGATACAAGAGTCATGGAGTGCTCTTTTTAGATTCTAACCCTGCCCACAAAGATTTTCTTGGATTTGGATGGACCCCAGTATTTGTAAAGCGCAAACTAATCACTCATTAGGCTCTCAAGGCACTGAGGGCTGTCTGGGAGATTAAGTGACCTATTGCCCAGAGTCACATGATGTTGAGCTAATCTGCCTGTGGCTCTGAGGATCGAATCGTGAGCCCCGCACTCCGGAGTCAGCTGCCCTGGTCGCTGCGCAACACCTCTCACATGGAAATGGATGGAAAGCTGTGAAGTTCATTTAGTGGCTTTTTAGAAAGGTCTTTCTTTTCCAAGTTGAACTTTACTTCTAGGAGACACTGCAATATCCTGTTAATCTCCAGCGCTGGCTTCCACTGAATGACTGACCAGACCTCGGACACACCTTTTTCACAGAGGAGGAAGATTAAGATACTGTGGCAGGCAAGTGACCACTTTCAATGAAAGAGAATGCATCTTGGGACATGAGTTGTGTGTTCTATTTTGTACTCCAACTTGACACTCTTTGGAACATTTGTGTTAACAGATTGCTTTAGTGTCTGACTAACTGCACCCCGATAAGTGTACGTCATTCTCCCTGGCAGGGCAGGAACCGCAAGTTGCATTCCCACCAATCCAATGGCAGAGAAGGAGTAGTTTCTTTTCTGTAACTCCAGTTCTGTAGTAGGGGTATCTCTGTTATAGTCATAATCTAGTGAATAGTCCCGCCCATGTGCGTGGACCCCGGAGCAATAAAAAATAATCTCTAAAGGTGACAAATCATGCAGACCTGCATACACCTTTAAGAGAGAATTTAATTTAAAGACAGATAATGCAGCCTATACCCACAGGCTACACTGTCCAGTACTTCAACTAGAATTCCACCAACATCCACAAACAGCACTGCCTGGCCAGCTTTTCTCCACATAGGAAAAAACCCTGCCTCTACCAGCAAAAGCCTCTGGAATGATAGAGAGGAAGGAGTGGACAGACAAGCGCCATAGGCTGCCATTATGTGGCTTAAAACAGGATACTGTGCCTTTAAGAAAACTTTCCAGGTTTCCAGAACTTTCCCCAGTATCCCAGAATGCCCAGCAGGTCCCATTTACTTTCAGTTCTTTTTGAAGGCGTAGCACGCCAGACCTGTAGCATTCTACATATGAATAAGTATATCTCCACCGGGGAGGAGGGCGGGCACTTATGACTATAACAGAGATACCCCTACTACAGAACTGGAGTTACAGAAAAGAAACTACTCCTTCTGTAGTAGGGGATCTCTGTGTATAGTCATAATCTAGTGAATAGAATGGCAAGCCCATCCCCACACAACAAAAGCAGTGGAGAACACACAAGACACTACCACTACCGTGCGAACAAATTTCGCAGCCAAGCCTGCCCAACCTGAGCATCTGCCCTGGCATCCGTGTCCAGACAGTAATGCGCAGCAAAGGTATGGACCGACTTCCAAGTGGCCGCCTTGCAGATTTCCGCAATCGGAACATTACGCAGCAAAGCCGTCGTGGCATCTTTGCCCCTGGTGGAATGAGCCTTAGGTTTACCCTCTAAGGTCTTATTAGCCTTTTGATAACACAATTGTATGCAGGACACAATCCACCGAGAAATGGACTGCTTAGAGGTCGCAAGACCAGTCCTGACTGGGCCATAATTAACAAACAATTGGTCAGACCTACGAATATCCTTGGTCTTATCCAGATAAAATTTCAACACCCTCCGAACATCCAGGGAATGAAGAGACCTTTCCGCTGGCGAAGAGGGATTCTGAAAGAACGTAGGTAAAGTTATAGTCTGGTTGACATGAAAGTCAGAGATAACCTTAGGAAGAAATTTAGGGTGAGTACGCATCACAACCTTAGCAGCATGAAATACAGTACAAGGTTCTTGACAACATAATGCCTGAAGTTAACTCACCCTGCGGGCCGATGTAATGGCCACTAGGAACGCCGCCTTCCAGGATAGGTGCTGCAACGAAGCCATGTGAATGGGTTCAAAAGGCTCCTTCATCAGTCTGGACAGCACCACATTCAAGTCCCAGGAAGGCGAGGGAAGTCTGACGGGAGGAAACACTTTCTTCAAGCCTTCCAAAAAATCCTTGACCACAGGGATCTGAAAGAAGGAAGTCTGTGAAGGGCATTTCCTGTAAGCAGTCAAAGCAGCCAGATGAACCTTAATGGAATGGAAATTCAGGCCAGACTGCGCCAGATGTAAAAGGTACGGAAGGATGACATCTTCCTTACATGTCGTCGGATCAAAGTTCTTGGACTTACACCAGATACAGAACCTCTTCCACTTGTAAGCATAGGATGTCCTAGTGGAAGGTCGTTTAGACTCCTTCAGTATGTCCATACAATCGTCTGGTAGATTCAGATGGCCATATTGCACTATTTCAGGAGCCATGCCGCCAAACTCAAAGACAAGAGGTTGGGGTGCACCATCCGTCCCCCGAACTTCGTGAGAAGGTCCGGCCTGCACGGCAACCGCATGTGAGAAAGGAGAGACCGGTGAAGTAGGTCCATGAACCACCACTGCCTGGGCCACTCCGGGGCGATGAGGATCATCCGCGCCCTGGACTGGGACAGCTTGATGAGCACTGCCGGAATCAGGGGAATGGGTGGAAAAGCGTACAGAAAGCTGTTCGACCAATCGATCCATAGCGCATTCCCCAGCGTCCCCCGCTGGTAGTACCTGGATGCGAAGTCTCGGCATTTGCTGTTTTCGGCGATGGCGAACAGATCTACGTCTGGAGTCCCCCACCTTGCGAAGACTTCTCCTAGTACTTCGTCGTTTATGACCCATTCGTGGTTTTCCTGAATCAGCCTGCTCAAGGCGTCCGCCTGAGCATTCTGCACCCCTGGCAGATGCGTGGCCGTAATAGTCAGTCCTCGGGCCAGCAGCCAGCGCCAGATCGCCTGCGCCTCCTGCGACAGAGTGCGCGATCTCGACCCCCCTGCTTGTTGAGGTAATACATCGTGGTTGCATTGTCCGTCTGTATCAGCAGCGAGTTGGTCTGGAAGGACGGAAGGAAGGCCTTCAGTGCCAGGAAGATGGATCTGAGTTCCAGGAAATTGATGTGGTACGTCTATTCCAAAGCAGACCACTTTCCTTGAATCTGCAAGTCCCCGGAATGCGCTCCCCAGCCCTGGAGAGACGCATCCGTCACGACACTCGTCGTGGGAATGTCCTTGTGGAAGGGAACCCCCTTGAGGAGGTTTTCCGCCGAACACCACCACTTCAGAGACTGAAGAGCATGTAGCGACAGTCGTATCTTGTCATCCCAAGAGCCTGTCCTCTGATCCCACTGATCCTCCAAGCACTCCTGCAGTGGTCTCATGTGTAGCCGAGCGTGAGGCGTGAGGAAGATACAGGAGGCCATCGATCCCAGTAGAGAAGACACCTTCCTCACTGTCGTCGATGGAGCAGTCCTGAGGTCCTGAGCCTTCCGAAGGAGTGATAACCGTCTCTCCTCCGAAGGAGACACGCTTGCTGACCTCGTATCGATGGAGGCTCCCAGGTACTGTATGCACTGGACCGGGGTCGGGACCGATTTGGACATGTTGACGTGTAACCCCAGCTTGTGCAAGAGAGCGCACGTCCATCGGAAGTGATCTTGCGCTTCCGAGAAGGATGAAGCCTTGATCAGCCAATCGTCCAGATACGGGTAGACAAACACCTTGTTCCTTCGCAGATGTGCCGCCACCACCGCCATGCACTTCGAGAAGGTCCTGGGCGCAGACTTTAGCCCGAATGGCAGTACTGTGTATTGATAGTGATTGGCGCCGACTTGGAATCGCAGGAACTTCCTGTGCTTCCTTGCTATGGGCACATGGAAGTACGCATCCTGTAGATCTATGGCACAGAGCCAGTCTCCCCGTTGCAGCTGAGGGTAAATCTGGTGCAACGATAGCATGCGAAACTTCTCTCTGCGAATCCATTTGTTTGCCTGTCGCAAATCCAGAATGGGCCTGAACTCGTTCTTGTCCTTCTTGCGAACGAGGAAGAACCGAGAGTACAGACCTCTTCCCCTTTGAGACAGAGGTACCTCTTCTACCGCCTTCTTTCTCAACAATTTGTCTGCCTCCGCCTGGAGCTCTCTCAGCTGGAACCGAGAGCTGACCGGCGGAATCGCTGGAGGCGGGCTGATAAACCGAAGACTGTATCCATTGCAAACAATATTGAGCACCCACTTGTCCTGAGTAATTTTTCTCCACTCTGCCGGAAAAAGTTGAATGCTTCCCCCCACTGGAGTGGGTAACGATTGAGGGGGAAGTAGCCGCTCAGGGCCGAGACCCGGCCGGGCCCTTGGTAGTGGTAGTCGCCTGCTGGCCTCCTCTACCCCTCTGGCGTTTCTGGAAGGGCTTCCGGAACTGCTGCTGTTGGTGCTGCTGCTGTCCCGAACTCTGCCCACGCCCTCTGCCCGAAGACCCAAACCGCCTCTGGAACGGGCGTTTCTACTTCTCGGCCTTCTCCAACCCGACGGCCGTCAGGGTTTCCGCCTCCGCCTTCATGCGGGCCATCTCATCATCCGCATGTTTCCCGAACAGGGTTTCCCCCGAGAAGGGCAGGTTGGCCACACTTTGCTGCGCCTCTGGCTTGAGGGACGTCAGGCGCAGCCACGAATGCCGCCTCTGGTGGACGCCATGACAGTAGGCGTGGGCGGCCAACAAGGATACATCCGCCGCTGCGCCGATCACCTGATTAGAAACCAGCATGCCTTCGCGCACTGTCTCCAAGAAGTCCTCCTTCTTGTCCCTGGGCAGCAGGTCCGCATACTGCTGCAGGGACTCCCACAGGGGCCGGTCGTAACGGCCCAACAAAGCCCCTGCACTCGCCGCCTTCATGGTGGTGGCGGCGGTCCCACACACCTTCCTGCCCGCAGAGTCCAGCCAGCGGCTTTCCTTGTCAGGCGGGACCGTCGATGAAGGAGCAGTCGCATGTTGTTTCCTCGCCGCCGTCACGATGACCGAATCCGGCTTCGGGTCCACTCTCAAAAAGGTCGGGTCCGACTCCGGGGCCCTATACTTTTTCATGAGCCTGGAGGGGGCGGCCTTCGTCATCGCGAGAGAGAGGAACAGCTCCAACGCGGGTTCCACCAGTCCTGGTACAAGAGGCAGTAGAGGGCGAGACAGATGTTTCTTATGAAGTGTCTCGAATATCACGGACGTCGTGGGTGTTGGAACCGTCACCGTGATACCCAACTTTAATGCCCCTCTCAACAGCACCTCTTGGAAAGAGACCAAATCTTCCACCGGAGACACCTTAGTCCCCGGTGAGTCCGACAGCGTCGGGAAAAAGTCTCTGGTCGAGGAGCGCGTGTGCGACCTGGACCTGTGCCTCCTACGGCGTCGTCCTGAGTCCGACGATGACCGTCCACGGCTCCGTGATCTTCTCCTCCTGAGAGAGCGGGAGCGCGACCTCTTCGGCTTCGGCCTGTCCGCCGGTCTAGCCGGTCCCGGCGACCGCGGGCGTCGTGGCTTCGGGGTCCCCTGCGGTGGAGTCGGGTACCTCGGAAGGGAAACCGACCGCGGGGGAACCGGCGGCGGCCCCACTGGAGTGCGTGGCAGCGACCAAGGTGGGGGCGGCGGAGGCAGTGTCCGCGGCTGTGGAGGCGGTGGAGGTGGCGGTGGAGGAGGCAGCGTTGGTGGTGGTGGTGGAGGAGGAGTCGGAGGAGGTGGGAGAGGAGGCGGTGACGGAGGCATCCGAGGAGGCGTATACACCACAGAGTACACCGATTCCGGTGACTCTCTCTTCCTCGACGGCGACCTGTGCCTCGACGGCGACCTGTGCCTCGACGGCGACCTGTGCCTCGACGGCGACCTGTGCCTCGACGGCGACCTGTGCCTCGACGGCGACCTGTGCCTCGACGGCGACCTGTGCCTCGACGGCGACCTGTGCCTCGACGGCGACCTGTGCCTCGACGGCGACCTGTGCCTCGACGGCGACCTGTGCCTCGAGACGTCGATCTCCTCTTCGGCGGCGACGTCGACCGTCTCCTCTTCATCGACGGCGAGCGCCGACGCCGGGTCCGATCGACGCCGACTGCTGGACGGCGCCGAAGACGGCGTCGTCGCCGACGATGCCGATGTAGTCGACGGCGGCCTATTCAGGTCCCTCGACGTCGATCGTCGACGCCGCTTCTCCCCAAAGCCCCGGGGAGACGGCGAACAGACGGTGGTCATCCTCCTCGACGTCGCCGTCGACGCCCGACGTCGACGGGGAGTGGGAGCGCTTACTGGTCTTCCTGCCCCTGGGGAGACCCCCAGAGGCCTCAGTATGGGCCAAATCAGCCCCTCCAGACCCACCTGGTGCCTTCAGTCTTCTCTCCTCCAGAACTTGAAGCCTGATTTTCATTCTGTCCCTCAGGATCCTGGCTGAGAACGAGTGGCAGATGGCACAGTCTTCAGGCACGTGGGACTGGGGAAGGCAACCTATACACACCTCGTGTGGATCAGTTTTAGCCTTCTTTCTACCACATTCCGGGCACTTGTCGAACAAGCCAGGCATGTTGACAGTACCAGCTACTAAGCACTCGAAAAAGTGACAAAAATTGACAAAATCTCCAAAAAAAACCTTTGAAAAGGGGAGAGCTCAATGCTCCAGGGTCCTGCTAGCAGGAGCCGGAAAAAAGAACTGAAAGTAAATGGGACCTGCTGGGCATTCTGGGATACTGGGGAAAGTTCTGGATACCTGGAAAGTTTTCTTAAAGGCACAGTATCCTGTTTTAAGCCACATAATGGCAGCCTATGGGGCTTGTCTGTCCACTCCTTACTCTCTATCATTCCAGAGGCTTTTGCTGGTAGAGGCAGGGTTTTTTCCTATGTGGAGAAAAGCTGGACAGGCAGTGCTGTTTGTGGATGTTGGTGGAATTCTAGTTGAAGTACTGGACAGTGTAGCCTGTGGGTATAGGCTGCATTATCTGTCTTTAAATTAAATTCTCTCTTAAAGGTGTATGCAGGTCTGCATGATTTGTCACCTTTAGAGATTATTTTTTATTGCTCCGGGGTCCACGCACATGGGCGGGACTATTCACTAGATTATGACTATACACAGAGATCCCCTACTACAGAACAACAAGTACAAATTTAGAAACAGAGACCTCACAATCAAGGTTTATGGGCAAGATAAATAGAAAATCAACTCTCAGTTGTCCCTCAAAGACAATACTGGTCCTAAGAGAACATTAGACCATTTTAAATTGCTTTGAGTAATGCCAGGAGTAACAGATAAATCTTGTGCAACATCGCAACACGTTTAACTATATCGCAGTTTAACAAGAGTGGCTTGATCTATGTAGCTTAAAATGGGCTTGAACCGGGCATTTACACAAAAGAAAAAGACTGCAGACCCTCTAGAAAGAAAATTAAAAAGTAAGGGCATTTTAGCTGACTGACATTTCTAAAGGCTTCTGTGCTGCAAAATCTTCCCAAAGGTGCTTACAAGACACTTCCAGGGCCAAGCAACAAGCTACTAAATTCTGCTGGCAGTGTTGGGTGCAAGTGCTCCCATCTGCTGACGAATGGCTTTGATTATGCTACTTACCAGTATGCATCTGTTCTTGGCATGAAGGGCTGCTGACATTCATATCTGTGCATAGATCGCCGCCTAGTGTTGGGTCCGGATGATTGCACATTGTTGTCCTGGAGAGTCTTCGAAGTATCACGAGATAGGTGGCTCCTCCCCTGGACTACAGTGCGCATGGGCATCCTTAGATTGTTTTTCGCCATTGTGGCAGTGATGGAGTAGATACAGGAAGTGATGACCATGCTATACAGTAATTCTGAGTGCTGCAGCCGCGACAGGCGCCGGGGAGGAGGGTGGGCGATATTAATGTCAGCAGCCCTACATGCCAAGAACAGACGCATACTGGTAAGTAGCATAATCAGTTCGAGGCATGTGGGCTGCTGAATTCATATCTGTGCATAGAATAGATAGCAGTACCTCCCCTAGCGGCGGCTACCTGTGCCAGCTGCAGCAGTCTGGAAAAGAGTTTTGAGAACAGCGTGTCCTACAGCTGCCTGCTGTTTTGAGTGTACATCTACGCAGTAGTGTTTGGTAAATGTATGTATAGTGGACCAAGTGGCTGCTCTACAAATTTCGTGTAAAGGGATGTTTCCTAGGAAAGCCATGGATGCCCCTAACTTTCGTGTTGAGTGGGCTCGTGGGGGAACCGTTAATGTGCGTTTAGCTTTGTGATAGCAAATCTGAATGCATTTAACGATCCATCTGGCTATTCCTGCTTTGGAAATGGCGTTGCCCTTGTGTTGTGGAGAGAAGGCAACGAAGAGTTGTTTAGTTTTTCTAAAATCCTTTGTCCTGTCAATATAGTACATGAGAGCCCGCTTTACATCTAGTGTATGGAGCATTCTTTCCGCGACATTTTGCGGATTTTGGAAGAAAACGGGCAGTTCGATAGTTTGGTTAATGTGGAACTGTGATATGACTTTGGGCATGAACTTGGGGTTGGTGCGTAGGACAACCCTGTTTGCGTGGACCTGAATGAATGGCTCCTGAATGGTTAGTGCCTGGAGTTCACTAACTCTCCTTAAGGAAGTGATGGCCACTAGGAAAGCCACTTTCCAGGTGAGGAATTGAATCTCACATGAATGGAGAGGTTCAAAGGGCGGACCCATCAGTCTGGTGAGGACCAAGTTGAGGTTCCACACTGGTGCTGGTGGGTGTCTTGGGGGAATAAATCGTTTGAGTCCCTCTAAGAATACTTTAACGGCAGGTACTTTGAATAAGGAGAGGTGCTGCCTGTTTTGGAGGTAGGCTGCTATCGCGGTCAAATGGATGCGTATTGAGTTGTATGCCAGATTATAGCGGTACAGGTGTAAGAGGTAGCATATGATGTTTTGAATAGACGCGTCCAGTGGGTTAATGTCATTGTTGTTGCAGTAAATGACAAACCTTTTCCATTTGGCCGCATAGCAGGCTCTAGAAGTGGGCCTCCTGGCTTCTTTGAGGATAGTCATACAGTCAGGTGGTAAGTTTAGGTAGCCAAACTCTAAGACCTCAGGAGCCAGATCGCCAGGTTCAGCTGTTGGGGATCTGGGTGCTGAATTTCGCCATGGTTCTGCGTTAAAAGCGCTGGTTTTATCCGCAGTCTTTGATGAGGCACCACGGAGAGTTCCAGAAAGGTGGTGTACCACGGCTGGCGTGCCCACGTTGGAGCAACTAGGATAAGGGTGAGTGTTGCCTTAGTTTGCGCGCCACCAGCGGTATTAATGGTGCTGGGGGAAAAGCGTACGCAAATTTGCCGGACCAGTTCATCCATATCGCATTGCCCTGTGACTGTGGATGTGGGAACCTGGCGGCAAAGCTTTGGCATTTTGTGTTTTCTTTTGTTGCGAGTAGGTCTATTTCTGGATGACCCCATTGTTGGAAGTACGGTTGGAGAACTGATGGGTGTAGCTCCCACTCCTGCATCTGGTGGCTGTGTCTGCTGAGCAGATCCGCCATCTGGTTGTCCTTGCCCGGGAGGTGTTCCGCCATGAGGAACATGTTCCTCTGAATGGCCCACTTCCATATGCTTTGAGCCAGATGAGACAACTGTGGAGAGTGTGTTCCTCCCTGCTTTTGTATGTAGTACATGGGAGTCATGTTGTCCGTCTGGATCAACACAACCTTGTTGCACAAGTGTACTTTGAATGCCTTCATGGCTAGGAAGATTGCCATCAGTTCCAGAAGGTTGATGTGCATCTTTTGTTGTGTCGTCCATAGTCCCTGCACTGTGTAATTGAGCACATGCGCTCCCCATCCCTGGAGAGACGCGTCCGCTGTCAGTATGATTTGTGGAACAGGCTCTTGGAACGGTCGGCCCTTGCAAAGGTTTTGTGTATTCCACCAATGCAGAGAGTTGTATGCCCGACCGCTCACCAACACTAGGTCTTTTAGTTGCCCGTGAGCCTGATTCCATTGACGTGCCAAGCACTCCTGAAGCGGGCGCATATGTAGTCTCGCGTGCGGACTATGAAAATGCAGGAGGCCATCATGCCTATCAACTGCATGAACACTCGCGCAGGAAGGGAGTGTTGAGGTTTGAATTTTGAGATCAGCAGTTGCATGCTGTTGATTCGCACTAAAGTAGGCTGAGCTGTGGCAGCCAGAGTGTTGATTGTGGCGCCTAAGTATTGTTGCACGTGGGCAGGTTGGAGATGTGATTTTGAGTAATTTAGTGAGAATCCCAGATCGTGAAGAAGGTGAATGGTGTGGGACATGTGGGCGGCACATTGTTGTGCTGACTTGGCTTGAACTAGCCAGTTGTCCAGATAAGGGAAGACGTGAATGTTTTGTCTTCGCAGATGCGCGGCCACTGTCGCCAGGCACTTGGTAAAGACCCTGGGTGCTGTTGTTACTCCGAAGGGGAGAACTTTGAACTGATAGTGATTCCCTTGAATGGTGAATCGGAGGTATTTCCTGTGTGAAGGGTGTATGGGTATGTGGAAGTATGCATCCTTCAGGTCTAGCGTGGCTAGGAAATCCCCCTGACTGAGTAGTGGGAGAACCTGCTGGAGGGTGAGCATATGGAAATGCTCTGACAGAATATATAGGTTTAGGGGTCGCAGGTCTAGAATAGGTCTGAGCGAGCCGTCCTTTTTTGGGGATTAAGAAGTACAGAGAGTACACCCCTGTTCCCTGCTGGTCGATGGGCACTACTTCTATTGCCCCTTTTGCGAGCATAGCTAGCACTTCTTGCTGGAGTAAAGCTAAGTGCTCGGCTGACATAGGACGGTGTTTTGGTGGTATGTTGGGTGGAGTGGAAGTTAGTTCTAGACAGTACCCGTGCTGGATGATGTCCCTGACCCACCTGTCTGTGGTGATGTTCTTCCACGCGGACAGGAACAGCTGGAGTCGTCCCCCGACAGGTGTTATGTGGTCGGGGGGTAAGGAGAGGGCGTCACTGTTTGTTTTTTGGAGAGGACCTGGTGTTGCCATAGCCACGTCCCCTGCCTTTGGTGCTGGATCCACGATATCCACCCCTGTTGCTTTTGTCATATGTGCTTTGTGTGCCACTTTTAGCATACTGCTGTTGTGACCCCTGACCCCTTGTTGCTCCCCTATTTCCGGTGCGACGAAAGGAGCCACTACGAAATTGCTGCGTCTGCAGAGCCCCCATTGATTTCGCAGTGTCAGTGTCTTTCTTTATTTTTTCTAGGGTAGTGTCAACGTCTGGGCCCAATAAGTAGTCTGTGTTAACTGGTAAGTTCAGGATATTGTTTTGGATCTCGGGTTTGAAGCCTGAGATTCGTAACCAGGCATGGCGTCGTAGCATGACGCTTGGGTTTATTGCCCTAGCTGCTGTGTCAGCTGCGTCAAGGGCGCATTTTATGGATGCATTAGTGAGGAGTTGTCCTTCTCTGATGAGTAGCTCCGCTGACTCTTTATACTCATCTGGTAGATGTTAGAGCAGTGACTCTAGCGTGTCGTAATGTGACCTGTCATAACGTGCCAGGAGTGCCTGTGTATTGGCAATGCGCAGGATGTTCGCTGCTTGCGCTGCAATGCGTTTGCCCGATGTTTCTAGTACTTTTGACTCCTTGTCTGGGGGAGGAGCATCACCAGTCGTTTGTGAGTGGGCTCTCTTGCGAGCATTGGCAACCACCATGGAGTCTAATGGCAACTGACCCCTAATGTATTTAGGGTCACCGGGTGCAGGCTTGTACTTTTTTTCAATCCTGGGGTTTAACACCAATGCTCTTGTGGTGTCCTTGAAAATGTCTTTGGCAGGTTTGAGAACCCCTTTTAACATGGGTAGAGTTTTGACAGTTCTTTCTGAAGATGCGAAAGTGTCAAGCAGGAAGTCTTCCTCAATGGCATCAGAATGGAGTTCCACCCCTGATGAGCAGCAGCCCGTTCGATGAGGGCATTAAAGGCAGCTGTGTCCTCTGTGGGAGACGTTTTTACGTTATAGAGTTGCGCATCTTGGGTATGTGGCGCGACACTTTGGTCTGTGGGGTCATCCCATGCCTGATCCGGGTCTTGTAGGTGCTTATCAGGATCTACGTCCCCAGGGTAGATGGTATCCTCCCCGCCATAGTCCTGTATTGCGTCCGATTCGGAAGGGGTAGGAGAAAAGGACTGCGGATCTGGATGGAAGGGTTGGAAGTGATCCTGGAGCACTGGTTCCTGCCCTGCTGGCAGTTTGCGCTTAAGAGGAATTTTGTAGGGCTCCTCTTCCCTAACTGGCGTTATTTTGCGCTTGTGGAGCATTAACCTGCCAGTGTCGGCGTCGATAAATTGTGGCCCCGAAGAGTCTTGTTCTGTAAGGCCAGAGGTGGTGGACTGTGTGTGTGGAGGACACGTGTCCGAATTTCGAATAGTTTAGGTGCCGAGGCCGGTGGCAACCCAAACGTAATGTTGGTTGGCTCCGAGTGCACTTTACAGGGTTTGGTCGTGTCGGGACCCGAGATAGAGTGGAGGGTTGCCCGGTCACGGATGCGTTGCAAAGATGCGGAGACCTGCTGCACAGTGAACGCAGTTGGTGGTTTGATGGGCACCTTAGTAGTAGGCGTCGAGGCCAGCCCCGACTTTTTTATAGGAAGGGGGTCACTGGTCTGAAGGGAGGTATCGACATTTGACGTAGTCGAGGACTTAGTCGGCGCCGTTGCGCTAGACGTTGACGTAGCTGGGGCGGCCATTGTAACTGCGGAGGTTATGGCCTTCGATGTCGGCGCCGAAGGTCTCGGTGCCTTGCGATGCCCGAGGGCTTGCCTTTTCTGGGTGGCAACCGCATCCGCTGCGGTGAGCTCGGCAACGAAGTCTCTTTGTACGTGGTCGGAGTAGACGACTTTTTTCGGCGTCGGAGTAGTGGATGGTTTCGACGCCTTCGATCCGACCACCACCAGTTTCACTTTCGTTTTCGAAGGGACTGGAGCGATGGATGGTTTTGGGTTTAAGAACCCTGTCGTCTTCGGTAATAGTGGCTCTTGCAAAGTGTTCGAGGCCGGACCGGAAGACGGGGCCGAAGAACCATGTGATTGATCTTGGGTAAGGCCCGAAGGCGATCCCTCGACCGGAGCCTGATGATGACGTACTGTTTCGGCCTCCGTTTCGACAGATTGGCCTAGCTTCCCAGGAGAGCTGTCTTCTTCGGCCCCGTAGGCCTCGTCGAAGTCTCCTACCTCATCGACGGTTTCTTCACGTTGAAAGATCACTTCATCGTCGTCGTACGATCGGGAATCGTGTTCTGAAGCGGGGCTAGAAACTACTTCTTCCACGCTCTCGGCGTCCTCGTCCTCGGTGCTGAATATGTTGGTGGGAGCAGGCGCTGCTTGCTGCGCCTCCAGCCTCGCTGCCAGTCGATTCCGCAGAGTCTTCTGAAATCGGAATCGTGCAGAGGCCATGCATTTCGATTCGTCGTGATCCGGCGAGAGACATTTATTGCAGACTGGGTGGACGTCGATATGAGGGTACTTCGCGTGGCATAACGTACACCTCTTGAATGGAGTCCTCGATTCCATCGTCGATCGAACTTCGATGTTCGGACCAAACCGGTCTGAAAGTTGGAAGAAGGTGCGGAGCACTAAAGCTAGTAGTCGACAGCGAACGGTAACTGTACCGACGAAAACTAAAGGCCTTTTGGCCTTAAACTGAATATTCCTAAGTTGAGCTAAGATAGCACATCCGAACCCAATGGCGGAAAAAAACAATCTAAGGATGGAGAGGATGCCCATGCGCACTGTAGTCCAGGGGAGGAGCCACCTATCTCGTGATACTTCGAAGACTCTTCCAGGACAACAATGTGCAATCATCCGGACCCAACACTAGGCGGCGATCTATGCACAGATATGAATTCAGCAGCCCACATGCCTCGAACCTTAGGATTCTCGGTGCTGTAATAAAATGAGAGCAACAAAGTGTTGCCGAGAATGCACTGTACAGTCAACAACGGCAATGCTCTCACACACCTGAAACAGAGCATGAGCTCCTACCAGCCCAGCAAAGCCAATTTGATGAAATGTAATACAGTAACTTAGTCATAAGGATCAGAATTTCAAATCTGCAATTCAGCTCTACAAACAAACAAATAACCGAAAGTCAGGAAGTACAGCGTTTGAGCAACAAAAATGCTGCATGAAGTAAATTATTTACCCTTGCTGGTATATTATGAAATTAATGGCACCGACAAGTAAATTAAATCGCACTATTCAGAAAAGAATTGAAGGTCAGTGGAAACAGGGACTCTTTAGCCACGCCCACAACGACTAACCTGTTCATTAACTGCAGATACTGTTGGTGCTGGAGCTGCTGATATAGTGCTGCAGCTGCTAGCTCCTGCTGCTTCTTCAGTCGCTCCTGGTCCATGTTACCCTGCAAAAGAAGAGATCATTTAGAGCGGAGTGATTCAGTGCCAGAAGCAAATACATGACCAAGTGAAAAATGTCACTATGCTGCAGCAATAGTATTGCTATTTCCAAAACTATTTTGTGAAGCCTTTTCCTAGAGGTAGGGTAGTCTAAAAAGATTGTCTATAGCTGGTAGAACTAAAATGCCAATGCACACCAAATCACTGAGGAGTACTGCCTTTCCACAGAATACTCTCCAAATAGCAAGAGTTGAGCAGTCAAGAAGGAAGGGTACCATAATATACACCACGGATAAACTCAATAGTCCAGTCTTGGCCAAATTTGGGAAAAGTAAAGGACATTACATTGTTGTCCTATTCAAATATTTCAAATAGACTCAGTAAGGTTTTAAAGCACTCTAGTACATCAGCAATAATAAAACACTACAGTGACGTCTTACACACATGAACACCGGTACTTAAGCTTTACTCTGATAAGGCCAAACATGGATACAAAGGACAATTAAAGAGTGCAGGAAACTGGCTCTATATATACTACACCAAAATGAGGTATACTGTGTATGGAGTCCAGGTGACCCCAGAGGTAGGCAGAGGTTAACGTTAGATAGAACCTTACTCCATATGTGATAGAGTGATCGAGCAGTAAGGCAGTATCAGAGGACAGTGTTAAGCATTTGATGTACACTCAGTCAGCAAATGAATTAACACTCCGGAACTGTACTCTAGGCCAGTTGTTTTTGTATAAAACATATACTGTTTTATTTTAGAACCAAGCAAGCCTGGCACAGGTAAGCATTAAATACTCTACAATAAGTCACTAAATGTAGAACAGTTTGAAAATGCAGTAGAAATTGTTCTTTAACAGGGGATGCAGTAGGTTGCAACACTTAGCAAATACAGAACATTGAAATGAATAGGCTTTTTCAGTAAATTACAGGTAAGTTACTTTTTACGTTACTTTTCAAACTCCGTGCTGGATACCTGGATTCAGCACTGGGATTTTTTTCCTGCAAACAGGTAAATAAATACATTTTGGTTATTTGTGCAATTTTTAAAGAATATTTTTAAATTTCAAAACTCCACACTTAGAAACTTTAGGGAAGAAAATGTCAATGTTACCCTATGGAGGAAAAACAGGTTATCGGTTCACAGGTAAGTTATTGTCTGTGGGAGTTAAGGTTGTGGGGTTAGACTCAGGGGTCCCCCAGGGTCAGTGATGCACTCTTGTTACACCCTCAGTGGCACTAGGGTGGCCGGGTTCAGAGTGTTGAGGCCCAATGTTTTCAATTAGGGATAGGGAGCCTCCGGTTGGTGGCTGCTGGTAAGCAGGTGTGAGAAAGTGCCATCTTTCTTGCATGGTATGCCCCCACTTTTTGCTAAATTGCTGAATGTACTTCGATTGAGTGTACCCTGGGTTCCTGCCAATCAGGTGCCCAGGGCCTATGTTCCTTCCTTAAACCACACAAACTCCAAATTGGCAAACCCTAGCCACATGTCAGCCCCTAGTAAATGGTACCCTAGGTACCCAGGGCCTTGTGGCCAGGGAAGGCCTCTAAGGGCTGCAGCACTCATTGTGCCACCCTCAGAGGCCCTGTACCCTTACACACACACTGCCCTTGCAGGCTGAGTGTCTGGGTGCAGGACAAAACAAAGAGTCGACATGGCACACATCACTGTGTACCATGCCCATCACCTACACTGCCAAGGCATATGTCAGCCACCCCTCTAGCTGGGTGCATTACGCCTATGGTGTGGGCGCAGGAGTCCTGTGCCCCTACAGTACCCGGGTCCATTCCTGGGCACTGTAAGTGCAGTGCTGTCATTTAAGAGTACATGGTGCTGAGAGCTTGTCAAACACGAGCTCCACAGCACCATATTGGCAACACTGAAGCCTGGGAAGTTTGGTATCAAACTTCTCAGCACATTGAACCCACACTGATGCCAGTGTAGGATTTAATGTACTAAGCACCCCAGAGGGCATCTTAGAGATGCCCCCTTACAGCTAACTTACAATCCACGTCTGCTCTGAGGCTGCCCAGGCTGCCACACAGCAGACACGGTGCTGGACCCCTGGGTGGGAGAGCCCCTGCTCTCCCGGGCCTGCAACAATGCACATCCTGGGTGAGGTGAGAAATCTCCTCCCCCAGGATGAGCAAAGGGAAGCTTCAAAGGCAGGCCGCCATTTGGAGTTTCCCCAGGCCACTGCAACCCCCCACTCTGGCGGGAAGCTTGGCCGGAAACCCCATACAAGGACAGGGGATGTGCCAGCCTGCCCACCCCACCCCTCAGGTGAATTGCTGAATGTACTATGAGTGTGCCCTGGGCTCCTCTCAATCAGGTGCCCAGGGCCTATGGTCCTTCCCTAAAACACACAAAACCCAAATTGGCAAACCCTGGCCACGTCAGCCCCTGGTAAATGGTATCCTAGGTACCCAGGGCCTTGTGACCAGTGAAGACCTCTAAGGGCTGCAGCACTCATTGTGCCACCCTTAGAGGCCCTGTACCCTTACACACACTGCCTTTGCAGGCTGGGTGTCTGGGTGCAAGACAAAACAAAGTCGACATGGCACACATCCCTGTGTGCCATGCCCATCACCTACACTGCCATGGCATACATCAATCACCCCTCTAGCTGGGTGCCTTATGCCAATGGTGTGGGCATAGGAGCAGGAGCCCTGTGCCCCTACAGTACCCAGGTCCATTCCTGAGCACTGCAAGTGCAGTGCTGCCATTTAAGAGTACATGGTGCTGAGAGCTCGTCAAATACGAACTCCACAGCACCATAATAGCAACACTAAAGTCTGAGAAGTTTGGTATCAAACTTCTCAGCACATTAAACCCACACTGATGCCAGTGTGGGATTTAATGTACCAAGCACCCCCGGGGGCATCTTAGAGATGCCCCCTTAAACCTAACCTACAATCCACGTCTGCTCTGAGGCTGCCTAGGCTGCCACACAGCAGACATGTTGCTGGACCCCTGGGTGGGAGAGCCCCTGCTCTCCTGGGCCTGCAACAATGCACATCCTTGGCGAGGTGCTAAATCTCCTCCCCCAGGATGGGCAGGGGGAAGCTTCAAAGGCATGCCGCCTCTGAGCTTCCACAGGCCACGGCAACCCCCCACTCTGGCCAGAAGCTTTGGCCGGAAACCCCAAATAAGGACAGGGGATGTGCCAGCCTGCCAACCCCACCCCTCAGGTGGGGGAGGCGAGGTGAAGCACATCTCCAGGCTCTCGCCATCTTGAAGATGGGAAGCCCTACCCTATCAGGACTAGGCTACTGCCCCCCTCCCACAGGAGAGAGGCAGGATAGGGGGTGTAGCCACCCCAGGACAGGGACCCATTGGTCCCTGCCCTTCACCTACCTGTAACGCCCCTAAATCTAGTATTTAGGGGCACCCTGAACCTTCCTTCCCCAGATTCCAAAATACAAAGAAGAGCAAGAAGAAAGAAGACCTGCCCTGCAGCTGCTAAGAAGAGGAAGACATCAACTGCTTTGGCCCCAGCCCTACCGGCCTGTCAACCCTCGAACCTGCTCCTGCACCAACCCGCCATCTCTTGTGGCCAGCAACCTCACAAACCCCGGAGGACCTGGCTACCTTTTGGCTCTAAGCCGCTGGGACTCCCATGAGTAGAGGCTCTACTCAAAACCTACCTCTAATCCCTGGCAGCAGCCCGGAACCGCGAACCCAGCACACTCTGCACCAGCCAGGCCTGGCCAGTGCCGGAGTGACCAAAGACCACGAGGACGACCCCACGGCGACTGTGACCCCGAGTCCGGCACCCAAGGACCTCCCTCGACACTCCTGAAGAAGCCTGCAGCCTCAGAACAAGGTGCCCCCACTACCGCGATCAACAGAGGGTAAGATTTCCCGACACCAAAAGGCACCCCTGCACGCAGCGCCCCGCGGCCCCCTGTGCCCAATCCCGGGGTACCTACCTAACCTCCAACTACCCAACTTACCTCTCGAAGTGGTGGTGGCACCTGAAGAATCCTCGTCCCCGAGCTTGCAGTCTTTCTAAACCAGAGATTTCCCATTTAAATCAATTGAGTGCCCGAAGGCTCAAAAGCACCCTGCACCCAGCCACCCGAGTGGCCCTGGCAGTGCAATCTCTACACCTACCTACTTCCTCACTTGCCCCGAGTAAGTGACCAGGAGCCCAGCTCCCACAGCAGCATGGCTTGCTAGTCAGCAGCCACCAACCAAGGCCCACCCTATCCCTCATAGGATAACATTGGGCCTAACTCTCTCTGCACCCGGCCGCCCTAGAGTCGCTGAGGGTGAACCAACTGTACCTACCTGACCCTGGGGGACCCCTGAGTCTATGCCCAGAACCTCAACTCTGCCAGTCGAGTACTTACCTTTAAACCGATAACTCTATTTTCTTCATAGGGTAACATTGACTGGCTTTTTCCTGAAATTTCTTCTAAGTGTGGACTTTTTCAAAACTAAAAATATTCACCAAAAATCAGCCGAAAATACTCACCTGCTATTAGGTGAGCTCCCAGTGCTGGATCTTGGTGCCCAGCACTGACTCTGAAAACTACTTACAACTGTAATTACCAGTAACCCAATTTTCTTCCATAGGAAATCATTGACTGTTTTTCTGTGAAATTTCTTCTAAGCGTCAATTTCTGCAATCTTTAAATATTCTTTAAAAATCGTATAATATCTGAAAACGTAATTACTTACCTGTTTTGGATAAAGGTCCCAGTACTGAGTCTAGACACCCAGTACTGGATTACAAAAGTAACGAGAACATACTGTGCCTGTAACTTGAATTTTCTGCCATAGGGAATCATTGACTGTTTTCTATGAAATACTTTCTAAGTGTCAACTTTTAAAATAGCTAAATATTGTTTACAAATCATCACAATAATTTAGTCGACTTTCATCACTTGATTCGAAGTGCTGACCCAGGACTGAATCTAGGATCCAGTCCTGGAATTCCAAAAGTAATCTGTTGCAAATAACTTGAAGTTTCCATTGCGCTCAATGCATTGTTGTGTTTAAAATAGAGTTGCCTATTGCAACCACTTGTAACTGTTTACAAAAGTCAATTGCATATTGCAAAAGTATTTATATAAAGCATCTCATTCTGAGAAAGTATATTTTCAATCCAATTGTTGGTTCTAAAATAAAACCAGCATATCTTTTTTACATATAAACCATTGGCCTAGAGTTCAGTTATTGAGTGTGTGAGACCATTTGCTGACTGTGTGTGTACAACAAATGCTTTACACTGTCCTCTGATACTGCCTTACTGCTCGACCAAGCTACCACTTTAGAGAGCAAGGTTATATCTAACTTTAGCCCCTGTCAAACCCTTGGGGACTGTGGACTCTGTACACCCTGTACCTATTAAGGAACAGTATATACAGAGCCACTTTCTCACAGGGCCCCTTTGCCCTTCTTGGGAACCAGAAAGTAGTGGGAGTAACAACCCCGACCTACTTCTGGGCCAGGAACACACTCGATGGCCCCCTTGGCCAAGAGGGCAGTAACTTCCTCCTGCATAAGTTTCAAGTGATCCCCCAACATGTGGTGACATGGCTGGAGGGGTCGCCTTAAAAGGGGGGGGGGGGGGGGGGGGGGGGGGGGAGTAGCCCCTTCGGACGATTTGCAGCACCCACCTGTCCGATGTGATGGTACGCCAGTGGAGCAGGTGCTGGCAAACTCTGTCTCTCACTGGCGTGGAATGGGTCTGAAAGCTCGGACTAGGAGGGCTTTGAGGCGGATGCTGCCGGTGTAGATGTGGACGGACCGGCTCGTTGTCCCCCAGCTCCGCCTCGGCGGATTCCACGTCCGCGTTGAAGCTGGCTCTGCGGCCTGTGGCTAGACGGACGTGAGGGGCCGCCCCTTCCTTGGCCACGAAAGGGACAAAAAGCGGAAGTCTGTGGGCGCGGGGCCGAGACGCCCAAGGACTTAGCCGTAGCCCTGGAGTCCTTAAAGCGCTCCAGCGCATTGTCCGCTTTGTCGCCAAAAAGGCCATCGAAAGGCATGTCATGAGGGTTCTCTGGACATCCCCGGAGAAACTCGTGGATCTCAGAGCCAGGCGTGGCTGCGAATCACCACTGTGGTCGCCATTGCCCTGCCTAGCGAGTCCGTTGTGTCCAGTCCACATCGGATTGCATGCCGTCTCGCATCCCGCCCCTTGGCAAAAGCCTTGGCGAGCCGTGTCCGGGACTCCTCCGGACACTGGGGTAGCAGGTCCTCCACAGTATCCCACAGGGAGTGAGAGTAACGGTCCAAAAGGCATGCGGTGTTGATAGACCGCAACCCCAAACTAAGTGTAGAGAACAGTTTCTTCCCAAACTGTTCCAACCTTTTGGATTCCCGATCCGGGGGAGCGGACAGGACGGAGGTCTGGGAGGTAGAAGCCTGGATAACCAGGCTCTCGGGCGTGGGGTGCATCGACAGAAAACTGGGGTCGCCCGGTGCAGGGTGGTGGTGCCGGGACACGTTCCGGTCCACAGGGGGAACTGTGGAGGGCCTGGACCAGGTGCTCTTCAGAACGTCAGCCAGTGCTTCAATGAAATGCAGCAGAGGCTCCGAGGAGCTTGCTGGCGGTTGGACCACTTCAGTGAGGAGATTAGTCCTCACGGCCACAGCAGGCAGCTCCAGCCCAAGGGCTTCGGCCGCCTTGGGCAGCACCACAGAAAATGTAGCACCTTCCTCCGAAGCCACGGAAGGAGGAGAGATGAAGCCAGTGTCAGGGGAAATATCAAGACCACTGGCATCCCCCAGTTTGTCTGCCCAGTCCTGAGATAACTGGCCCTGCCATGCCAGAGGGTCCTCAGACCCCTCCCAGTCGTCTCCGTCATCCGATTCCTGGTACACAGGTGGAAGGATCGTAGCCGGGCAGAAGATGAACCTGTCACCCATCGGCGTCTGATACGGCGCCGGGCCCGGACTGGGACTAATCCGGCGAATGGCATCGTCTGAAGGCGGCACCGAGGGGGTCGCGCCGGCAGAGGGGTCGTGAGGTCGACCGGCGCCAACCGGGACGCAGGCCTGGATCCCGCGGGGCCTGCGGCATCGGGACCGGAGTAGACGACGGTGCCGGAGCTGCCGGCTCGCTAGGCCTCCCAGTCGAGCCTGCGGGGCCTGAAGGCGCGCAAGCAGGCGTCGACAGCGAAGCCAGGCTCCTCATGGCCACGAGGAAGTCCCTGATCTCCGCCGGAGTAGCGTCAAACCCAGGGACTGGAGGGTATGGGGTTGGACGGGACTCCTGCGGCTCCGACGGAGCGGCACGGGTGGTGCCACCCGAACCCTCAGCCCAGTCGCGCGAGGGGAGCCAGAAAAGCGATGTCACCTCTTCGACTTCTTGCTGTGCTTCGACTTACCGGAGCGCGAAGATTTTGACCCCGACGAGTGGTGATGACTGCGGCTCCGCGACCGGTCCCTCAACCTCCTCCTCGACCGGGACCTTGAGCGGCGCCAACTGCCAGAACTCTAGGAGCTTGCGGTACTGCTCCCGCCTAGCCTTCTAAGTCAAGGCCCGGCAGTCGAGGCATGACTCGGCATTGTGGTCGGCCACAAGGCAATAGAGACACTGGCGGTGGTGATCCGTGACCGACATCAGTCGGTGACAGGCGTCACAAGCTTTGAAACCAGGCATCCTACCGGCACCAGAGTCAAGTCGATAGACCAAAAAGAGTCAAAAAAGTTAGTCAAAAAATGACTAGGGGTAAGCTCTTCCCGGATCGGCGCTTACTGGCACGGAAAAAAGAAAAACTGACGTCAGCGAGCGAGGGCGGCGTCTAAGTACTCCGACGACGTCATCCCGGCGATCACGACGGACGCAGAGCCGCAGACGACGCCTAGCGACGCGCGAGGGTATTGCTGACGAAAAATCTTTCCAAATCCAGCCTGGGGATATTCTAAGGTGAGAAATCCAACGTGTTTCTTTCAGATATAACCTTACTCTCTAAAGTGGTAGCTGTACTCTAGGCCAATTGTTTACATATAAAAAACATATACGGTTTCATTTTTAGAACCAAGCAAGCCTGGCACAGGTAAGCATTAAATACTTTTCAGTAATAAGTTGCTGAATATAGAACAGTTTGAAAATGCAATAGAACTTTTACTTTGTGTGATTTACATGAGATGCAGCACTTAGCAAATACAGTACATTGGAATGAATAGGCTTTTTCAGTAAATTACAGGTAAATTACTTTTTATGTTACTTTTCTTACTAAGTGCTGGATTCCTGGATTCGGTACAAAAGGGGGTGGTGATGGACGGAGCATCAGAACCAATCAAACACTCACACCCAGTCAACAGATCTGGGTTTGATCCATCACCGTTCTTTAGCCCACTCTGCCACCCCAGTTCAGACATGGCCATATGCAAATCAGTCTGACCCTGTGCCTCATGGGAACAGTCCAGCACGAACTGCCAAGCCATGCCTTCCCTGGACTGGAAACAAGCTTCCTAGGACCGGTTTCTGGCATTTCAGCCGTCTTCAGCCAGGCTTGCTTGAATCCAGTGACAAAGTGAGCAAGGGACTCACGTCTGAGCATACCCTGCCAACTTATGGCGAACAAAGCGGTACAAAAGGGGGTGGTGATGGACGGAGCATCAGAACCAATCAAACACTCACACCCAGTCAACAGATCTGGGTTTGATCCATCACCGTTCTTTAGCCCACTCTGCCACCCCAGTTCAGACATGGCCATATGCAAATCAGTCTGACCCTGTGCCTCATGGGAACAGTCCAGCACGAACTGCCAAGCCATGCCTTCCCTGGACTGGAAACAAGCTTCCTAGGACCGGTTTCTGGCATTTCAGCCGTCTTCAGCCAGGCTTGCTTGAATCCAGTGACAAAGTGAGCAAGGGACTCACGTCTGAGCATACCCTGCCAACTTATGGCGAACAAAGCGGTACAAAAGGGGGTGATGATGGACGGAGCATCAGAACCAATCAAACACTCACACCCAGTCAACAGATCTGGGTTTGATCCATCACCGTTCTTTAGCCCACTCTGCCACCCCAGTTCAGACATGGCCATATGCAAATCAGTCTGACCCTGTGCCTCATGGGAACAGTCCAGCACGAACTGCCAAGCCATGCCTTCCCTGGACTGGATTCCTGGATTCAGCACTGGGACATTTCCTGCAACCAAGTAAGTAATTACGTTTTGGATATTCGGGCGATTTTTAAAGAATCTTTAGATTGCAAAACACCACATTTTAAAACTTTTTCAGGAAAAACAGTCAATGTTATCCTATGGAGGAAAAGTAGATTATCGTTTCAAAGGTAAGCTATCCATTGTGGGAGTTAAGGTTCTGGGGTTAGACTCAATAGTCCCCCAGGGTCGGTGATGCACTTTTGTTTCACCCTCAGCGGCACTACGGCGGCCGAGTGCAGAGTGCTGAAGCCCAATGTTATCCTATGGAGGATAGGGAGCCTTCGGTTGGCGGCTGCTGACTAGCAGGTCACTTGGCGGTGGGAGCAAAGCTCCTGAACTTTAGCTCAGGGCAAATGGAGAAACAAGCCAGCACAAAAGGTGCACCCCTCAGCGGCACTGGGGCTGCCGGGTGCAGAGTGCTGTTTTGGCGTCGGGTGCCCTGTTTTCAAAGAGGATTTTCGGTTTTGGTTTTTAGCTGAAGGCTCGGTTCAGGAAGACTTCCAGGAGGAACCAACAGCTGGGCAGGTAAGTTGGAGGGCTCGGAGACGTAGGTGCACCTCAGGTTCTTTTCTCCAGGGCGCCTTGATGCAGGGGTGTCTTTTGAGGTCGGATTTCACCCTACCGGGTGTGAGAAGTTGGCCTGGCATATGCTGGTCACTAGTTATAGTGGCCACCTTGCACCAGTCCAATTCGACTCTTATGGTAGATAGGTTTAAGACAACTTTTTAAAGAAAGCTATCCTAGTGGTAGCTGTGGAGAGCAGCCTTCAGGCTAAGTCTCTGAGGAATGTAAAGCAGCTTGTTTTACCTTATAATCTCTTGAATTACCAAATGAAAAGGCCACCACACAGGTATATATGAACAAGTTACTTACCTTCGGTAACGATGTATCTGTAAGAAACATTAGTTAGATTCCTCACCTTAGAATATCCCCAGGCGTCAGGCTGGATCCGGAAAGATTTTTGTAGCAATACCCCTTGCGCGTCGCTAGGCGTCGTCTGCGGCTCCGCGTCCATCGTCGGCGTCGTGCGCCGGAATGATGGAGTACTTAGACGCCGCCCTCGCGCGCTGACGTCAGTTCTTATACATAGCTTTCCGCGCCAGGGACGCTGAGCCATGCAAGAGACAGACACTGGTGCCAAAAAATCTAGGGCCCTGAAAGGGAGAACCTTAACCCTAGATGTCGGTTTGCAGAATGGGGAGGCTGGGTGGGTCGGTGAGGAATCTAATGTTTCTTACAGATACATCGTTACCGAAGGTAAGTAACTTGTTCATCTGAAAGAAACACGTTAGTTAGATTCCTCACCTTAGAATAGATACCCCAGCAATACCAACCCCGGAGGTGGGCCTGCGAACCAAGATCACAAAAGAAAGTCCTGGAGAACAGAACGGCCAAAGTGGCCATCTCTCCGGACTTGGCTGTCCAGGCAATAGTGCTTGGCGAACGTGTGCAGAGAAGCCCACGTCGCTGCCTGACAGATGTCCTGCAAGGGGACTCCCCGTCCCAGGGCAGTTGTCGCCGCAGTGGCCCGGGTGGAATGGGCTCGCAGCCCAACAGGCGGGACCTTTTTTGCCAAAGAATAGCAGAGTTTAATACACAACACAACCCATCGCGAGATGGTCCGCTTGTGCACAGCTTTACCCTTCGTCGCACCTACATATCCAACAAAAAGTTAGTCGTCCACCCGGAACTGGTTTGTGCGGGCCAAATAAAATGACAGCGCACGTTTTGGGTCCAGACGGTGGAGCCTCTCTTCATCTTTTGAAGGATGCGGGAACAAGGTGGGCAGCGTGACAGATTGCCCGATGTGAAAGGGAGACACGACTTTAGGAAGGAAAGAAGGACGGGTCCGGAGGACAACCTTATCAAGATTAACCGAAAGGAAGGTAGGCTTAGCTGACAGAGCCTGGAGCTCACTCACCCGCCTAGCGGAGGTGATAGCCACCAGGTAGACAGTTTTCAGAGTCAGTAGACGAAGTGGACAGTTGTGAAGGGGCTCAAAGGGAGCGCACATCAGAAAAGTAAGAACAAGGTTCAAGTCCCACTGAGGCATTACGAATGGAACAGGAGGGAACATATGAGTAATGCCCTTGAGAAAACGGGAGACAACAGGGGACTTGAAAAGAGAAGGCTGATCAGGAAGCCTTACGAAAGCAGAGATTGCAGCAAGATAACCTTTCAAGGTGCCCAGAGCAGAGCCCTGCTGGGCCAAAGAAAGAAGAAAGAGGAGAACCTCAGAAAGAGGGGCAGAAAGGGGATCCACAGCCTTTGCTGTGCACCATGCCACAAATTTGTTCCACCGGCAGGCGTATACCGTCTTTGTGGAGGGACGCCTGGCTGCCAGAATGATATCACAGACTTCAGGAGGCAAGTCAAATGGCATCAACTGCCGCCGCTCAATCTCCACGCATGGAGGTGGAGGCTGGACAGGTTCGGGTGGAGGACTATCCCCTACTGCACGGGATACCAGTACCTTCGTGCCCAATTCGGAGCCACCAAGATGACTTGGGCCCGGTCGCGCCTGATCTCCTACAGCACTCTGGGCAGAAGTGGTATAGGCGGAAAGGCGTACAACAGACCGCAACTCCACTCGCGACGAAAAGCGTCTCCGAGAGAGTGCCGCCTTGGAAATTCCAATGCGCAGTCCTGCTGACATTGCGCACTCTCTTCGGTGGCGAATAGATCTAACCAAGGCTCTCCCCACTGCAGAAAGACCTTGCGCCACGTCCGAGTTTAGACACCATTCGTGATCCATCATGCACCGGCGGCTGAGTTCGTCTGCTCTGGCGTTCAGAGAGCCCGCCAGATGTTGAACCACCAGGGTGATGCCCTGATGTTCCAGCCATCTCCAGAGGCGCAGAGCCTTCTGACAAAGGGTCCACGACCCCACCCCGCCCTGTTTGTTGAAATACCACATGGCAGTGGTGTTGTCCGTGAACACCTGCACGACACTCCCCCAGACAGAGGGAAGGAAGGCTTTCAGTGCAAGTCGGATCGCCCTCAGCTCCGATAGGTTGATATGGAGCAGAGTGTCCGCCGGAGACGAGAGTCCTCTGATCTCTGCCTCTCCCATATGGCCCCCCCATCCCAGGTGGGACGCATCCGTCACTACGACATGCTCCGGTTGGGGTAGGGAGAGGGATCTGCCGCTGACCCAATCGCGATTCGTGAGCCACCACTGCAGCCGGTTCGCAGTGCCCTCCGAGATCAGGACATGGTCGGACAGGTTGCCTCGATGCTGGGCCCACTGAAACTTCAGGTCCCACTGCAGAGCCCGCATCCGCCACCTGGCGTGAGGTACCAACAGGATGCAGGAGGCCATCAGCCCCAGAAGCCGCAGCACCAACCTGACCGAAACCATGGACAGAGGCCGGAAGATGGAAATCAGGGCCTGAATGTTCCGGACCCGCTGTTCCGGCGGATAGACCCGGAACCACGCCGAATCGAGAACCGCTACAATGAAAAGGAGCTTCTGGGAGGGACTCAGGTGCGACTTCGGCACATTGATGGAGAACCCCAGCGAGTGCAGGAGGTCGGCCGTAGTCTGGAGGTGGGAGACTACTTGCTGGGGCGAGCCTGCCTTCAACAGCCAGTCGTCCAGATAGGGGAAGACTGGAACCCCTGAGCTGCGCAGATGAGCTGCACCCACCGCCATCACGGTCATGAACACCCGAGGGGCACTGGTGAGGCCGAAGGGGAGCACGGTGAACTGAAAGTGCTCCTGACCCACCGTGAACCGCAGGTCACGCCGGTGGGCCGGCAGGACGGGGATGTGGAAATAAGCGTCCTGCAAGTCCAACGCTACCATCCAGTTTCCAGGGTCTAGGGAAGCCAGAACCTGAGCATCTTGAACCGGTCCTTCCAGAGGAAGGCATTGACGCTCCTGAGGTCCAAGATCGAGCGTAGGCCCCCTTTGCCCTTCTTGGGAACCAGAAAGTAGTGGGAATAACAACCACAACCTACTTCTGGACGAGGAACGCGCTCGACGGCCTCTTTGGCCAAGAGGGCCGAAACTTCCTCTCGTAGAAGATGCAAATGATCCCCCGACATACGGTGGTTCAGCGGTGGCATGGCTGAAGGGGTCGTCTCGAAGGGGAGGGAGTAGCTCCTGCGGACGATTTGCAGCACCCACCTGTCCGACGTGATGGAGCGCCAGTGGAGCAGGTGATGGCGAACTCTGCCGCCCACTGGCGTTGAATGGGCCTGAAAGCTCGGACTAGGAGGGCTTTGAGGCAGATGCTGCAGGGGTGGATGTGGACTGACCGGCACGTTGACCCCCAGTACGGCCTCGGCGGAATCCACGTCTGCGACCGCGTGCAGGTTGCTTCTGCGGCCGGTGGCTGGGCGGACGTGAGGAGGCGCCCCTTCCTTGGCCACGAAAGGGACGAAAGGCGGAAGTTTGCGGCCGAAAGACCCAAGGACTTGGCTGTGCCCCGGGAGTCCTTGAACCGAGCCAGCGCACTGTCCGCCTTCTCACCAAAAAGGCGAGTGCCATCAAAGGGCATGTCCATGAGGGAACTCTGGACATCCCCCAAAAATGCGTCACCGTGGTGGAAATTGCCCGACCCAGCGAGTCCGTGGTGTCAAGTCCACACCGTATGGCATGCCGTTCTGCATCTCGACCGTCAGCAAGTGCTTGAGTGAGTTGTGTCCGGACCTCCACCGGGCAGAAAGGCAGCACATGCTCCACCGTATCCCAGAGTGGGAATAACGGTCCAAAAGGCAAGCGGTATTTAAAGACCGCAGTCCCAAACTCAGGGACGAGAACAGTTTCTTGCCAAACTGTTCCAACCTCTTGGATTCCCGATCCGGAGGAGCGGACGGGAAGGAGGATTGGGAGGTTGAGGCCTGGATAACCAGACTCTCGGGGGTGGGGTGTTGGGAGAGGAAACTGGGGTCGCCCGGAGCAGGGCGGTGGCGCCGGGCAACGTTCCGGTCCACAGGAGGGACTGTGGAGGGCTTGGACCAAGTGCCCTGTAGAACGTCAATGAGGGCCTCATTAAACTGCAGCAGAGGCTCAGTGGAGCTTGCTGTCGGTTGAAGGACATCAGTGAGGAAGTTAGTCCTCACGGCCACAGCAGGCAACTCGAGCCCTAGGGCTTCGGCCCCCTCGCGCAGCACCACTGAGAAGGCTGCACCCTCCTCCGAGGCCACAGTCGGAGGAGAGATGAAACCAGCATCCGGGGAGGTATCCAGACCGCTGACATCCCCCAATTCCTCTGCCCAGTCCTGAGAAAGTTGGGCCTGAGCGGCCATAGGGTCATCAGACCCCTCCCAGTCGCCCTCGTCATCCGATTCCCGATAAACAGGAGGAACGATCGGAACCGGGCAGTAGATGAAGTGTTCACCAATCGGCGCCGGCAGCTGCGCCGTGCCGGCGTCGGGCTCGGACCGGGGCTAAACTGGGGAACGACGTCGTCCGGGGACGGCGTCGGAGGTGGAACCGTTGTCGGCGCCAGCGGAGGAGGCGTCGTGAGGTCGACCGGCGCCAACCGAGATCCAAGCCTGGATCCCTCGGGGACCTGCGGCGCCGGAGCCGCCGGCACGCGAGGTCACCCAGTCGAACCTGCTGGGCCCGAAGGCACGCCTACAGGCGTCAACGGCGGAGCCAGGCCCCTCATGGCCGAGAGGAAGGCACTGACTTCCGCAGGAGTCGCGTCAGTCCCAGGGACCGGCGGGTATGGGGACGGACGCGGCTTCTGCGGCTCCGACGGAGCCGCGGGGGTGGGACCACCCTGACCCTCGGCCGAGTCGCACGACCGGTGAGGAGAGTCCGAAGAGCGAAGTAGTCTCTTGGACTTCTTAGAGTGCTTCCAAGACCCCGACGAGCGATGACTATGGCTGCGGCTCCGTGATCAGTCCTTGGACCTCCTCCTGGACCGAGAGCGGCGCGGAGCCGAGTGCCGAAGCTCGAGAAGCTTACGGGACCGCTCCCGCCTAGCTTTCGATGTCAAGGCCTGGCAAACGAGGCACGACTCCGCGTCATGGTCGGCCCCCAGGCAATAAAGGCACCGGCGATGGTGATCCGTCACCGACATCAGGCGATGACAGGCGTCACAGGCTTTGAAACCAGGCATCCTACCGGCACCAGAGTCGAGTCGATAGACCAAAAAGAGTCAAAAAAGTTAGTAAAAAAGTGACTAGGGGTAAGCTCTTCCCGGATGGGCGCTTACTGGCGCAGAAAAAAGAAGAACTGACGTCAGCGTCTAAGTACTCCGACAACGTCATTCCGGCGCACGACGCCGACGACGGACGCGGAGCCGCAGACGCCTAGCAACGAGCAAGGGGTATTGCCACAAAAATCTTTCCGGATCCAGCCTGACGCCTGGGGATATTCTAAGGTGAGGAATCTAACTAACGTGTTTCTTTCAGATATCAAATATATATGTATTTATTTCAAGACACACTCTACTAATCTCTTTGAGATTAGAAGTCAGGTAAACATTCAAATGTCAACAGTTCTCAATAAATTAAGCACAAATATGGCTGGAGCCCTAGGGGCGTACCAGACCATATACTAAGAAAATGGGTTAACAAAGTCTACTTGTAAAATGACAAAGCCTAGGGCCTTGAGAATCGCTGGGGCTTCACTACTGCAGTGTTAGCAGGTAAGTAACAAGCCCACGGGAGACGCATGCAGTGTCTAAACACAGCCTCGGGTTTCCTATAGGCTACAATGGAGCAAGTCGCGGTTTGTATTTCAAAGTTTTAGGGCACTTCTAAGAAGTCAACAAGCAAGCCACTTACAAGGTAAGTATTTCGAGGGCCAACACACACTTGGGCACCGGAGTGCACCAGTTACCTCACCCAGGGAAGCCGGGTGCATAGGTGTCTTTTGGTGTCGGGTCACAATGCTGTTTTCAATGGAGACCAATGAAGACTTGCTGCTTGAGACGACTGAAGAGGTGTCCGCTGGAATCCGAAGGTGGATTGAAGATGAAGAGGACCTGAAAATTGAAGGGACAGTGTTCAAAGTCACTTGCCAGTGAGCGGTGGCCAGCAAGATGGATGACCACAGATGTCGCGTCGCTTCAGGTCGTCGATGGTGTTTTCTCTTCGCTCACGAGGTCCAGGAGGGATCGACGATGACCAGCAGCTGGATTCGGAGTGTCCCACGACATCTGCAGCTGATGACGGTGTCAGCAACCGGATTGGAGCCAACAAGCCTTGTCAACTGCAAGTCTCGTGTGGACTGAAGATAGTCGGTGATGCAGACCAGCAAGTGATCGCGAAGACGCCGCCACAGGAAAAGTTTCACAGGAGCCCACGGTCACTCGGGACGGGGTAGGCCGCTGATTTTTGGAACAAGACCTGCTGGGGACTTGGGCCACAAATGGCTCACAGCACAAGTTCGTAGAACGTTGTTTAGGGTTTGCACTCGAAATCAGTGCACGGTTCTCAGGTATTGCAGTTCCTCGTCACTCGTGGGGTCCAGATGCCACAGCTTCGCTGGGGACTCAAAATGGCCGTCGAGAGGTCAGGAAATCCGCTTTTGGGGCCGCAGGGACTTCAGACTCCGGCGGGAGCGGTGAAGTTTGCAACCGTTGATTGAAGTTATTGGTGCCCAACAAGCAGGGGAGTCACTCCTTGAGTCCAAGGGAGATTCTTTAGTCTTCCAAAGATAGTGGAACGTCGAAGGGCCAGGATTCTTCTTCGTAGAGCGTCGTCCAGGGTAATCTGAATTGCATTGGCAATGCTTGCTATCTTATAGTGAAGATAGGGGAGGGACTAGCTCTATGACTACTCCTCTAGGAGGGTCAGGGTAGTGGGTGGTTACACCCACTTCCCTTTGTCCAGTTTCGCGCCAGAGCAGGGGCAGGTAGCCCCTGAACCGGTTTGAGCTGGCATATGCACAGAGGAGTCTACTGTTCTCCCAGTGCAGGACTTCAAAGCACTCGAAGAGTGCACCCACCCAGCTCCAATACACTAAATCCTGTCTGGGAGGTGGTGACACCTCCCTGTGACAGGATGCCTTTTGTTGGGCTTCCTCCACTGCGAGTTTTTGTCAGCAACAGGAGGGCAGCCCAGTGTCTGTGCTGGTGGCATCCATTTTGTGATGCCAGGGCTCTAGGAGATTTCTACCGTTTAGTACAGTGGGTACATGTCATCCCCTTTAGAAGGTTGGGATCATACTCCCACATCAGTTACTGGTGTGGGGGTATGATTCAAAGTTGTTTGACACCAAACATGACATGTTTTGATGCAGTCATTCCAAAGTTAGTATTTACAGCGAGGTTATAATGCACTTAAGAGTATATGGTTTAACCGCATCCACAAACATCAGCAGAGAATAGACTGCCAGCTGCAGAGGGGTCCTGCTCATGCAGAAGCACCCACTCACATAGTAAACCAAGCACCCTGCCCTCAGGATTGATAGGGCCTGCAATAGGGGTGGCTGATAGGTTTGTGTGTGTGTGTGTGTGTGTGTATGGTGAGATATAGGAACCTATACCTCAGTGAGGAGTGCTAACACTACCTCACAGGCTGCAGTAGCAGGCCTGGTGTGTCAGATTGAGAATGCTTCCCAGGGGTGGCAAAATACATGCTGCAGCCCCTGGTAGGCCTGTGAAGTACCAATGCCCTAGGTACGTAAGGTACCATATACTAGGGGCTCATAAGGTACCACAGTATCCAATCACTAGTGCATCTAATATGCACACCAAGTTGTTTAGAGAGATCAGTGAGACTGGGGCCCTGATTAGCAGGGACCCAGCCAGACTATAGCCAGAAACCAGTGTAAACATCAGAAAAAAAGTGGGGGCAACAAAAGTGCAGATCCTACTCTCCTACACCGGGCCACTCGCGGTTGGGGCGTCGGGGAGTCCGGGAGGGGTCAACCCACGGTGAACTTGGACTCTGGAGCGCTGGGGGACCTCGCTGGAACCGGTGGGCCACTATAACTCAGGCCGTAGGCAACGGGTGCAGTGGTGATTCCAGGTGTCTAGTTTCTTTGTCCTTGGCAGGCTCTGAGTCTTGCTTTGGAGTTTCTTTTGAACAGAACTGCTGTTCACAGGCGATCCGGTCTTTGTTGAAGGCAGCCAGTCCTCCCAGGGGTTCTAGAGGTCACTGACTGCAGGACAAGGCGACCTTTGGCGCAGGTAGGGCTGGGGCCAAGTCAGTTCTAAGCAGTCTTCTCCGCTGGGCGTCTCCTTTCGTCCTTCTTCGTAGGTTGCGGGAATCTGAGTTCTTGGTTTAGGGCTGTCCCCTACATACTGTATTTAGGGGGCGTTTTGGGGTCTTGAGGTCAGTAGCGAATGGGCTACTGACGTTAGGGTGACTACACAGTTTGTGTGCGCACCCCACGTGAGGGAGTGAGCACAATCCTTAGTCCTGATTGGGGAGTGCCCGCCATCAGAATGTGGGCTTCACCTCGCCTCCCCCACCTGAGGGGTGGAGTTGGCAGAGGTGGGCACACCTCCTGGGCTGGCTAGTTTTTCCCGCCTGTCTTCCCGCCAAAAGGGAGGGGAGGCAGGAAAGGGGCCTGCTCCTGATAGCAGGAGAGGCTGGGGGTCACATTACAAACGCTGCCAGGCCTTTGAACCTCCCCTGCCATAGATGGCTCTTCCTGGGGGAGGTGTCAACAAGTCCACCCAGGAAAGGCTTTGTTTCTGAGCTCAGGGAGCGTAAGCTTCCACCCTAGGGGTCCAGAAAAATGTCTCATGGTGGCAGGCTGGTCTGTACCAGTCAGTGAACCCACCAGAGGCCGGTTGATTTTCAGGGGGCATCTCAAAGATGCCTTCTGTGTGCATTTTACATTAAATCCCACACAGGCATCAGTGTGGGTTTAATGTGCTGAGAAGTTTGATACCAAACTTCAGTTTTCAGTGTAGACATTATGGTGCTGTGGAGTTCGTAATGACAAGATCCCAGCACCATCTACTCTTAATGGCAGCACTGCACTTACATTGTCTAAGAATGGACTTCGCCACTGTAGGGGTACACAGCTCATGCACCTGTACCCTCACCACTGGCACAGGGCACCCAGCTAGAGGGGTGACTGATCTATGCCAGGGCTGTGATTTATAGGCATGGCACACAGGGATGTGTGCCATGCCGACTTCACTTTGTTCTGCACCAAAGCACACAGCCTGCAAAGGCAGTTTGTGTGTGAAAAGGTACAGGGCGTCTAAGGGTGGCACAATAAGTGCTGAACCCCTTAGAGGTCTTCCCTGGTCACAATGCTCTGGGTGCCTGTGGTACTATTTACCTGGGGCTGGCCTGTTGCTAGAGATGCCAATTGAGTTAGTTTTGGGGAAAGAACACAGTCCCTGGGAACCTGACTGGCAGGGACCCGGGGCACATCAAGTCAAAGTGCATCAGTAGTCTGGGAAAAAGTGGGGTGAGATACTGCAAAAGAAACCCACTTTCCTACACCTAGGAAAACCATACATAAAATAAATCCTTGTTGTGAGAAAATGGCTCTGTAGATACTGTTCCTTAATAGATACAGGGTGTACAGAGTCCACAGTCCCCCAGAGGCTGATAGAGGTCAAAGTTAGGTATGACCTTACTCTCAAAAGTGGTAGCTTGGTCGAGCAGTAAGGCAGTATCAGAGGGCAGTGTAAAGCATTTGTCGTACACCCTCAGTCAGCAAATGGTCTCACACACTCAATAACTGAACTCTAGGCCAATGGTTTATATATAAAAAAATATATGCTTGTTTTATTTTAGAACCAACACTTGGATTTAAAATATACTTTCTCAGCAGGAGATGTTTCATATAAATACTTTTGCAATATGCAATAGACTTTTGTACACAGTTACAAGTGGTTGCAGTAGGCAGCTATATTTTTAAACACAACAATGCATGGTAAATTCAAGTTATTTGCAACAGATTACATTTTAGATTACTTTTGGAATTCCAGGACTGGATCCTAGATTCAGTCCTGGGTCAGTTCTCAGAATCAAGTGATGAAAGTCGACTTAATTACTGTAATGATTTTTAAACAATATTTAGCTATTTTAAAAGTTGACACTTAGAAAATATTTCAAAGAAAACAGTCAAAGATTCCCTATGGAAGAAAATTCAGGTTACAGGTACAGTATGTTCTTGTTACTTTTGTAATCCAGTACTGGGTGCCTAGACTCAGTACTGGGACCTTTATCCAAAACAGGTAAGTAATTACGTTTTCAGATATTATACGATTTTTGAAGAATATTTAAAGATTGCAGAAATCGACACAGAAAAAATTTCACAGAAAAACAGTCAATGGTTTCCTATGGAAGAAAATTGAGTTAAGGGTAAGTACAGTTGTAAGTATTTTTCAGAGTCGGTGCTGGGCACCAAGATCCAGCACTGGGAGCTCACCTAAGAGCAGGTGAGTAACTTCGTTTTCGTGACTCGGCTGATTTTTGGTGAATATTTTAAGATTTGAAAAGTTCACACAAGAAATTTCAGGAAAAAGCCAGTCAATGTTACCCTATGAGGAAAATAGAGTTTGCGGTATAAGGGTAAGTACTCGATTGGCAGAGTTAAGGTTCTGGGCATAGACTCAGGGGTCCCCCAGGGTCAGGTAGGTACAGTTGGTTCACCCTCAGCGGCTCTAGGGCGGCCGGGTGCAGAGAGAGAGTTAGGCCCAATGTTATCCTATGAGGGATAGGGGGGCCTTGGTTGGTGGCTGCTGACTGGCAAGCCACACGGCTGTGGGAGCTGGGTTCCTGGTCACTTACTCAGGGCAAGTGGGGAAGTAGGTAGGTGTAGAGTTTTCACTGCCAGGGCCACTCGGGCGGCTGGGTGCAGAGTGCTTTTGAGCCTTCGGGCGCTCAATTGATTTCAAAGGGAAATCTCCGGTTTAGAAAAAGACTGCAAGCTCGGGGACGAGGACTCTTCAGGTGCCACCACCACTTCGAGAGGTAAGTTGGGTAGTTGAAGGATAGGTAGGTACCCCGGGATTGAGCACAGGGGGCCGTGGGGCACCGCGTGCAGGGGTGCCTTTTGGTGTCGGGAAATCTTACCCTTTGTTGATCACGGTTGGGGGGGCACCTTGTTCTGAGGCTGCAGGCTTCTTCAGGAGTGTCGAGGGAGGTCCTTGGGTGTCGGGGTCACAGTCGCCGTGGGGTCGTCCTCAGGGTCTTTGTTCACTCAGGCACTGGCTAGGCTTAGCTGGTGCAGAGTGTGCTGGGTTCGCAGTTCCGGGCTGCTGCCAGGGATTAGAGATAGGTTTTGAGTAGAGCCTCTACTCATGGGAGTCCCAGGGGCTTAGAGGCAAAAGGTAGCCAGGTCCTACGGGGTTGATGAGGTTGCTGGCCACAAGAGATGCCGGGCTGGAGCAGGAGCAGGTTCAAGGGTCGACAGGCCGGTAGGGCTGGAGCCAAAGCAGTTGGTGTCTTCCTCTTTTCAGCAGCTGCAGGGCAGGTCTTCTTTCTTCTTGCTCTTCGTAGTTTTGAATCTGGAATCTGGGGAAGGAAGGTTCAGGGTGCCCCTGAATACTAGATTTAGGGGCGTTACAGGTAGGTGAAGGGCAGGGACCAATGAGTCCCTGTCCTGGGGTGGGTACACCCCCTATCCTGCCTCTCATGTGGGAGGGGGGCAGTAGCCTAGCCCTGATAGGGTAGGGCTCCCCATCTTCAATATGGCAAGAGCCCGGAGATGTGCATCACCTCGCCTCCCCCATCGGAGGGGTGGGGTTGGCAGGCTGGCACATCCCATGTCCCTATTTGGGGTTTCCGGCCAAAGCTTCCCGCCAGAGTGGGGGGTTGCAGGGGCCTGGGGAAGCTCACAGAGGTGGCATGCCTTTGAAGCTTCCCCCTGCCCATCCTGGGGGAGGAGATTTAGCACCTCGCCCAGGATGTGCATTGTTGCAGGCCCAGGAGAGCAGGGGTCTCCTACCCAGGGGTCCAGCAACATGTCTGCTGGGTGGCAGCCTAGGCAGCCTCAGAGCAGACGTGGAATGTAGGTTAGGTTTAAGGGGGCACCTCTAAGATGCCCTCTGGGGTGCTGGGTACATAAAATCCCACACTGGCATCAGTGTGGGCTTAATGTGCTGAGAAGTTTGATACCAAACTTTCTCAGTCTTTAGTGTTGCCATTATGGTGCTGTGGAGCTCGTGTTTGACGAGCTCTCAGCACCATGTACTCTTAAATGGCAGCACTGCACTTAGTGCTCAGGAATGGACCTGGGCACTGTAGGGGCACAGGGCTCCTGCTCCTGTACCCACACCATTGGCATAAGGCACCCAGCTAGAGGGGTGACTGATGTAGCCATGGCAGTGTAGGTGATGGGCATGGCACACAGGGATGTGTGCCATGTCGACTTTGTTTTTGTCTTGCACCCAAACACTCAGCCTGCAAAGGCAGTGTGTGTGTAAGGGTACAGGGCCTCTAAGGGTGGCACAAGGAGCTCCTCTTCCCTTTCAAAACCCTCACGACGGAAATTAAGAACTCTTTCTCGGCAGGCATGAAGGCTGTAGGGCAATGGATGTCATCTAACTACCTACAATGCAATGTCAGCAAAACAGAGATTATGTTGTTTGGAGGGGCCAAGATACTGTGGTCCCCCGATTGGTGGCCCCCCGATCTGGGTATGGTTCCTGAACCGAAGCAGGTTGTTAAAAATCTGGGGATACGCCTTGACCAGGATTTAGTGTTAAGGCAGCATACCAATTACATTACAGGTGTATGCTTCCACACTATTGGCCTGTTGCGTAAGATTCTTCCTTTGTTGCCGGATTCCTCCAGAAGGACCCTGGTGCAGGCTCTTGTTCTAAGTCGGCTGGATTACTGTAATGGCCTGCTCCTCTCAGCAAATGAGGGAGTGTTGGCCAAGTTACAGGTGATCCAGAATACAGCAGCTCGACTGGTCCTTAATGCCCCTCCGAGAACAGCTTCTAAACCTCTTTTGAAAAAACTGCATTGGCTGTCAATCCGGCAACGGACTAAGTTTAAAATCTGTTGCCTGATCCACAAAAGTATAAATGGCCAAGGTCCCCTGTACTTGGAAAACAAATTCATTCCCTACATTCCTACCAGGTCCTTGAGATCCAGCAATGGTTTTCTGCTGGTAGTGCCCCGTGCCAAAAAAGCTAGACATGGGGGTAAAGCATTGTCAGTCGTGGGACCTACACTGTGGAACAGTCTACCTCAAACTTTAAGACTATGTCCCGAACACTTGCAATTCAGGAAACAGCTTAAAACTTTGTTTAAAAGTGACATCTAAGACGGCTCTCCCCGTCTGTTAATGATCAGCTGAAACCCGATCCAGAGCGCAGAGATACTCCATTGGAGTCGATTCTAGCGCTATATAAACCCGCAAATAAATAAATAAATAAGGAGCGCTGCAGCTCTTAGAGGCCTTCCTTGGTCACAAGGCCCTGGGTAACTAGGGTACCATTTACCAGGGGCTGACATGTGGCCAGGGTTTGCCAATTTGGGTTTGTTTTGTTTTAGGGAAGGAACATAGGCCCTGGGCACCTGATTGGCAGGAGTCCAGGGCACACTCAGTCAAAGTACATTCAGCAATTCAGCAAAAAGTGGGGGCATACCATGCAAGAAAGATGGCACTTTCTCACACTTGTTAGCCACAAGCACATGCACCAACACTTGTAATACGAAACACAATTTGATCATAAGTCTGTAAGAGAAGTAACAGCCATGATTTCCCAAGGACTTGTAAAACAGAAAATAGATACATACCCAAAACGAAGACAGACTATATATCTTTCAGACAAATGCAAAAAGCATTGTGGGAGGATAACACGAGCAGCTTCCTATAAAGCCTAAAAATTCCATCTATAAATTTTATGACCGAAAACAGGTAAGAAAACTGCAGCTAGAAGTCTCCATCAAATTGTTGCTGACAGTACATATCATACAGCGTAAGATACAGAGTTCAACCCATAATGATGTAGGAATTAAATAAATCACTTCGCCTTTCCACTGAGAAGGCCACCAACTAGAGTCTTCCAAAGAATACACCATAAATGGAGTTTACTCAATTCTCCAAATAGTGAAGCACATGTATTAAAATTATAGATATTCAGTCCGCTCAGAGAGAAAAAACAACCTGCACCCTAAAATACAGTCCAAGAGGACTTTAACAAAGGATGAACCAAAAGAACATGTATTCAAAAGAACACAAAACGTAGGTCCAGAATCCTTCAGCGCCATAATAAATATGCACACCACAGAAGTAGTGAGGACATACTACGCTGATTACTCTAAGGAGCAAAGACCAGAGCTTCCCTATATACCAGACTTACCACTGGCATACCAAATGTCTCTATAAGAGACAACGAAAGGTCAAAACCATGCACATTTTAGAATACTGAGCTGCTTCAAAACCTGCATATTCCCCTCAGTCTGAATAGTCGACTCAGCATCCAACGTCATACGACGCCTACACGGAGAAGAAGCAACTTCGACCTACGCCTCCGTCAATGTTCGAGTCGGATGATCGAAATCCAGTGTCGTAGGTCGAGATCCCGAAGGACTGTGGACCCGTGACAAAGCAGTGCCAGGTCGACCAGCGTCGACCCCTCGACTCCAATGGCTCAACCGTCACCGAGGGCATATCCTCTAACTGCGTCCCACTCACCTCCTTGGGGCCTAAAGGTCGCCAGAGGGATATGGGGTACCAAAGATGAGTTGCGAGGAATTATAACATTCCCCCATCCAAACCATCGACGCCCGGCTCCCGGAAACCCAGGGAGATGCAGTGCAGAGAATGCCGCAACTCCACTCGCTTACCTTTTCACTTCCACAGAGAACGAAATTCTCCAGAACGGCTTTTACTCCTAGATCGACCGCGCAAATGCTTTTCATGAGACGAAGAAGACCAAGGCCGGGAGATTCAGAGGACTGCAACACACACGCCGCCACCAACTTGAAACACCGCTCCTTTAACAACTTCGGCTTTAGTTTCTAGCAGGAGCCACAATCATCGGTGTTGTGGTGCTCGCCTAAACACAACATACAAATTGTAAGCGGGTCCATCACCGACATGTCAGCTACAAGACCCACAGTGTTTGAAACTAGTAGACATTAGACCGAGGCACAAAGTGTCGCAGTAGGTCAAAAAATCGACCCAAGGAACCGCTTTTGCGGATCCATGTTACAGGGCGGAAAAGAAAAAACTGACATCATTAAAGGAGTCGTCAACACAGAGCTGTGCGACGCCGTCCCCCAGCGGCAAAGATACTGCTGGGAAATTTCCAGATCCAGACTGATAACTTTTGAATTTTCACCAGGCAAGGAATCTGCGGCCAGATGTCTCTATCAGATTTTACCAATTAATGCTGTAGAATGTACATCCTTGCGATGATTTTCTCAGTCAATCTGGCTGTTGAAATGAAGGCTGAGAGGAGATTGAAAGCTTCTGTATATTCATGCAAACAAACTTACTGAACTATATCAGTGTTAAGTTACCACTTTATGCCCCTATGTGTCTGGTCTGAGGGAATAGATACCTGTGGCAACCCACTGAAACTAACTACTCCAAAAGGTGACAGGCTACCAATTCATGATATGCTTAGGTATGAGAGAGACTGTCATGTGCAGTAGTCAAATCACATGAGGGATAGGTTGTGATCAGTGGCTTGAGAGGTAACATGTTAAAAAACTAAATCAATCACATTTAGAAAAGATGGCCATAGAAACAAATATTTTAGGCAGTGGATGCTCGAGAGGAAGGCCCCCTTACCAGCAGCGGTGGTGGTGATGGCCCAGGAGCAAAAGGCACTCTTCCCCACATTTTGATAACTTCACCCAGGGGCTGGAAGCCCTCATCACAGCCTCTCTTGACATGAAGTGTCATGGCAAAATACCCAGCTTGGAACCACTCTGCCATCTCCTGCGTTGTGAAAGGACCTGCAATGGAGGGAGACAGTGGGTCAGGCATATCATGAAATCTGTTAGGGAGCACTAAAGAGAATCTGTCAAATAAGAAAATAAAAACTGTTTGCAAGACAGCAGTTCACATAAGAAAACCATAACACATTTAAAGCCTAGTTTTCCATTGTCGTTTATCTCTCTGTATTAAAAAACTGCCCAATATATGGCACAGGCAAAATCCTGGAACATATTTTTCAAACAAACAAAATGTTAATTACCTGTAATCATCAGTAACCGGCTTTTTCTAATGCAGCCTGACATACCATGCACCTTCCTTCCTCAGGGTGTTGGGTTGGTATGACAGCTTGCCTTTTCCAAAGTCTTTATTTCGACTTTAGATAAAAAATGAAATTAGTTTGTAATGCATGTAGACAGAAAAAGGGTGTCCTGGCACTAGCGGAGTAAGCTGAGCAGAAAAGGCAGAGTTAGAAATTGAAGCAATAGGTTTTACATTTTTTGCATAAAACGTTTTGACAGTAAATTGAGTGAAGATTTTAGGGGAAAGTATTCCAAGCTTTGAAGGCATGAAATTACAGCCCCTGTCAGTGCTCTGAGGAATTCTGGAACCACTACGAGTTTAGAAGAGCTAGAGCAGGAAGTTCTGGTGAGCTGAAACCACACAGACTGATTTCATGCATGATGCAGTTAATGCATGTAGGCCATTAAAGCAAAGATGGTGCTTTAAAAGTATCTTTGTGACTAGAGAGACAATGAAGAGACTTTACAGGAGATATCCAGGAACAGTAATTTAGTTCTAGGAAAAGCCAGGCTGCAGCATTTTGAATGTCCTGGAGTTTAGCTTGCACTGTAGATGGCAGTAAAGTATGAATAGCTGAGCGAAACAGTGTCACGAGAATGAGCAGGTAATATAGAAATAATTTTCATAATAACCTGCATCAGAAAGAAACGGGTAGTAGAAACTTTGTGAGGTGAAAGTGGGACGAGAGAGTCAAAAATAATGCACACATTTGAGGCAAAGTCAACAGAAGAGGAAGGTAAACCAAGACCTGCCTGACGCAAAGTAGAGGACCATGCAGTGAACAAACCAAACAAAGAAACTTATCAGGCCTTATAATAAGATAGTTTTTGTTCATCTAGAATGCAACTAGACTCAAACAAGAATAAAACGGACTGAAAAATGATTGGTCATCAAAACAAAGAATAACTAATGCAATGTACTATGGTGTAAAATACGTAAAGTGAGACCACAACAAAGGCCAAAGCAAAGTCCAAAAAAATCCAGGCAGTAATGCTTCCTGAATCAAGCAGCATGCAATGTCATTAATAGCCAGTAAAAGGACAGTTGCAGTGCTGAATGGCAGTCATAATCCTGATCAATGAGGGTTAGCGATGGTGATGGAACGCGTTACTTACCTGTAACTGCGGTTATCCAGTATTGGTATCTTTCATAGATTCACATGCCTGAATCATTCCCCGTCGTCGGGATGGGAGTCACCGGTAAATAACAAAGCAATGTCTAGAAGACATATAGAGTAACAGGCCCCAAAGGGCCCTAGCTTAGAAAGCTATCCATGTCCTTATGTAAAAAGGACCAAAGTTTGGCCAGTAGCCAATCAGCTAGCACCACCCTCTAGAACCCTCCTGGAAGGAGCTCTAGTCCCTCAGATTTTCGTAAGCACAGTGCTAAGTAGTTGTATCACTGAGAGATCCAAGAGAGCCCTTCCAGGGGAGGTGGGTGGGTTGCATGTGAATCTATGAAAGATACCAATACTGGATAACCGCAGTTACAGGTAAGTAACGCGTTCCTTATCCAGTATTAGGGTATCTTTCATAGATTCACATGCCTGAATCAGAATAGTAAGCAATACAAAGCACATTTCGGCAGGCACAGTAAATATACAGTCACTAGATAATAACATATCCATGTGAAAGATAAAGTATCAAAGAACCATAACCCAGGTAATGCCAACACAACAGTGTGAAATGTGCGTAAAGAGACCAGGATGGTGGGATGAAAAAGGAAAGGGCTCACCTCTATTGAAATAGATGACGGAGTACAGCTTGCCCCACTGCAGCATCCTTCATGATCTCCGTGTCCAGGCAGTAATGCCTGGTGAATGTATGCGGCGTCTTCCAAGTGGCCGCTCTACAAATATCCACCATGGACACTCCTGCAAACAGTGCCATGGAAGTAGACATCGCCCTTGTAGAATGGGCACGAACTGCTGATTGCAGTGGACGTCCTGCCTGTTGGTGACAGAAGGTTATGGCTGAAGAGATCCAGCGGGAAATGCTCTGTTTGGTGAGCGGTAGTCCTTTTCTAGGCCTACTGTATGCCACAAAAAGTTGATTAGACTTCGGAAATGTTTTAGTCCTTTCAATGTAAAACTTGAGGCAGCGCTTAATATCTAATGAATGAAGAGCCTTTTCTGCCCCTGTGTGTGGATTCGGGAAGAATGAACGTAGTATGATAGGTTCATTGAGGTGGAACAGAGTCGGAACCTTAGGGATAAACTTCGGATTCGTCCGAAGAATGACCCTGTCCCGTTTGAACTGAATGAAAGGGTCCTGGATTGAGAACGCCTGTAGTTCTCCAACCCGTCTTGCCGAGGTAAGGGCCAGCAGGAGTGCAAGCTTCCAGGAGACATACTTAAGATCTGCTCTGTGGATTGGCTCAAACGGGTGTTTCATCAGCTGAGCCAAAACCGTGTTAAGATGCCAAGCCGGTGGTACAGGCTTCACTGGAGGAAAAGTTCGAAACAGCCCTTTAAGAAATTGTTTGATAAGTCTGAGACCACAAAGATGGACCTGTAGAGGACCTCCGAAAGCGAGATATCGCCGCTAGGTGTACTTTGATGGAGGCATGAGCTAGACCGGATTTTGCGAGATGCAGGAGATACAGTAAAATCTGTTCCGGGGTTGAAGAAAGAGGGTGCAACCCGTTTGTTTTGCACCATATGCAGAATCGTTTCCATTTCAGTGAATATGTCTTGTTGATGCTATCCGCTCGAGCTCGAGCTAGGATTTGTCTGCAATCCGGAGGAATGTCTAAGCCCTGGAATTCTCTGTACTCAGGAGCCATGCAGATAACTTGAGACGCTGGATCCGGATGCTTAACCTGTTGATTGTGCAGCGTTAGCAGAGATGGAAACGGGTGCAGTTTGATTGGAGGTTGCAGGGAGAGGATGTGAAGCTCCGTGAACCAGTGCTGACGTGGCCAAGCTGGGGCTATCAATATCAGAGTGCAGGGCTCCGCTTTCATCTTCCGTAACACCCTGGGAATTAGGGGAAACGGCGGAAAGGCGTACGCAAAGACGTTGCACCATGCTATCGAAAAGGCATTCCCCAGAGACCCTTGTTGGGGATGCCAGCTTGCAAAGTGTTTGCATTTGGCGTTGATCTGGGTGGCGAATAGGTCCAGAGAAGGGGTGCCCCATTGATCGAAGATGCTGTTGAGGACTTGTTGGTCCAGTTCCCACTCGTGGCAAGTTAACTGCCGTCTGCTGAGGGAATCTGCCAACACGTTGTGGACGCCTGGCACATAATCTGCTCGCAGAGAGATGTTGTGAGCGAGTAGCCAACTTCAAATTTTTTGTGATTCTCGAGAGAGTGTCAGCGAGCGTGTTCCTCCCTGCTTGTTCAAATAGTGCATTGTCGTGTTGTCTGTTCTGACAAGCACCATGGAGTTCTTGATTCTTGGGAGGAAAGCCACCAGAGCCAGGTAGACGGCGCGCAGCTCCAGGAGGTTGATATGAAGTGCCCTCTCTGTAGGGGACCATTTCCCGCTTATCTGAAGCTCCTGAAGGAAGGCTCCCCAGCCCTCCAGGGATCCATCCGTGGTGATTATGTGGGGTGCTGCAGGAAGCAAGAAAGGCAAGCCTTTTGAAAGGTTCTGGGGAGACACCCACCATCGTAAGGCCTTCCTGATCACAAGTGTGACTTGGATGACGTCGAAGGATCCTGTACACTGTACCCATTGATCCGACAGTTCTTCTTGAAGGGGTCGCATATGGAGACGACAATGCGGGACCAAGAGAATGCAAGAAGACATCATCCCGAGAAGGGACTTGAAGAGACGCACTGACAGCGTCCTTTCGGACATTATCCTGAGAGCTAAAGCCTGCAGCTTGTCCTTCCGTTCCTTCGATGGAAAAGCTTTCCGTAGTACAGTGTCCAGAGTAGCGCCCAGAGAGTTCATGCGCTGAGACGGCTGAAGGACGGACTTCTCTCGATTGAGCGTTAGGCCTAGTGAATCGAAGAGCGTTAGACAGGCGTTTGAAGACCTGGACGCGCCCTGAAATGTGGGGTGCCGATTTGAGGCCAAACGGCAGAACCCGGAACTGGTAATGTCTGCCGGCCACCACGAATCGTAGGAATTTCTTGTGGTTGCGATGTATTGGAATATGGAAATAGGCGTCTTGCAGGTCTAACGACACCATATAGTCGATCGCATTGAGCAGATGTAATACCTCCTGAATGGTGACCATACGAAACGACTGCTGTTTCAGATAGTTGTTCAGATTCCGTAAATCCAATATCGGCCTCCATTTCTTCTCCTTTTTCCTGATAAGGAAGAAGCGGGAGTAGAACCCTTTTCCCCGTTGATTTGTGGGAACTCGCTCTATAGCTCCTTTTTGGAGCATAGTCTTCACCTCCAAGAGTAACAGACGTAGGTTTTTGTGAAGTGTTGGGCGGGGAGGGGTGGGAGGAGGGATTTGTATAAATTCCAGGGAATGGCCGAATTGTACTAATTGTAGGACCCAACGGTCCGTAGTTATTCTTCGCCAATTTTGGAGAAAGTGGGAAATTTTGCCACCAATCTTGGAGGGTGGCGAGAAGGTGGAGGCCGGCCGTAGTTGTAAGTCATTGGCGTCTGGAGGTTCTTTGTGTATGTGGATTGTTGCCGCGGTTGATATTGCGGCCGGTATTGCTGGGAGGAGGAGAATGAAGAACGTTGGTGGAATTCTCCCCTACCAGAGGATTGACCTCTTCCCCTGGGGCCCCGAAAGGAAGGGTTCCGGAATTGCAAAGCACCCAACGCTCTGGCAGTATCCGTGTCCTTTTTAATCCCCTGTAACGCCTCATCAATGTGGGTGCCAAAAAGAAGTTGGCCATCGTAAGGCATGTCCAACACCTTAGTCTGGACCTCCGGTCTGAAGGAGGTTGCCTTTAGCCAAGCCTGGCGTCGGAGAACTGCTGCGCCCGCTAATTGCCGGAAGCCAGTAGAAGCAATATCCATTTCACAGTCAATTATTTCCGAGGCCGATCTTTCTCCCTCAAGCAAGATCTTTTTTGCATCTTCTTTGGACTCCTCTGGCAGGTCTGCCATGTATGGTGCAATGTCTGCCCACATTTGGCGATTATAACGCCCCAAAAGAGCCAGGGCGTTAGAGGCCCTCACCGTCAAGGCCGACATGGAGGAGAACCGCTTGCCAATGGTGTCTAAGCGCCTGCCCTCCTTATCAGGTGGAGCCGTCAATAGAGCAGCCGGGTTGCTTGACCTCCTCTGTGCGGCCTGCGTAATGACCGAATCCGGCTTCGGGTGGCCCGTGAGACAAACCGGAGCTGTGTCCGGCGCTTTATATTTCTTGTCCAGGCGTGGTAACACTGGGGGGACAGAGGAAGGATGTTGCATAATTTTAACTCCCTGTTCCCAAATGTAGTCTATCATTGGTATTGCTCGTACGGACTTCTTAAAGGGTTCCTTAAAGTCATAAAGGAAGCAGTCTTGCTGATGTGAGGGCATCAGTATTTGAAAACGCTGGGCCGCTCTCTCTATAATGTTATGGAAGCCGCCAATATCCTCTGGAGGCGAGTCGGCCGTGGTGGGGGCAGGAGAAGTCGGACAGGGAAGGATATAATCATCCCATTCGTCCTGGGGAGAATGGATCTCTTGAAGTTCTCCCTCTTCAGGCTCGTCCTCTTCTTCCTCATCTGTTGTGGGAGGAAGTGGCGTTGCAATAGGCTCTGATTGCAGCACCAATGGTGGCGGTCTTGGCCTTGGTGTTGGTTGCGCAACTGGTGTTGGAGGCGCCGGCGTCGGAAACCTCTGTTTGTAGTCCGTGATCAGGAATTGGAGGTCCGTGACCAGTGATGCAGGCAGGCAAACCATAGAAGGTGGTGGCTGCACATATTGTGGAGGTGGAACCGGTTGGTAATCCTGGTCCAAGTCCTCATAGTCAGATGTATCTTGGTATTTGACATGTAGCTGTGAAGGGCTTGTCGCAGCTGGGAACATACTGTCGTCCTCTGAATTTTCCTCCTCGAAAAGTTGAGCAGGTGGCAAAGTAGGGACCCGACTGGGTGATGTAAGGGCCGGTGTTAGTGCCCGTTCGGTGATTTTGAGGTGCACAAATGTATTTGGCGTCTCGGATTCAATAACTGTCGACGGGCCCGTCGACAGTAGAGGTGTAGGCGGTGTAATAGGCATATGAGACAGCGTCGACGAGGACAGCGATGGCGGTGTCGTCGTCAGTGAGGAAGACGAGAATTGTTTCTTTGACGACGACGGCGTCGACGTCGACGATACTGGTCTCGTCGACGGTGTTCTTGTCGTCGACGTCGACGGAGGCTTAGTCGACGTGGGTGTCGACGATGGCGCGGTCGTCGACGATCCTGCTGTCGACGATGTCGTCGGCGGCTTAGCTGACGACGACGACTTTTTGATTTTCAGCGTCGACCAGATCATTTTACCAGCCGTCGACGATGGTGTTGTCGTCGTCGACGTGGTCATTGAGTGAGATATGACCGTAGATATCGTCGCCGAAGTTACAACGACTGCCGTCGATGGATGTCTTTTCGTCGATGAAGCCACCGTCGACGAGGTGGTCGTCGGCGACGGGGCAGAAACTGGCTTCTTAAAAGTAACCTGGACATCTGGAGGAGAGGTGATTCCTGGCATAGATGAGTCCAGAACCTCGGAAGACCTTTTGTGTGGCTTCTTAGGAGGTGGCTGCGACGAAGGGCCCGGAGAGGACGCCCTTGGTCGCTTGCGTGATGAGTGAGAAGATCTAATAGAACTCTCACTCTCCTCAGAGGACACCACAAAGTCCTTGTCCTTCAGCCTTTGTAGCCAGATTAAAAGGCGCCCTTCTCTGTCCTTCAGGGTCTTGGATGAAAAGGTACGACATACCTTGCAATCCTTGGCACTGTGGCTGGGGTACAGACAATAAAGGCAGTCCTTATGCTGATCATCCACGTGGAGCCTTTTCTTCCCACAGGAAGCACAGGATCTGAAGAGTCCTTTCTTAGGAGTATCAGCCATGACAAATCAGAAAGTTTTGAGTAGAAAACACTGGAAAACCAGAAGCAATGAGCAGAGCTCAGTGGAGACTCCCTTAGCACGACGTGCGGTAGAAAATCTGAGGGACTAGAGCTCCTTCCAGGAGGGTTCTAGAGGGTGGTGCTAGCTGATTGGCTACTGGCCAAACTTTGGTCCTTTTTACATAAGGACGTGGATAGCTTTCTAAGCTAGGGCCCTTTGGGGCCTGTTACTCTATATGTCTTCTAGACATTGCTTTGTTATTTACCGGTGACTCCCATCCCGACGACGGGGAATGATTCAGGCATGTGAATCTATGAAAGATACCCTAATACTGGATAATGATAAAGCTTTCTGTATTTTGTGTAGGGAAGGGGAAGATGTGAGAAAGTTGGTTTCTGTTGTAGTAACCCCCCCCCCCCCCTTATAGGTCTCGGCTGACCCAGCGTATGCGCTGGTCTGGCGAACCATTTTGTGAGGGCTTCAAAAGTGCTACCAGGCCAGCCTAGAGGTACAGTGCATGTGCGCGCGCTTTACAGCAATTATTTTCACTTTCACGGCCGCGTTGCCGCTTTGATGTTTGATCGTGATCACTTTCGTGGCCGCACGGCCGCTTTGATGTTCTCCATGAGGCTTCAATAGATTGCAGCAGTTAAAACAAGCATTGGCATAGCCAATAGGTCTCGCTTTTAAGACCTTATAGGTATTTAGTTATGCAACTGTTGCATGGCTAAACACTTATAAGGTCCTAAAGGCGAGACCTATTGGCTATGCCAATGCTTGTTTGTTGTTGTTGTTCCCAGACTACTGATGATCTTTGACTTGATGTGCTCTGGGGCCCTGCCAATCAGGACCCCAGGGCCTGTGTTCTTACCCCAAATCAAAACCCAATTGGCAATTCTGGCCAAAGGTAGGTCCCTGGTAAATGGTACCATAGGTACCCAGGGCACTGTGACCAGAGAAGGCCCTTAAGTACTGCAGCACTTATTGTGCCACCCTAAGAGGCCCTGTACACTGACACACAGACACACTGCCTTTGCTGGCTGTGTGTCTGGGTGCAGAACAAAACAAAGAGTCGACATGGCCCACATCCCTGTGTGCCATGCCCACAAACCACTGCCCTGGCATACATCAGTCATAGCTGGGTGCCCTATGCCAGTGGTGAGGGTACAAGTGCATGAGCCCTGTACCCCTACAGTGCCCAAGTCCATTCCTGGGCCCTGTAAGTGCAGTGCTGCCATTAAGAGTATATGGTGCTGGGAGGTTGTCATTACGAAGTCAACAGCACCATAATGGCTACACTGAAGACTGGGAAGTTTGGTATCAAACCTTTCAGCACATTAAACCCACACTGATGCCAGTGTGAGATTTAATGTACAATGCATCACAGAGGGCATCTTAGAGATGCCCCCTGAAAAACGACCAACTACCAGTGACCTGACTGGCTGCGCAGGCTGCCACCACCAGACATGTTTCTGGACCCCTGGTTTGAGAGCCTGCTGCTCTCGGGGGGCCTGAAACAATGCAAATCCTGGGACGAGGTGCCAAGCCTCCTCCCCCAGGTTGGGCAGGGTTCACAAAGGAGAAGCTTCAAAGGCATGCCGCCTTTGTGAGCCTCTCCAGACCATTTGCTGCTTTCAACCACTGGTCTCCACTGGTTCTACCCCCCACATTGGGCGGGAGAACCAGAGGGAAACAAGTGAGGAAGAGAGGTGTGCCCACCTCTGCCAACTTCACCCCAAAGGTGGGGGAGGCGAGGTAAAGCACAACCTTGCGTCCTGGCCATGTTGAAGATGGGGGGATCCTTGCCAACCGGGGACAGGTTCCTGCCCCCCTCCCACTGGAGTGTGGCAGAATAGGGGTTGTACCCACCCCAGGGAAGGGACCCATTGGACCCTGCCCTTTACCTACCCGTAACGCCCCTAATTTAGTATTTAGGGGCACCGAGAACTTTCCTTCCTCAGATCCAGCAACCACAAGAAAAGAAGGACGAGAAGCCGTGCAGATCTAACAAGGACGATGCCCGCTGACATAGCCCTAGCCCTACAGGCCTGTCTCCCCTCGAACCTGCTCCTGAAACCCCGGCGTGTCCAGTGGCCAGCAACCTCAAAAACCCCGGAGGACCTGCCTGCATTCACTTTCCAAGTGGTTTCTCCCATGAACACCGGACGTGTTTAAACTGCAGCTTCTGGTGCCAGACAGAAACCGCGAATCCAGCACACTCTGCACCCGCCAAGCCCAGCCCGTGTTTGAGTGAACGAACACCACGAGGAGGTTCCCCCCGGCAATCCTGACCCGAGATCCGGCGACCCCTGACCTGCCGCAAGCCTCCAGATGACGCCTGCAATCCAGGTGGACCCCCCCCCCCCCCCCCCCCCCACGACCAGAGCGGGTAAGAAAATCAAACGTCCAAAGGCACCCCTGCACCAGACGCCCCTCGTCCTTGTGTGCCCAACCACCATCCCTCTACATACCAACTTACCCCTCGAAGTGGTGGTCACTCCTGGAAGATCCTCGTCCCAGAGGCTGCAGTGTTTTTGTCCCGGAGAATCCCCATTGAAATCAACAGGGCACGCGACCTCAAAACAGCACCCGGCTTGTGCTAGTTTGGTTCCATATTTGCCCTGACCTAAACCCTAGGAGCTTTGCTCACACAGCCGTGTGGCCTGCTTGCCAGAAGCCACCAACCAGAGCCCCCCTATCCTCCATAGGATAACATTGGGCCTCAACACTCTGCACCCGGCCGCCCTTGTGCCACTGGGGGTGCAACAACAGTGCATCACTGACCCTGGGAGACCCCTGAAGCTAACCCCAGAACCCTAACTCAAAAGACCGATTACTTAGCTTGAAACCGATGACTCATTTTTCTCATAGGATAACATCGACACTTTTTCTCCCAAAAAGTTTCTAAGTCTCGACTTTTGAAAACTACAAATATTCCTTACAAATCAGCTAAATAACCAAAACGCATTTTCTCGACTGTTTTCAGGAAATGTCCCAGTGCTCAATATAGGCTCCAGCACGGAGTAAGAAAAAGTATTGATAACATAACTTACCTGCTAAATGAATTTCCTCCCATTGGATAACATTGGTGATTCTATGTGAAAAAGTTTCTCCAAGTCTCAACTTTTGAAATACAAGAATATCCTTTAAAAATCGTACAAACTACAAAAACGTAATTACTTACCTGTTTTAAGTAGATGTCCCAGTGCTGAATCTAGGAGTCCAGCACTGGATTACAAAACTAATGCAAAAGTAACTTACCTGCTAAGTGAATTTCCTCCCATAGGATAACATTGGTGATTCTATTTGAAAAGGTTTCCAAGTGTCAACTTTTGGAAATGCAATAATATTCTTTAAAAATCGTACCTTTAACCAAAACACATTTACTCACCTGTTTTCAGGAAATATCCCAGGGCTGAATCTAGGATCCAGTCCTGTGGTAGCAAAAGTAATCTGAAAAGTAATTAACTGCATTTTACTTAACAAGCATTTGCAATGCAACAGGTCTCGCATTTACGTGAGTTTGAGCTATTGGCATTGTAAATGACAATGCTTTTTCTTTATTTTTTGTTTTTGAGACATAAATAAAATGCATTGTCATTTACAATGGCAATAGTTTAAACTTGCATAAATGCTTAACCTATTGCAGGGCAAATGATGACTCAGAGTTCGTCAATACTGATCCCAGTGTGGACCTGTCCTTGCCAGTGATCAATAATACAAGACCCGCTGAGGGTTGGGGGCACTAATGACGGTTTTACAGTAGCATGCATTGGCAAGTACAATAACCCCAGCTGCCAATATTGGAGAGTGCGAACACAACCCCTCACAGGGGCCGGTGTCGGGGGGTCACCCTGGCTGCGCAGCCACCCTCTGGCACTGCAAGGCAATGCTGCTGGGATCCATTCTGGAGCCGTGTCGCTGACAGTATGATTTAAAAAAAAAAAATTAGGAAATATCCAAGTCCTTCGACCTCTGAGATTCTGGGAGGCGCTAGCCATAGTCCCTGCTCCTGTACATGCGGTGTTCATGTGCCCCCTCTAAAAATTAAAAAATAAAAGACTAATGGTATGGAAGAGTCTGCCATGCGGGTCATATTCTGTGAGCACTGGGCTCGGTACTGTATTTGCAGAACTGGTCTGTGGTTCAAATCAGTTTCAGCGCCTCCGACGAATCTGCGTATTTATAAGTGATTTATTTTTTATTTTGTAGCACAAACAGCAATCCATAAACTGTTGGTTCAACGCCATTGACTGTTTGATCAGTTACAGGCTATTTTTTCTTCCGTCAGTGAGGGGAGATTAAACACCTTTATTTCCAGAGCTGTGTCTGCAGCGAGGCACAGAGCTAAACGCACAATAAAAGTGTACTTAATAAATGTATACCTCCCTCTCTCGTACTGCTACTTCATTCGCGGTTAGCTGTGATGAGGCTGTCTCGGTGTCGCCTGCTTATCTTTGGGGGAAGATGCATGAGGCGAGGTAAATAATTTAATAAGCCGCTGCGTGTAATTATGTTATTTACAAGGGCTGTTAACAACAACAAAAAAAACAGCCCCAACGCTATTTTTTAAACTGGCACCACTGTTCTCTGCCCGCATCCATGCAAAGCACACGAGTGTGAAAGAGAAAGAGTTAAGCAGAGATTAAGAGTGAGGGGTGGGCAGAGACAGAAACAAATATATGGGAAGAGGAAACGGGCGGGGGGAGCGCATTCCAGGCGGGGGAGCGGAGAGCAGGGCTGCATTGTATAAACAAGCGTGCACTGAAGTTGACGAGGAGGGAGTGGGAGGGGGGAGTGGGGGCGGGCACAGTGGTGCGGGACATCAAAGGGGCCGCGAAAGTGAAAGCAAACGAGTGCTTTCAGGCCTCCAAATGGTGCGCGCGCCCGGACGGCGCACATGCACTGTATTTGGAGGCCTGAAAAGCCACTGTTTGCACTGCCAAAACTCGCTTACTATAAGTCTCGCCAGAGCAGCGCTAAAGCGCTGTCTCAGGCGAGACCTAAAAAGCCAATTCAAGTGAATGTACTATACCTGCAATGTGTTGCAAACTGCTTACTTAAAACTGTAACCGAAACCAGTACAAGTTACACAGCAATTTTGAACTGTGTTCATACAAGTAATATACTACTGTAAGGAATATGCTACTTACCAGTACGCATCTGTTCTTGGCATGTAGAGCTGCAGATCTACACACTTGTGCATAGATCGCCATCTGGTGTTGGGCCCGGATGTTTACAGTTGTTTTTCCTCTTGGAAAGCCTTTGGAAGTCACGAGGTCGGTGACTCCTCCTTTGGATCGTATTGCGCATGGGCTTCGGCTCCATCCTCAGGTTGTTTTTCGCCAGCAGGGAAATGATGGAGAGTAGTAATAACAGTGAAGATGCCCATGTGTGCTGTATATAAATAAGATAAACTGGAACAGATAAAGGTAGCCGGGGAGGCGGGTGGGCGTGTGTAGATCTGCAGCTCTACATGCCAAGAACAGATGCATACTGGTAAGTAGCATAATCCGTTCGAGGCATATGAGCTGCAGATTACACACTTGTGCATAGATTATATAGCAGTACCCACCCTTAGCGGCGACCACCCGTATCTGTTGCAGTGGTTTGAAATAATGTTTTGAGTACAGCCTGACCCACACTAGCCTGTTGCTTAGTTTGCACATCTACACAATAGTGTTTAGTGAAAGTGTGCGGTGTTGACCATGTAGCTGCGTTGCAGATATCATCTAATGGGATATTTCCTAGAAAAGCCATTGTAGCCCCTATTTTACGTGTAGAATGGGCTTTAGGGGGAACGGATAGCGTTCGTTTTGCTTTGTGGTAGCAAATCTGAAAGCATTTGACAATCCACCTAGCTATCCCCGACTTGGAGATGGGGTTGCCCTTGTGTGGTGGAGAGAAAGAGAAACAGTTGTTTGGTCTTACGGAAAGGTTGTGTTCTCTTGATGTAGTAGAGTAAGGCTCGTTTGACATCTAGTGTGTAGAGAGCTCTTTCTGCAACGGTTTGTGGTTGCGAGAAGAATACTGGTAGTTCTACAGATTGGTTTAGGTGAAAGGGAGAAATGACTTTAGGGAGGCATTTTGGGTTGGTACGGAGAACAACTTTGTTATGGTGCATTTGTAGAAAAGGTTCTTGAATGGTAATGAATATGCTACTTACCAGTATGCATCTGTTCTTGGCATGTAGGGCTGCTGACATTCATATCTGTGCATAGATCGCCGCCTAGTGTTGGGTCCGGATGTTTGCACGTTGTTGTCCTGGAAGAGTCTTCGAAGTATCCTTGGATAGGTGACTCCTCCCCTGGACTACAGTGCGCATGGGCATCCTCTCCATCCTCAGATTGTTTTTCGCCATTGTGGCAGTGATGGAGTAGATACAGAAAGTGATGACCATGCTTACAGTAATTCTGAGAGCTGCAGCTGCTACAGGCGCCGGGGAGGAGGGAGGGCGATATGAATGTCAGCAGCCCTACATGCCAAGAACAGATGCATACTGGTAAGTAGCATATTCAGTTCGAGGCATGTGGGCTGCTGAATTCATATCTGTGCATAGAATGTATAGCAGTGCCCTCTATTAGCGGCGGCTACCAGTGCCAGCTGCAGCGGTCTGAAAAAGGGTTTTGAGAACAGCCTGTCCTACAGCTGCCTGCTGTTTTGATTGCACATCTACACAATAGTGTTTGGTAAACGTGTGTGTAGTGGACCAGGTGGCTGCTCTACATATATCATGCAGGGGAATATTTCCTAGAAAAGCCATGGAGGCCCCTAACTTACGTGTTGAGTGGGCTCGTGGGGGAATAGTTAATGTGCGTTTTGCCTTTTGATAACAAATTTGGATACACTTAACTATCCATCTGGCTATCCCTGCTTTGGAGATGGCGTTACCTTTGTGGTGTGGGGCAAAGGCAACGAACAGTTGTTTTGTCTTCCTAAAGGGTTTGGTCCTGTCGATGTAATACATGAGGGCCCTTTTGACATCTAGTGTGTGGAGTGCCCTTTCCGCGACAGTTTGTGGGTTTTGGAAGAAAACGGGCAGTTCAATAGTTTGATTCATGTGGAACTGCGATATTACCTTGGGCATGAATTTGGGGTTGGTACGTAGTACGACCCGGTTGGCATGAACCTGTATAAATGGCTCTTGAACTGTTAGTGCCTGGAGTTCACTAACTCTTCTTAAAGAAGTGATCGCTACCAGGAAGGCTACTTTCCAGGTGAGGAATTGAATCTCGCATGAGTGGAGAGGTTCAAAGGGTGGACCCATCAGGCGTGTGAGGACCAGGTTGAGGTTCCACATTGGAGCTGGTGGGTGGCTTGGTGGAATAACTCGTTTGAGTCCTTCCAAGAATGCTTTGATGGCAGGCACTCTGAATAGAGAGAGGTGCTGCCTGGTTTGTAGATAGGCTGATATTGCGGTCAAATGGACACGTATAGAGGTGTATAGAGGTGTACGCTAGATTGCATCGGTATAGGTGTAGGAGGTAACAAATGATGTTTTGGATGGATGCGTCCAGCGGGTTAATGTCATTATTACCGCAGTAAATAACAAACCTTTTCCATTTGGCTGCATAGCAAGCTCTTGTAGTGGGTCTTCTGGCCTCCTTGATGATGTCCATACAGTCAGGTGGCAGGTTGAGGTAGCCAAACTCTAGGACTTCAGGAGCCAGATCGCCAGGTTCAGCTGTTGCGGATCTGGGTGCTGAATCTCTCCATGGTTCTGCGTCAAATGCGCGGGTTTGATCCGCAGCCTTTGATGCGGCACCACGGAAAGTTCGAGGAAGGTGGTGTACCATGGCTGGCGTGCCCACGTAGGAGCAACTAGGACGAGTGTCAGGGAGTGTTGTCTGAGTTTGCGAGCCACCAGCGGTATCAACGGTGCTGGGGGAAAAGCGTACGCAAATCTGCCGGACCAGTTCATCCATATCGCATTGCCCTGCGACTGTGGATGTGGGAACCTGGCAGCAAAGCTTTGGTATTTTGCGTTTTCGCTTGTGGCGAACAGGTCTATCTCTGGATGACCCCACTGCTGGAAGTACGGCTGGAGTACTGATGGGTGTAACTCCCACTCGTGCATCTGGTGGCTGTGTCTGCTGAGCAGATCCGCCATTTGGTTGTCCTTGCCGGGGAGGTGTTCCGCCATGAGGAACATGTTCCTCTGAATGGCCCACTTCCACATGCTCTGAGCCAGATGAGACAACTGTGGAGAGTGCGTCCCTCCCTGCTTCTGTATGTAGTACATTGCGGTCATGTTGTCCGTCCGGATCAACACGACCTTGTTGCACAGATGTACTTTGAATGCCTTCATGGCTAGGAAGATTGCCATCAGTTCCAGAAGGTTGATGTGCATTTTCTTCTGTTGTGTCGTCCATAGTCCCTGCACTGTGTAGTGGAGTACATGAGCTCCCCATCCCTGGAGAGACGCGTCTGCTGTCAGTACTATTTGTGGAACAGGCTCTTGGAACGGTCGACCCTTGCAAAGGTTTTGTGGATTCCACCAATGCAGAGAGTTGTATGCCCGACCGCTCACCAACACTAGGTCTATAGTCGCACCTAGGTACTGTTGTACGTGTGCGGGCTGTAGATGGGATTTTGGGTAATTTAGTGAGAACCCCAGACTGTGAAGGAGGTGAATGGTGCGGGACATGTGGCTGGCACATTGCTGGGCTGACTTTGCTTGAACGAGCCAGTCGTCCAGGTAAGGGTAGACGTGTATGTGCTGCCTCCGTAGATGTGCCGCCACAGTAGCTAGGCACTTTGTAAACACCCTTGGTGCCGTTGTCACGCCGAAGGGAAGGACTCTGAACTGGTAGTGCTGCCCTTGAACAGTGAACCTGAGGTATTTTTTGTGTGATGGGTGAATGGGTATGTGGAAATACGCATCCTTGAGGTCCAGTGTGGCTAGAAAGTCTCCCTGCTTGAGCAGCGGGAGGACTTGCTGTAGAGTGAGCATGTGAAAATGCTCGGAAAGAATGTATCTGTTTAGGGGTCTCAGGTCTAATATAGGTCTGAGTGACCCGTCCTTTTTCGGTATTAAAAAGTACAGGGAGTACACCCCCGTACCTTGCTCTTGGACGGGTACGACCTCTATTGCGCCTTTTAGAAGCATACTGTGCACCTCCTGCTGTAAGAGCGTTAAGTGCTCTGAGGACATAGGACGGTTTTTTGGAGGTATTGTGGGTGGAGTGGAGGTTAGTTCTAGACAGTAACCGTATTTGACAATATCTTTGACCCACCTGTCCGTGGTGATGGAGTTCCACGTGGACAGGAACCTTTGTAGCCTTCCCCCGACAGGTGTTATGTGGTCGGGAGGAAGGGAGAGGGCGTCACTGCTTGTTCTTGGGGGAGGACCTGGTGTTGCCGTAGCCGCGTCCTCTGCCCTTTGTACTGGAGCCACGATATCCACCCCGGGTGTTTTTATCGTAGGTGGTTTGGGTATTGCCTTTGTTGTATGTCTGCTGTGACTCCTGCCCTCTACCTGCTCCCCTATTTCCGGGGCGACGAAAGGAGCTGCTCCGAAAGGACTGAGTCTGGAGAGCCCCCATGGACTTTGCAGTGTCTGTGTCCTTCTTTATTTTCTCAAGGGCCGTGTCAACCTCCGGCCCGAATAAATAGTCGGGGTTGACAGGTTGGTTCAGTATATAATTTTGCACCTCAGGTTTGAACCCGGAGATTCGCAACCAGGCATGTCGTCGCAGCATGACGCTTGTGTTTATGGCCCTGGCCGCCGTGTCTGCGGCATCTAGTGCACACTTGATGGAAGCATTTGTGAGTAGCTGTCCCTCTCTGATAAGAATTTCTGCACCTTCTTTGAACTGGTCAGGGAGATGTTGGAGTAGTTGCTCCATTGTATCATAGTGCGCTCTATCGTAGCGAGCGAGGAGCGCTTGAGTGTTGGCTATGCGCCATATGTTGGCAGCCTGGGCGGCAACTCGCTTGCCAGAGGTCTCTAAAACCTTTGACTCTTTGTCCGGGGGAGGAGCGTCACCTGTTGATTGCGAGTGTGCCCTCTTGCGAGCATTCGCAACGACAATGGAGTCGAGAGGTAATTGGCCTCTGATGTAAGTAGGGTCCCCAGGTGCTGATCTGTACTTTTTGTCGATCCTGGGGTTTATCACCCGTGCCCTGGTGGGTTCCTTGAAGATGTCCTTGGCTGGTTTGAGGACTCCTTTCAGCATGGGCAGAGTCTTTACATGCCTTTCCGAGGAAGCGAAAGTGTCCATAAGGAAGTCGTCTTCCACGGTGTCAGAGTGAAGCTGCACGTCATGATTATTTGCAGCACGTTCAATAAGAGCGTTGAACGCTGCAGTGTCCTCTGTCGGAGATGTTTTCGCTCCATAGAGTTGTGGGTCCTGTGCATCTAGAGGTGCACTGGGGTCTGCAGGGTCGCCCCAAGTTTGATCAGGGTCCTGTTGGTCATCAGGGTCCATGTCTCCGTGGTAAGGGACTTGGTCATCCATATAGTCTGCCAACGCATCCGTGTCGGAGTGTGTGGGAGAGAACGATAGTGGGTCCTGGTAGGGCGAGTCGAAAGATTCGCAAAGCACAGGTTCTGAGTCCACAGGCAGCTTTCTCTTTAGTGGGATCCTGAAAGGGTCCAAGGGTGGCTCTGAAGTTATCCTCCGGTTATGGATAACCATCCTGCCGGTGTTGGCGTCGATGTAACGTGACGGAGACGTCTCAGCAGGTGTAACCGTGGTGTGGGTGACCCGTGTCCTGAGTTGGAACATTTTCGGGATCGTGGATGGCGGCAGGCCAAAAGTTATGTTGGCTGGCGCCGAAGAGGCTGTTTGAGCTTTTAGTGGGCCGGAGCCCGATGTGTCCTGGAGGACCGCTTGGGTTTTGCTGCTTTGTGCTGCAACGGTTCGCGCGTGAAGCGCTTTCGAGGCCTTAGCGCCCACCAGGTCTGTAGAGGCGGCCGTGGACTTTTTCGGCGCCGGTGGGTCATCGGGTCGAGGGGCGGAAATGGCCGTCGACGTCTTCGATGCTGGAGGCTTCGGTGTTGCCGTGGAAGCGACGTGAGACGCAGCAGGTGGTATGACCTTTGGTTTAGGAGTCGATGGCGTCGGCGCCGAGAGCCGAGCAGGTTTGATGGCACCGAGGGCCTTTTTCCAAATGCCGACTCCGGCGTCGGCCGCTTCAAGTTCGGCACCGAAGTCTCGTTTGGTGCGCTCGGTGCCGATGCATGTCGCTGGCGTCGAAGGTGTGGAAGGCCTCGATCCGACTAGCGCCGGTTTCGGTTTCATTTGTACCGGTGCAGCTTTCGGTTTGGTAGAAGGGAAACCATCCGGTGTAGGTAATAATGGCTGCCGCTGAACGTCCGAGGCCGGGCCCGAGGGCGGGGCCGAAGAACCGCGGGATAGGTCTCGGGTAAGGCCCGAAGGCGATCCCTCGACCGGAGCCATAGACTGTGGCACTGGGCCCTCGTCAGTCTGAACGGGTAGGCCTTGCTCGTCATTGGAGCTACTCTCTTCGGCCCCTAAGGCCTCATCGTCGTCTCCTACCTCGGCGTTGTCTTCATCTCTGCGAAAGAGTGATGCGTCGACGTCGTCCGAACCGGAGTCATGTTCGGAACCGGGATTGGAGGGTAGGATTGCCAACTCCTCGACATCTTCGGCGTTGAAGATGTCTGCCGGGGCCGGTGCCGCGTGCTGCGCTTCGAGTCTCGCCGCTCGACGATTCCGTAGAGTCTTCTTGGAACGGAACCGGGCACAGGCCATGCATGTCGATTCGTCGTGGTCCGGCGACAAGCATTTGTTGCACACCGGGTGGACGTCGATATGGGGATATTTAGCATTGCATACCGGGCACCTCTTGAATGGTGTCCTCGACTCCATCGTCGGTGTCGTCGATGGTCAGGTAAAAAGCGAAAAGTTGTTTCCGAAGTTAGTAAGCTAACAGGTAGGGTCGAAACCGATCGAGTGAACAGTACCGACGCGAACTAAAGGCCTTTTGGCCTCGACTAACTTTTTCCTAACTGGAGTTAAGATAGCACATCCGAACCCAATGGCGGAAAAAAACAATCTGAGGATGGAGAGGATGCCCATGCGCACTGTAGTCCAGGGGAGGAGTCACCTATCCAAGGATACTTCGAAGACTCTTCCAGGACAACAACGTGCAAACATCCGGACCCAACACTAGGCGGCGATCTATGCACAGATATGAATTCAGCAGCCCACATGCCTCGAACATGCTTGTATCTCACTGACCCTTCTCAGGGAAGTGATGGCTACGAGAAAAGCGGTTTTCCATGTTAAAAATTGGAGTTCACATTTGTGTAGTAGTTCGAAGGGAGGCCCCATTAGTCTGGTGAGAACGATGTTTAGGTTCCACACAGGTGAGGATGGCACTCTGGGGGGGAATGATTCTTTTAAAGCCTTCCATGAAGGCTTTAATGGCAGGTACTCTAAAGAGTGATAGATGTTGCCTGTTTTGTAGGTAAGCTGCTATAGCTGCGAGGTGCAGTCGAATGGACGTATAGGATAGACTACACCTTTGTAGGTGGATTAAGTAGCCTATGATGTGTTGAATGGAGTCGTCTAGGGGATTGATGGTGTTGTTGTGACAATAGACAACAAAACGTTTCCACTTAGCGGCGTAGCACGCTCTAGTGATGGGTCGCCTAGATTCCTTGATGACGTTCATACAGTCAGGGGGAAAATTTAGAAAACCGAATTCTAGGATTTCAGGAGCCAGATGGCAAGGTTGAGCTGAGCTGGGTCCGGGTGTCTGATCTCTTCATGGTTCTGGGTTAAGAGGTGTGGAGAGAGGCGTAATTTTTGGTGCGGTACTACAGATAGCTCCAGCAGTGTGGTGTACCACGGTTGTCTGGCTCAAGTTGGAGCTACTAGGATTAGAGTGAGGGAGTTTTGCTGTAGTTTGCGCACCACTAGTGGAATGAGTGGGAGAGTCAGAAAAGAGTACGCAAATCTGCCTGACCAGTTCATCCATATCGCATTTCCTTTGGACAATGGGTGTGGATATCTGGCGACGAAGCTTGGGCATTTGGTGTTTTCGTGGGTGGCGAAGAGGTCTATCTGTGGATGCCCCCACATCTGAAAGTACAGGTGTAGAACTTGTGGGTGGAGTTCCCACTCGTGGATTTGTTGTGTTTGTCTGCTGAGCAGATCTGCCATAGTGTTGGACTCCTGGGACATGCTGAGCTAGGAGAAAGATTTTCTGGGGTTGAAAGAGCTGTGGAGAGTGTGTGCCACCTTGTTTTTGAATATAGTACATGGCTGTCATGTTGTCTGTGCGGATTAGGACTGCCTTGCCTGAAATCTGTGTTTGAAAAGATTACAGGGCTAAGAAGATCGCTAGTAACTCCAGATGGTTGATGTGGAGTAACTTTTGTTGAGGTGTCCATGTGCCCTGCACGGTGAGATGTAATAGATGAGCTCCCCAGCCGGAGAGCGATGCGTCTGTTAGTACTATCTGGGGAACCGGGTCCAGGAACGGTCGACCTTTGGAAAGGTTTGTGGTGGTCCACCACTGCAGAGAGCGATGGGTGCGACCGTCTACCAACACCAGATCTGTTAATTGACCTTGGGCCTGGTTCCATTGGCGCGCCAAGCAGTCTTGGAGAAGACGCATCTGGAGTCTTGCATGAGGTACTATGAAGATGCAAGAGGCCATCATCCCTATTAGTTGCATAAACACTCGAGCTGGAAGGGAGTGTTGCCATCAATTTTGCGCGTAGAGCCTGAATGCTTGTAATCCTGGCAGGATTGGGGTAGGCTAGCGCTTTTGAGGTGTCTGTGGTGGCAAAGAAGTATTGTTTTATGTGGGATGGTTGTAGACGGGACTTTGTGTGGTTTACTGTGAAGCCCAGTTGGTGAAGTAGCTGGATAGTGGCATGCATGTGTTGTACACACTGGCTGTATGAACTGGTTTTATTAGCCAATCGTCTAGGTATGGGAAGACATGGATGTGTTGTCTCCTGAGGTGTGCTGCCACTTCTGCTAGGCACTTGGTGAATACACGTGGTGCTGTTGTGAGTCCGAACGGGAGTACTTTGAATTGGTAGTGTTGGCCGTCCACTACGAATCTGAGGAACTTCCTGTGAGCGTTGTGCACTGGAATGTGGAAATAAGCGTCTTTTAGTTCTAAAGTGGTCAGGAAGTCGTTTTGGGACAGCAGTGGAAGTACCTGCTGAAGCGTTACCATGTGAAAATGGTCTGAGTGTATGTATTTGTTTAGGGGTCTGAGGTCTAGGATGGGCCGCAGAGTCTCGTCCCTTTTTGGTATGAGAAAATATAGGGAGTAGACCCCCATATTTCGTTGGTTGGTAGGAACGTGTTCTATCGCCCTTTTCTGTAGGAGGGAGATTATCTCCTGCTTTAGTAGTGTTAGATGTCTTGTAACATTGGGCGTTGTCTGGGTGGAATGTTTGGGGGGGTAGATATTAGTTCTAGGCAGTAGCCTGACCGAATTATTTGTGTTACCCATTTGTCTGAGGTGATGGTGGTCCAGACAGGGAGGATATTTTGGAGTCTGCCCCCGACCGGAGTGGGATGGTCTGGGGGGAGTGGAGGGAAGTCATTGGGTAGGTGCGGTGGCAGAGCGGGCGGTGTTTGTTTTGCCTCTGCCTTTGTTATTGTTGCCCCTGTAGCCGCCTCTTTGGTAGCCCCTTGTAAAGGTGGACTGGGTAGTGGCCTTATATGAAGTGGAAGCGGTGTCGGAGGAGTAGCCTCTGGATGTGCTCCGAAAGGAAGAGAGGCGAAAGGAGCGCCTGGGAGGGTGTGATTGTAAAGCTCCCATGGATTTTGGGATGTCTGTGTCCTTTTTCATCTTTTCTAGGGCCTCATCCACTTTTTGGCCAAACAGATGTCCCTGGTCAAAGGGATGGTTGAGTGTGGAGGCCTGTACCTCCGGTTTAAAACCCGAGATCCTTAGCCAGGCATGGCGACGGAGGACGACACTAGTATTGATGGCCCTGGAGGCTGTCTCTTCTGCGTCTTGGGCACAACGTATGGAGGTATTAGTGATGGTTTTGCCCTCCTGAATTAGCTCGTTGGCCCTAGGTTTGTATTTATCAGGGAGATGTTGCATTATGGCTTCTAATTCGTCATAATGGGCCCGGTCATACCTGGCTAGTAGCGCTTGGGTATTAGCGATACGCCATACGTTGGCAGCTTGGGATGCAGTACGCTTGCCTGATGCGTCCAAGAGTTTAGACTCTGTCAGGTGGTGGTGGTGCTTCGCCTGACGCTTGGGAGTTGGCCCTTTTACGTGCTGTGGATACTACCAGAGAATCTAGTGGTGCTGGCCCTCTGATGTAGGAGGGATCTGTAGGGGCGGATTTATATTTCTTTTCAATGCGCGGGTTAATGACCCTGGCTCTGACTGGATCTTTAAAGACCTCTGGCGCATCTTTTATAACTCCCTTGAGCATAGGCAATATTGAGGTAGTCCTATGTGTGGTGTCAAACGTATCTAGAAGGAAATCTTCCTCCACGGGGTCAGTATGGAGATCTACCCCGTGATAGTGTGCTGCCCTTTGTAAAAGATGTTTGAACCCCAGTGAGTCTTCTGGTGGGGAAGGTCTGGAAGGGTAGAGCTCATCCTGTGGGACGTTAGGGATGTCAGGGATATTATAATCGTCCCATGGGTCTGGGGAGCCTGTGGGAGTGGGGTCCCTGTAGGTGAATCTTGGGGCACGTCTCCTATGTCATCATATGGATCCCCATGATCATCATCATCCAGAGGGTGTTGGGGAATGATGAGGTGGGGGCGGAGACGGTGGAGGAGGGGAAGGTATTCTGAAAGGAGAGGAAGCAGAGTCCTTCCTCTTTGGAGGTGGAGGTGGAGCATGTTTTTCCAGCTGTCTCTTTTTGATGGAGAGCATCAAACGTCCGGTTTTAGGATCCTTAGTTAGTGTTTTTTGTAATGGATCCGGTGTAAAGAGTTCTGGTGATTTTGATTGGTCAGTCGGCGCCGAAGGCGTCTGGGACGTTGGTTTTTTGGCTTTATCCACGCTGGTTCGTTGTTTGGAACTATGCTTGGAAAAGTGATTGTTTGGTCGGCACCGAGGTGGATTTCGGCTTCGAAGTGACGGTGCCGGTGGCCTTGTGTGCTTGTCGGTGCCAAAGATGGTGTCGGCACCGAGGAGCTGGAGCTGGTTTCGACACAGAGTGTTTCGGTGCGGGGCTCAGTGTCGAAGCGGAGGCCATTTTCTTTTTCGGTGTCGAAGAGTGTTTATCGGCACAGACGGTGGGCTGGCTCAAGCTTGAGCCGCCGGAAGGCTTAATCAGCTTCTTTACAGGGCCCGAAGGTGCAGTGTGGGAAGCAGTGTCTTTGGTCTTGCTTAGGCCCGGAGGCGAAGGCGTGACCGAAGCCTTTTTCGGTGCCGGGGGGGGAGGGGGAAGGGGGGTAGATTAGTACTCACGACCCTCTGTGCTGGAGTGATGTCCTCCACATCTGAATCGTCGGCTTCGGAGGCCCTGATGAGTCCCTCGTCGGTGTGGTGTTCTTCTGGAACGTCAACGCCTTCCCCGAAGATGTCGTCCGGAATCGCAGTCGATGAGTGTGCCATGGGTTCTTCTAGCCCTTCGGTCTCTAATGGTTTTCTTGGACCGGAAGGACTTGCACACCGGACAATCTCGAGCCCCATGTTCAGGGGAGAGGCAGAGATTGCATACTTCGTGGAGATCGGTGTGGGGAAGCTTGGACCCACATCGAGGGTACTTCTTGAAGGGAATGCTTTCCATTAGCCAGGACCGGAGCTTGGGTAGGCCCGAAGGCCGTCGTCGACGACCGGAATCGAAGGTTTTTGCCAATGAGAGGCGCGTCGAGAGGGTAGAAGGCGACCGAAAACAATACCGCGAATTGGGGTGAGGATTGATCGTCGAACCGGAAGCTGTTCGGAACCGGAGCGCGAAGCTCACATCCGAGCCCGATGGCGGAAAAAAACAATCTGAGGATGGAGCCGAAGCCCATGCGCAATACGATCCAAAGGAGGAGTCACCGACCTCGTGACTTCCAAAGACTTTCCAAGAGGAAAAACAACTGCAAACATCCGGTCCCAACACCAGATGGCGATCTAGGCACAAGTGTGTAATCTGTAGCTCATATGCCTCGAACAGTATTTTTATGCTTACCTGTACCAGGCTTGCTTGGTTCTAGAAATAAAACAGTATATTTTTGTATACAAAACAATTGGCCTAGAGTTCAGTTCTTGAGTGTGTGGATTCATTGGATGAGTGTGTACATCAAATGCTTTACACTGTCCTCTGATACTGCCTTACTGCTCGACCAAGCAACCATTTTAGAGAGTAGGGTTCTATCTAACTTTAACCTCTGTGTGAGAAAGTGGCTCTGTATATACTGTTCCCTAATAGGTACAGGGTGTACAGAGTCCACAGTCCCCCAGAGGCTGATAGAGGTCAAAGCTAGGTATGACCTTACTCTCAAAAGTGGTAGCTTGGTCGAGCAGTAAGGCAGTACCAGAGGACAGTGTAAAGCATTTATTGTACACACTCAGTCAGCAAATGGTTTCACACACTCAATAACTGAACTCTAGGCCAATGGTTTATATATATAAAATATATGCTTGTTTTATTTTTAGAACCACAAAGGGGGTAAAAATATACTTTCTCTAAATGAGAGGTTGAATATAAATACTTTTGTCTTAGGCAATAAATTTGTGTAAACAGTCACAGTTGGTTGCAATAAACAATCCTATTTCCTAAACATAACAATGCATTGAGCTCAATGGTAAATTCAGGTTATTTGTAATAAATTACTTTTCAGATTACTTTTGGAATTCCAGGTCTGGCTCCTAGAACCAGCCTGGGGTCAGTATTCAGAATCAAGTGATGAAAGTCGACTTAATAACTGTAATGATTTTTAAATAATATTTAGCTATTTCAAAAGTTAGCACTTAGAAAATATTTCACAGAAAACATTCAATGGATCTCTATGGCAAGAAATTCAAATTGCAGGTAGAGTACTTTATCGTTACTTTAGTAATCCAGGACTGGGTGCCTAGACCCAGGACTGGGGTCCTTATCAAAAGCAGGTAAGTAATTTCGTTTGCAGAAATGGTACGATTTTAAAAGAATATTTCAAATTTGCAAAAGTAGACACTTAGAAGAAATTTCACAGAAAAGCAGACAATGGTTTCCTATGGGAGAAAAATGAGTTAGAGGTAAGTATAATTGTGAACACTTTTCAGAGTCAGGGCTGGGCACCAAGATCCAGCACTGGGAGCTCACCTAGGAGCAGGTGAGTAAATTCGTTTTTGTCACTTGGCTGATTTTTGGTGAATTTTTGCAGTTTTGAAAAGTTCACACTTAGAAGATTTTTGAAGAAAAAGTCAGTCAATGTTACCCTATGAGGAAAACGAAGTTAGCGGTTTAAGGGTAAGTACTCGACTGGTAGTGTTGAAATTCCGGGCATAGACTCAGGGGTCCCCCAGTGTCAGGTAGGTACAGTTGGTTCACCCTCAGCGGTTTCAGGACGGCCGGGTGCAGAGAGAGTTGGGCCCAATGTTATCCTATGAGGGATAGGGGGGCCTTGGTTGGTGGCTGCTGTCTGGCAAGCCACGCGGCTGTGGGAGCTGGGCTCCTGGTCACTTACTCAGGGCAAGTAGGTTAGTGTAGAGAGGGCACTGCCAGGGCCACTCGGGCGGCTGGGTGCAGGGTGCTTTTGAGCCTTAGGGCGCTCAATGGAAATCAATGGGAATGTTCCGGTTTGGAAAGAGGCTGCAGGCTCGGGGACGAGGATGTTTCAGGTGCCACCACCACTTCGAGAGGTAAGTTGGGTAGTTGTAGGTTAGGTGGGTACCCCGGGATTGGGCACAGGGGGTCGCAGGGCGCCGGGTGCAGGGGTGCCTTTTGGCGTCGGGAATCTTACCCTCTGGTTGATCGCGGCTGGGGTGGCACTTGGTTCTGAGGCTGCAGGCTTCTTCCGGGATGTCGAGGGGGGTCCTTGGGTGCCGGACTCTGGGTCACAGTCGCCGTGGGGTCGTCCTCTGGGTCTTTGTCCACTCCGGCACTGGCCAGGTTTGGCTGGTGCAGAGTGTGTTGGGTCCGCGGTCCCGGGCTGGTGACAGGGATAGCAAATAGGTTTCTTGAGTAGAGCCTCTACTCGTGGGAGTCCCAGGGGCTTAGAGCTAAAAGGTAGCCAGGTCCTCCGGGGTTGGTGAGGTTGCTGGCCACGTGGGATGCCGCGCTGGTGCAGGTTCGGGAGTCGACAGGCCGGTAGGGCTGGGGCCAAAGCAGTTGGTGTCTTCTTCTCTTTTTAGCAGCTGCAGGGCAGGTCTTTGTTCTTCTTGCTCTTCTTGTTGTTTTCTATCTGGAATCTCCGGAAGGAAGGTTCAGGGTGCCCCTAAATACTAGATTTAGGGGCGTTACAGGTAGGTGAAGGCCAGGGACCAATGGGTCCTTGTCCTGGGGTGGGTACACCCCCTATCCTGCCTCTCTCCTGTGGGAGGGGGGCAGTAGCCTAATCCTGATAGGGTAGGGCCTCCCATCTTCAAGATGGCGAGAGCCCGGAGATGTGCTTCACCTCGCCTCCCCCACCTGAGGGGTGGGGTGGGCAGGCTGGCACATCCCCTGTCCTTGTATGGGGTTTCCGGCCAAGCTTCCCGCCAGAGTGGGGGGTTGCAGTGGCCTGGGGAAACTGCAAATGGCGGCATGCCTTTGAAGCTTCCCTTTGCTCATCCTGGGGGAGATTTCTCACCTCACCCAGGATGTGCATTGTTGCAGGCCCGGGAGAGCAGGGGCTCTCCCACCCAGGGGTCCAGCAACGTGTCTGCTGTGTGGCAGCCTGGGCAGCCTCAGAGCAGACGTGGATTGTAAGTTAGCTGTAAGGGGGCATCTTCTAAGATGCCCTCTGGGGTGCTTAGTACATTAAATCCTACACTGGCATCAGTGTGGGTTCAATGTGCTGAGAAGTTTGATACCAAACTTCCCAGGCTTCAGTGTTGCCAATATGGTGCTGTGGAGCTCGTGTTTGACAAGCTCTCAGCACCATGTATTCTTAAGTGACAGTACTGCACTTACAGTGCCCAGGAATGGACCCGGGTACTGTAGGGGCACAGGGCTCCTGCTCCTGTGCCCACACCATAGGCGTAATGCACCCAGCTAGAGGGGTGGCTGACATATGCCTTGGCAGTGTAGGTGATGGGCATGGTACACAGTGATGTGTGCCATGTCGACTCTTTGTTTTGTCCTGCACCCAGACACTCAGCCTGCAAGGGCAGTGTGTGTGTAAGGGTACAGGGCCTCTGAGGGTGGCACAATGAGTGCTGCAGCCCTTAGAGGCCTTCCCTGGTCACAAGGCCCTGGGTACCTAGGGTACCATTTACTAGGGGCTGACATGTGGCTAGGGTTTGCCAATTTGGAGTTTGTGTGGTTTAAGGAAGGAACATAGGCCCTGGGCACCTGATTGGCAGGAACCCAGGGTACACTCAATCGAAGTACATTCAGCAATTTAGCAAAAAGTGGGGGCATACCATGCAAGAAAGATGGCACTTTCTCACACTCTGCCAAACCTCTGGAGACCCTTGGACTCTATACACACTGTACCTCACGTTGGTGCAGTATATATAGAGCCAGCTTCTTACAGAAAAGAGCTATACCCTCATAATGGTCAAAGCTGTTAGGATCTGCAATAGTACCATTCTTGTCACAAGAAAGCAGTAACAAATGAAGGTAATAATGGAGGTAACTGTAGGGGATGCACATTCTGTCAAGGGACACGAATATAGAGGTGAACTGGAAGAAATGGATTTAATATTTAATTAAACCTGGGACGAACAGATATACATTGAGAGGAACGAGGAGAGAAGAGAAAGTCACTCAACCACCTCCAGTGTAAATTGTAGGGCAAGTAGTAGATCAGCAGATTTTCACTGTTTTAAGGAGGTTATCTATTTTGGAACACATTATCATGTAGGCGTAGTTATCTTCTTGCAGGGCTCAGGTTGAGCCAGGATATTAAAAATGGTAAAAGTAGGGGAAGGGGATGGGGCTGGGACCCCAAAGGTAGCAGATGTACTACACTGATGCAAGTCTCCTCATATACCCCTAACTGGGGATCTAGCATCTTCGTGTTTGAATAAAGTGGGGTATGGACTCCACCTGAAAACTTTGTAGAGCTTTATGAACTTTGGGGTGCGGGTGAAAATAAAAATTGATTCACAGAAAGAAACCGGACACACTGAAGATTGCACCCATCAATTATGAAGATAGTCTCACATAATGCATAAGGTCCTGGGGGCACAAGACTAACATTGGCTCATAAAGCAGGTGACGCCAGAGCTAATATGCTGAGGCTCCACCTCCCGAGGAGAGTAGCATCTACAGAACCCCACTGTGAAGTGCTGCACGAAAATGTAGAAGGGACTGCACTGGGCCGAAGGTATAGGCAATGCGTAACCGTGGTAAACGAAATCTGGCCCCTAAAGAATTGAAATATGACTAGATGGAGGACAGCACCCAATAAAAGGAGGAGTAACGCACACTCTTGAACACTGGGACATTAAGTCTCTGCCTCCAAGTGTCAGGAGACCTCTTGCAGAACAAGAATCCCATGTAAGTGCATGGAGAGGTTTAAATTTTAACCCCCAGGCACATCCTGAAAAATTTGCTCGCCACTCTGACAGGCTGCTAGCCATAGGATAAACCGATCAAAACTCATCATAGAAACTTGCTTTCAGGCATTAAAAACTTCAAGAAATACGGCTGTGCAATTAACAGACACGAATATAGCGATGACCCAATTAAAAAGTGTGACAGTGGTGGTGCGGGCGGCTCAAAAGCCAACCAAAGATATTCTAACTGCAGATCTGTCACCTACGGAATCTTCACCAGGTGCTAGTGTGGATCCGAAAAACTTCACAGTAGTGGTCCCAAGTGCCAAGAGGGGCAACATGCAGATCCGATGTGGCTCTGCACCGCCTCATAAGACAGAGTCCACAGCCGAACACGTGCTATCCCTGCATTCTATCTCTTTGCATGCCTACAGATGCAGAGTACAGATTGTTAGTGGCAGTGTGCTGATCACTAATTTAGGGTCTTTTGAAACATTGCCACCACTCCACAGAGGGGAGAGCAGTGAGAAATCTACAGTATGAGTATCCTCCAGAAGGAAAATGCTACTTACCAGTATGCATCTGTTCTTGGCATGTAGAGCTGCAGAGATTCACACTCTGCATAGATCGTCATCTGGTGTTTGGCTTGGATGCCTGCACCTTGTTGTTGTCTTGGAAGAAGTCTTTTGTAGTCACAAGATAGGCGACTCCTCTCTTGGACGATAGTGCGCATGGGCATCGACTCCATGCTCAGATTGTTTTTCGCCATTTAGGGAAATGATGGAGTTTGTAAGAAACAGAAAGATGTCCATGAGAATGTATCTAAGTAAGATAACACTGGAACAGATACAGGTTTCGGGCTGTTGGGTGGGCGTGTGAATCTCTGCAGCTGTACATACCGAGAACAGATGCATACTGGTAAGTAGCATTTTCCGTTCGAGGCATATGAGCTGCAGAATTCCCACTGCGCATAGACTGTACAGCACTGTCTCCCCTAACGGTGGTCGCCTGTATCGGTTGCAGTGTCTTCAGAACAGCTTGGCCTACAGAAGCTTGTTGCTTTGCCTGCACATCTACACAATAGTGTTTGGTGAACGTGTGTGTTGTAGACAATGTTGCTGCCTTACAAATGTCTTCTAGGAGAATGTTCCCTAAGAATGCCATGGAAACCCCTAGTTTGCGTGTTGAATGCGCTCTAGGGGGAATTGTTAACATACGTTTTGCTTTCTGATAGCATATTTGAATACATTTTACTATCCACCTGGCAATTCCGGCTTTGGAAATAGGATTGCCTTTATGAGGTGAAGAGAAAGCTACAAACAGTTGCTTTGTTTTCCTAAAGGTTTTAGTTCCGGCTATGTAGTAAAGTAAACTGACGTTGCGCGTGTGAAGAGCTCTTACCGCAACGGAATCAGGATTTTGGAAAAATAATGGTAACTCTACCGATTGATTTAGGTGGAAAGCAGAAATTATTTTGGGAAGGAATTTTGGATTCGTCCTAAGAACCACCTTGTTATGATGTATTTGTAAGAATGTTTCTTGTATGGTTAAAAGCCTGGATCTCACTTACTCTCCTGAGAGAGGTGATTGCGACAAGGAAAGCTGCTTTCCATGTAAGGCATTGTAATTCGCATTTGTGTAAAGGCTCAAATGGGGGACCCATGAGTCTAGAAAGAACAATGTTTAGGTTCCACACTTGAGAGGGTTGCAGTCTGGGTGGAATTATCCTTTTAAGGCCTTCCATAGAGGCTTTGATAGCGGGTACACTAAACAATGACAAATGTTGTCTGTTTTGTAGGTAGGCGGCAAGAGCAGCCAGATTGCATCTTTGTAGATGTACCAAATAGCAGAAAATGTTCGGAATTGAAGCATCTAATGGGTCAATTTTGTTATTGCAGTAAATGACAAATCTCTTCCATTTATCTGCATAGCAAGCTCTAGTAGTGGGGTGTCTGGCTACCTTAATAATGTTCATACAGTCCGGTGGGAGGTTAAGGTAACCGAACTCTAGGATTTCAGGAGCCAGATCGCTAGATTCAGTTGTGCTGGATCTGGGTGCCTTATTGCTCCATGGTTCTGTGTTAGCAGCTTTGGGGAGAGACGTAATTTTTGGTGTGGAACTACTGAGAGATCGAGTAGTGTTGTGAACCATGGTTGCCATGCCAATGTTGGAGCAACTAGGATAATCTTGAGAGACTGTTGTTGGAGCTTGCGTACTACTAGTGGAATGAGTGGGAGTGGCAGAAAAGCGTACGCAAATCTGCGTGACCAGTTCATCCATATTGCATTGCCCTTGGGACAACGGGTGTGGGAACCTGGCGGCGAAGGTGGGGCATTTTGCGTTTGCATGTGTGGTGAACAGATCCATGTCTAGTTGGCCCTACATCTGGAAGAAGGGTTGAAGAACTTGCGGATGAAGTTCCCATTCGTGTATCTGTTAAGTCTGACGACTTAACAGATCCGCCATCCGATTGTTTACCCCTGAAAGTAGTTCTGGCAGAAGATATATGTTTTGTGGAATGGCCCATCTCCATATACATTGCGCTAGGTGAGACAGCTGCTAAGAATGTCTTCCTCCTCGTTTCTGTATGTAATACATTGCTGTCATTTTGTCTGTGCGGACAGCTTTGTTGAGGAGATGTGTTTGTAACTACTTTAATGCTCGAAAAAGTGCCAGTAATTCTAGGTAATTGATGTGAAACAGTTTTTGTCGAGTGGTCCACCTGCCCTGAATTGTGTGGTTGAGGAGATGGGCTCCCCAGCTGGTGAGTGATGCGTCTGCTGTTCGCACTATCTGTGGAACCGGCTCTAGCGGCAGCCCTCTGGAAAGATTTTGTGTGTTCCACCACTGAAGACAGCGATGTGTGCGGCTGTTCACCAACACCAGATCTGTACGTTGACCTTGAGCCTGGTTCCACTAACATGCTCAGCATTCCTGTAAAGAGTGCATCTTAAGTCTTGCGTGAGGGGCAATGAAAATGCAGGAGGCCATAATTCCTAGGAGTTGCATAAATACTCGTGCTGGGAGACTGTGTTGGGGCTGAAACTTGGAGATGAGGGTTTGCATACTGGCTATCCTTGCTGGATTGGGGTATGCTGGAGCTCTGGAAGGGTCTATTGTGGTGCCTAAATTCTGATGTATGTAGGAAGGTTGAAGGTGTGACTTGGTGTAATTTACTTTGAACCCCAAGTTGTGTAGCAGCTGAATGGTTTGATAAGTGTGGTGGACACACTGGTTGTATGGCTTTTATGAGCCAGTTGTCGAGGTATGGAAATACATGGATTTGTTGACTTCGCAAGTGTGCTGCTACTACTGCAAGGCACTTTGTGAACACCCTGGGTGCTGTGGTCACCCTAAATGGAAGGACTCTGAACTAATTTTCTGTGAACAGGGTGTATGGGAATATGGAAGTAGGCGTCCTTGAGATCTAGTGTGGCAAGGAAGTCGCCTTGTTAAAGCAGTGGAAGAACCTGTTGAAGAGTAAACATGTGAAAATTATCTGACTATGTAGAGATTGAGAGGTCTGAGGTCCAATATTGGCCTTAGGGTACTGTCTTTTTGGGGATTAGGAAATATAGAGAGTAAACTCCTGTTCCTTGATGTTGTATGGAGACTGGTTCTATTGCATGCTTTTGAAGCAGCAAAAGAACGTACTGTTTGAGGAGTGTCAGATGTTCCATGGACATTGGACGCTGCTTGGGTGGTATGTTGGGTGGAGTTTTTGTAAGTTCCAGGCAGTAACCATACTGGATAACTTGTCTTACCCACTTGTCTGTGGTGATGGATTTCCAAACAGGTAACAACTGAGTCTCCCTCCGACCGGAGTGGAATGGTCTGGAGGGAGTGGAGGGAAGTCACTGCTTATTAGAGGGAGAGGCGCGAGTGTTGTTGTTACCTCAGCCTCTTCCTTGGTTATTTCCTCTGTATCCACCTCTAAAATATCCCTTGTTAGGGGATGTTTGTGTGGTGTTTTTGTAGAAGGAAGAAGCAGTGTTTGCACTGATATTTTTGGATGCGCCTCTATATAAGGAGTGTCGAAAGGAACCTCGTGTGGATGGACTGTAATGCTCCCATGGATTTAGCAGTCTCCGTGTCCTTTCATTTTTTCTAAAGCTGTATCCACAGCTGGGCCAAAAGATGTTAGTTATTGAACGGGTGATTGAGGATAGTTGTTTGTACTTGCTGTTTGAAGCCAGAAATGCGCAACCAGGCATGTCTCCTTAGTAACACACTAGTGTTAATGGACCTAGATGCGGTGTTTGCTGCTTCGAGGGCGCACTTGATTGATGCATTAGTTATTAATTTGCCCTCTTGAATCAAATCATTGGCCTTGGTCTTATGAGGCAAATGCTGCAATAGGGTTTGCAGCTGGTCGTAATGAGCCCTATGATACCTGGCAAGTAATGCTTGCGCATTAGCAATCCTCCAGTGATTAGCTGCTTGGGCAGCAACTAGTTTGCCCAAAGCATCTAATAATTTGGACTCTTCGGCCGGAGGTGGAGCACCACCGGAGGTATGAGAGTTGGCAAGTTTTCTAGCGTTGGTCACCAATAGAGAATCTAAAGGTAGTTGACCCTTGATGTAGGTGGGATCATTAGGAGCGGGTTTACATTTTTTGTCAATTCTGGGATTGAGAATTCTAGCCCTTACAGGGTCTGTGAATATGGCTTGGGCATGTTTAATGACACCTTTTAACATTGGTAAGGTTTGTACAGTCTTTTGTGACTGTGCAAAGGTGTCTATCAGAAGTCCTCCTCTGCGGGGTCCAAATGCATTTGAACACCATGGTACTGAGCAGCTTTGTCTATAAGCTGACTAAAACCAATATTGTCATCTGGGGTGGAGATGGCTTTGTTGGGTATGCATCAGGATCAGGAAAGTCTGGAGGACCTACTGGGTCATCATAAACATCCCAATCGTCCTGTGGTATGTCTGTCGTCATCAGGGTCAGTGAAAGGGTCATTGTCTCTCCCCACCCCACCAAAATCATCATCATCCTGTGGTGGTGGTTAGTATGGTGGAACTATGGGTGAATTTGGAGGAGAGAAATGCTTAGCAGGAAGAACAGGAGAAGAGGGTCGTAAAGGTGAACTGGCAACGTCTTTTCATTACAGGCACCTCAGGGATGTGTGGGGTGTCCAATTTCCTCTTGTGTGGAACATTGACCACATGTCCTGTTTTGGGGTCCACTTGCAGAGTTTTTCGGATCGATGGGATCTGGTCGAAAAAGTTCTTACTCTTCGGTAGTCGCTTTCGGCGCCAATTTTCGGGTCTGAGCGAGGTTTAGATTTCTGCTCTGGAGCCTTCAAAGGGGTTTTTAGATCCTTCGGCTTAGATGTCGAAATCTTTTTCGGTTCCGAATGTTTTGGTTTCGGATCCGAGGCCTTTTCCTTCGGCGCCGAGGTGCTCGGTGCTGATGAACAAGTTACTTACCTTCGGTAACGCTTTTTCTGGTGGATACAGTATCTGCCTGTGGATTCCTCACCTTGTGAATATCCCCTGCGCCAGCAACATTCGGAAACTTTTGTAGCAGTCCACGCCGATGGGGTCGAAGATGACGTCACAGAGACACGGCTCCGCTCGCGACTCCGCTGACGTCACCGGCTCCATAAGAAGACCTCGTCGGCGTGATAACGTCAGTTCCCTTTTATCCGCGCCGACGACGCCAACGGATTTCGGGAATCGTTACTGGTAGCTGTTCTGGTTACTTTGTATGTTTTCTGGATTTCTCTGTCTATCTTCTAAAGATGTCGACAAGGAAGTCTGGGTTTAAGCCTTGCCGAGAATGTGGCAAGCACATGTCCATCACCGACCCACACGATGATTGCGTTTGGTGTTTGTCCTCGGACCATGATGTGGGAGGTTGTTCGAGTTGCAGGAAAATGAGCTCGAAGGCTCTTAAGGAGAGAGAAGCAAAGCTCTTTATCGCCCGGATGAAGAAAAAGGAGAAAAGAAGAAGATCCAGGTCGAGGTCGGCTTCCAAGTCGACTTCGGGACATGCTTCAAAGAGCAAGAAGCATAAGAAAAAGAGGAGGCATTCATCGCATCATAAAGCTTCGACGTCAAAGTCGAAATCGCCTGCTCGACGTCGGAGAGACAGTGTCTCCTTCTCCTGTCCCGACTTCGCCTCCGGTTCCATCTTCTCCGGTGCATTCGCCGGCTCCGGCTGAATCCCCGGTGCCGGTGTCCTCTCCGACGCCGGTTCCATCTCCAGATCCTGCAAGTCCTCCGGCTCCGTTTCCGACTCCAGCCCAGGATGAGGATCGTCAGGCTCCGACTGAGTCTGTGACGCCGCTTGCTCCACCGTCGGCGCCGCCAGGCCCGAGTCCGGTGCTGCCTGACCAGTATCCTGCTTTCCCTACTCCAGGTCAGGACCCCTCGCATTATCTCAATGCGATGTATGGGGTGTTCTCACGGGCCATGTATACCTCTGGTGCACCGATGGGTCCGATGGCTTTCAATCTGGGAGTGCCGCAGGTTTACCCTCAGGCACCGTTTATGCCGTTCTTCCCGGCGACGCCGTCTTGGCAGCTGCCGGCGCCGAGAACTTCGACGCCGCTTCCCTCTTCGCCGGCGCCGACTCGACTTCGTTCGACGCCGGCTGCTCCAGCTGATCCGCGTTCGACGCCGCTGCCGGCGCAGTCGGATTCGAACACGGTGCCGCCGACGCCGCAGGTGCGGATCCGTTCAAGAAGCGAGGCGCAGAGAGTGCTGGAGGAGAGACGCTTTCTGATGGAAGAGGCTGAAGAGGGGGAATTGGTCGAATCCGATGAGGTGTTCGACGAATTGAAGGAGGCGAGTGGTCTGGATTTGTCTCAGGAGTGGGAGATCTCTCCGCCATCAGACGAACCCTCTAAAGACGCAGCACCCTATCATGCAGTAATTAGAAAGGCTGCGGAGTTGTTGGACCTTCAATTGCCATCCACCGAATTTAAGTCCAATATTTTAACTGAGGTGTTGCATTCTCCAACTGCGGTCTCAGAGCCTCTGTTGCCTTTTAACGAAGCAATTTTGGAACCTGTGCTGGATGTATGGCGCAAGCCTTTCTCAGCTCCTGCAGTCTCCAAGGTAGTCGCAAGAAGGTATAAAAATTATGGCTTTCACCCAGATCTGACTGGGGGTGAATGTTTAACAATGTTCAGCATTCTAGTATTAGTTTGTAAAAAGTGCCCTCCTTTTGCATGGTTGCACCTACTTTTTGCCAAACTGCTGATGTACTTTGAGTGTGCCTTGGGTTCCTGCCAAACAGGTACCCAGGGCTTATGTTCTTTCTCTAAACTGCACAAAGACAAAACCCAATTGGCACTCTTTAGCCACATGTCAGTCCCTTGTAAATAGTATGCCTACCACCCACTGCCCTGGCATATGTCAGCCAGCTCTCTAGCTGAGTGCACTAACCAGTCGTGGGTGGACAGGTGCATGAGCCCTGTACCCCTACAGTGTCTAAACCAATTCTTACACATTGTAAGTGCAGTAATGCCATTAAGAGTATACGGTGCTGGGAGGTTGTCAGTACGAACTCCGCAGCACCATTATGGCATTACTGAAAACTGGTAACTTTGGTATCAAACGTCTCAGTTCCCCAAGGATATCCTAATCTTCGTTACCAGTCAAAGATAGGAGTAAACAGTTGTTGTCATTTCTTCTGAAGCTAAGCATTGAAGGAAAAAAAGTGTCTGACTGCAATGTCTCAAAGAGGGTTTATTCAAGTCAACATTAAGTGTACATGATCGAGAATTAGAGTAAAATCTACAAAAGAGCATAAAATGTAAAGTGTACTGTGGAGATATTAAATCATAAGTCCCAGTTGTTGCAGTGAGGAAATGCCACCAACCAATCAAATAGGTGGAGTCAACTTCGAAAGGAGAACATTCTGATGATGCTGGGCATTAAGTAGCAAATAAAATTGCATATCCTACAGAGTGGCCACAGAAATATACAATGCAACTGCGGGCATATTCCTGGCTTGTCCTACCTTGCAACTCCATACTTTGTGCTACACAAATCCTACTGAATGAGAAAAGAGATGAGGGATTGCTAAGCAGCTCTGGTCTGGAAAAAGTCAAGCCCCTTATCTCCCTCAGCCAAGGAGTATCAAGGTCCTGATCTAAGACCCTAATCTAAAGACATGAAATCTTCAATGAGTGCTGTGTTAGATACCAGAGCCTTGTTGGTCCAAAAGTAGTCGTCACAGCATGAGGATGGTGGGTCCGCATTTGGTCCTCTAAGGAGCTTAACAACTCGTTGAGGCACATAAAAGTGGCAGTATATTGAGGGAAGGAGAGCAACAAGCTAACCTGATTTCAGTAATTTGTATCCCTGTTGCATTATTAAAGTCCCGGGCTCCAGCCCCATAGATAGCCACACTTATTCATTTCAGCAAACAGATTACTAGCATGTGATCAATTGATCTCCGTCCTAATTTAAAGGCAAATTGTAAGAAAGCACTGATGCTTCACACAAACTCACTGTTTCTCGTTTTAAACTGCTGGTGCCAAGACCCAGAGTAATTGAAAACCAGACCCAGATAACTAAAATTATTTGTAGTTTGGATGCATTTAGAATGTAGGAGGAATTCTGGTTTGATTCCATGTTTAGTGCTGCAGGACGTTGTAAAAGATTGAGATGTTGACTAACATCCAGTCCATCCACGAAGTCTGAAAATCTTCGAGGCCCTGCATTGCTGGGGGGGGGGGTAAGCACCGCATGATCAGTAAGACTCACTTACATGATAAAGTGGATCTTCTCCAGCTGGGGAGGAAATGTTGGATCCTGCCCCTTACTGCCCCCCCAGGGGCCATCAATGACAACTAAGATGGATTGTGTCTGTTGCATCAGGGAGGAGTTGGAGATCCCTGCTGCCCTGCATGCACTTTGTCTGCCACTTTGTCTGCCACCGCCAAGTTTAGAAGTTTAGAAAAAGACTGCAAGCTCGGGGACGAGGACTCTTCAGGTGCCACCACCACTTCGAGAGGTAAGTTGGGTAGTTGAAGGATAGGTAGGTACCCCGGGATTGGGCACAGGGGACCGTGGGGCGCCGCGTGCAGGGGTGCCTTTTGGTGTCGGGAAATCTTACCCTCTGTTGATCGCGGTTGGGGGGGCACCTTGTTCTGAGGCTGCAGGCTTCTTCAGGAGTGTCGAGGGAGGTCCTTGGGTGCCGGACTCGGGGTCACAGTCGCCGTGGGGTCGTCCTCAGGGTCTTTGTTCACTCCGGCACTGGCCAGGCTTGGCTGGTGCAGAGTGTGCTGGGTTCGCAGTTCCGGGCTGCTGCCACGGATTAGAGATATGTTTTTGAGTGGAGCCTCTACTCATGGGAGTCCCAGGGGCTTAGAGCCAAAAGGTAGCCAGGTCCTCCGGGGTTGGTGAGTTTGCTGGCCACATGAGATGCCGGGTTGGAGCAGGAGCAGGTTAGAGGGTCGACAGGCCGGTAGGGCTGGGGCCAAAGCAGTTGGTGTCTTCCTCTTTTCAGCAGCTGCAGGGCATGTCTTCTTTCTTCTTGCTCTTTGTAGTTTTGAATCCGGAATCTGCGGAAGGAAGGTTCAGGGTGCCCCTAAATACTAGATTTAGGGGGGTTACAGGTAGGTGAAGGGCAAGGACCAATGGGTCCCTGTCCTGGGGTGGGTACACCCCCCTATCCTGCCTCTCTCCTGTGGGAGGGGGGCAGTAGCCTAGTCCTGATAGGGTAGGGCTCCCCATCTTCAAGATGGCGAGAGCCCGGAGATGTGCTTCACTTCGCCTCCCCCACCTGAGGGGTGGGGTTGACAGGCTGGCACATCCCCTGTCCTTATTTGGGGTTTCCGACCAAGCTTCCCGCCAGAGTGGAGGGTTGCAGTGGCCTGGGGAAGCTCACAGAGGTGGCATGCCTTTGAAGCTTCCCCCTGCCCATCCTGGGGGAGGAGATTTAGCACCTCGCCCAGGATGTGCATTGTTGCAGGCCCAGGAGAGCAGGGGCTCTCCTACCCAGGGGTTCAGCAACATGTCTGCTGGGTGGCAGCCTAGGCAGCCTCAGAGCAGACGTGGATTGTAGGTTAGGTTTAAGGGGGCACCTCCAAGATGCCCTCTGGGGTGCTGGGTACATTAAATCCCACACTGGCATCAGTGTGGGTTTAATGTGCTGAGAAGTTGGATACCAAACTTCTCAGTCTTTAGTGTTGCCATTATGGTGCTGTGGAGCTCGTGTTTGACGAGCTCTCAGCACCATGTACTCTTAAATGGCAGCACTGCACTTACAGTGCTCAGGAATAGACCTGGGCACTGTAGGGGCACAGGGCTCCTGCTCCTGTGCCCACACCATTGGCATAAGGCACCCAGCTAGAGGGGTGACTGATGTATGCCATGGCAGTGTAGGTGATGGGCATGGCACACAGGGATGTGTGCCATGTCGACTTTGTTTTTGTCTTGCACCCAAACACTCAGCCTGCAAAGGCAGTGTGTGTGTGTAAGGGTACAGGGCCTCTAAGGGTGGCACAAGGAGTGCTGCAGCTCTTAGAGGCCTTCCCTGGTCACAAGGCCCTGGGTACCTAGGGTACCATTTACCAGGGGCTGACATGTGGCCAGGGTTTGCCAATTTGGGTTTGGTTTGTTTTAGGGAAGGAACTTAGGCCCTGGGCACCTGATTGGCAGGAGTCCAGGGCAAATTCAGTCAAAGTACATTCAGCAATTCAGCAAAAAGTGGGGGCATACCATGCAAGAAAGATGGCACTTTCTCACAGGGTATCTTTCATAGATTCACATGTCTGAATCAGAATAGCAAGCAGTATACCAATATACTGTTCGCGGATGGTGGGAGACACGTGCTCATAAACTCCCAAATATCATCCACAAAGGCTGAAAACATCATACATATAACTTTTTTTTAACAATCCTTTAATAAGGAAAACTATAGAAAATACATTATATACACATATATACACACACACACCTACACAAATACACATACACAAATACACACACACACACACACACACACACACACACACACACACACACACACACACATACATATATATACACACACATATATACGATTTTTAGACAGATCAGCCTGTATATATATATATGCATAAATATTAAAAGTAACAGATTAATCATAAAATATAAAATACCTGAATCTGACCTTAATGAAAAAGATGGTGTAGAACAGCCTGTCCAACTGCTGCATCTTCTTGATGCGATGGCAGTAATGTTTCGTGAACGTGTGGACCTTTTTCCATGTCACAGCACGACAGATATTTTCCAGTCACTCCAGAGAACAAAGCTGTAGAAGTTGAAGTAGTTCTTGTCAAATGAGCCTTGACTTTCCTCTGCAAAGGCTTATTAGCCTTGACATAGCAGATGCCAGCCGTCTGGCTATAGTTGCCTTTGTTACTGCATTCCCAAGAGTTGCTTGACCATAGGCCACAAACAATTGGTTACACCGTCTGATGTCTTTAGTTTTCTGTAGATAGAATTTTAAACAGCGCTTAATATCCAGGGAGTGAAATGCTCTTTCAGCTGGAGTGGATGGATCCGGAAAGAATGTTTTTAATCTTACCGGTTCGTTCAAGTGAAATTGTGTCGGTACCTAGGATTACGCAGTCACTAGTAAACTGCAAAAAGGGCTCCTTGATACTGAAAGCTTGGATCTCACTAACCTTTCTTGCAGAGGTAAGAGCCAATAAAAGGGCGACCTTCCAAATAAGGAACTTGAGATCCGCCTTATGGATCGGTTCAAATGGATGCTTCATTAATTGCGCTAAATCAGTGTTGAGTTCCCACTCTGGAGGGGGTGCTCGCACTGGAGGGAAAACTCGGAAAAGTCCTTTCATGAATTGTTTGACCAGTGAGGACGAGCAAAGAGAAGGAAGTTTTGAGCACTTCCTGAATCTGGAAAGAGCTGCAAGATGTACTTTGATTGTGTATTTGTTCTGCAGGAGCTTGAATTGGATGAATATTATTCGCTTCACACCAGTAGCAAAATCGCTTCCACTTGAGGCGATAAGTCTTAACTGTGCTCTGGGCACGGGAATTGGTGAAAATCTCACGACAGTCCTGTGAAATGTTGAGGTCCTTGAACTCTAAGAAATCAGGAGCCATGCGTGCAAGTGCAGGGACTGTGGGTCTGGATGAAGTACTTGCCCTCTGTCCCTCGATAACAATGTAGGCGTTGGAAGAAGGCGAATGGGCCTGTCTTGGGACAATAGTAGAAGTTACTGGAACCAATATTGCCTCGGCCAACAGGGTGCAATCAGTATTAAACGGCAACCCTCCAGCTTCATCTTGCGGAGCACTTTCGGAATCAATGGTATTGGGGGGGGAGTGTAAGCACAAATCCCTGACCATCGCATGGACAGGGCATTCCCTCTTGATCCCCGTTAAGGGAACCTGCTGACATAGTACCGGCATTTCTTGTTCTCCCTCGTTGCAAATAGATCCAGAGCATGTTTGCTCCAGGTTGGCTTGCTCCTGCTCTATCTCCCACTCGCAACAGTCCGATAAAGACCTGCTCAGCATGTCCGCCAGGGTATTGCGGAGACCCCCGACATGTTCGGCTCTGTGTTATCTTGTGGAATGTGACCCACTCCCGCAATTCCTAAGCCTCCTTCGAGAATGTAGCTGATTTTGTTCCTCCCTGCTTGTTGATGTAATACATGCTGGTCGTATTGTCGGTATGGGCCAGCACAGAGGATCCCACGATGCTTGGGAGAAACGCTTGCAGAGACAGAAAGATGGCGCGGAGTTCCAGACTGTTGATATGCGGTTGCCTTTGAACTTGAGACCTTCTTCCTTAAATCTGCAAATCCTGCAGATGACCTCCCCATCCTTCCATGGAGGCATCGGTCGCTAAAACGAAGTCTGGAATGGTCTGTAGAGAAGTGAGGCCTTGGGTTAAATTCTTTGTCTGTGACCACCAATGTAGAGAATGTATCATGCGCTGTGTGATCCTGATAGTATCGTCAAACGAACCTATGGCCTGTTGCCATTGAAGGTGCAGTTCCTCCTGAAGAGGTCTAATTTTGAGCCGTGCTAAGGGAATGAGATGTATCGCTGAAGAGCACATTCCGAGGAGAGAAGCAAACATTTGGACTGAAACTGACTTAATTTTTATATTAGCTTTGCCAACTTCTGAAGACGCAGCTGGCGGTCGTGCAAGAATGCTTTGCACTGGGCCATGTCTAACCATGCTCCGAGAAAAGGTATGACTTGGAGATGGCGTAACTGTGATTTGCTCTTGTTGAGGGTCAGTCCCAGAGAATCGAATAGATGTAAACATTCTCCTGTGGCAACCTTGGTATCTTCTTCTGAAGAACCTTTGATCAGCCAATCGTCTAAATAAGGGAATACTTGTATTCCTCGGGGTCTCAATGCTGATGCTACTGGTGCCAAGCACTTCGTGAAGATTCTTGGAGCAGATTTCAGCCCAAAAAAGGGAGCACTTTGAACTAATAGTGGACGCCAGCCACTTTAGCGAAGATATTTGCGATGTTTTGGGTGTATAGGTATGTGGAAGTAAGCATCTTACAGATCCAGAGAAGCCATAATCTCCTTTGCTTAGACAACTTAAAATCTCGGCAAGCGTGACCATTTGGAAACTTTGTTTCTTGAGAAATTTGTTTAACTTGCAGAGGTCTAAAATTGGTCGCCATTCCGCTGACTTCTTTTTGATCAGGAAGAAACGAGAATAGAAACCGGTTTCTTTCTGAGATGATAAAACCTTCTCTATGGCATTTTTGAGGAGCATCGTAAGGGCTTCCTTGAATAATAAGTGAAGACAAGGGAAGGGGGACCCCTGGGCGGAATAGTAGGTGGCTGATGAATTCCAGGGTGTGACCGTTGGTTACTAGGTCTATAACCCATCGAGCTGACGTGATTTCTTGCCACTTGTGAATAAAAGCTGAAATCTTCGCGCCCACAGGTAAGGAGGGTAATATGGCTGGAGCCCTGTGGAGATCACTGCTTCCAGCTAGTGTCTCTGCCTTGATTTTGTGATCTCTTCCGACCACTTTGACGAGAGAAACCAGCCGTGGACGATTGACGGTATGAAGACTGGCTTTAAGGATGCTATAGTGGGATTGATACTGCCTGTTCTGCTGGCTTTGGTATCCTGATCTTGATGAAAAACCGCACCCTCCTGCTCCTCCGAAATTTCCACGCCTGTAATGAAGGGTACCCAATGCTCATGCGGTAACTGTGCCAGTCTTTATGGCTAAGAGGGTCTCAATGTGCTTCCCGAACAAAGACTCTCCGTCATAAGCCATGTCCAGAATCTTTCTTTGCACCTCAGGTCTGAAAGTGGTGGCCTTAAGCCATCCCTGGCGCCTAAGCACTGCCGCTCCTGCAAGCTGACATAAGTTGGTGTTAACGATATCCAAAGCGCAATCTATAGTTTGATGCAGTACGTTCCCTTTCCTGCAGAATCTTACTTGCCTCTTGCCTACGGTCTTCTGGAACAAGGTCAATGAAACGCGCCATGTCTGACCACATTTCGCGGTCATAACGTCCGATAATGGCTAGAGAATTGGCAGCTCTGATGGAGGCCGCTGCCATGGTAGAGAATTTTTTGCCTATCAGGTCCAGACGATGTCATTCCTCATCAGGTGGTGTGGTGATAGGTGTTGCGGGATTCTTAGATCGCTGCTGGGCGGCCTGTGAAATCACCGAATCTGGTCGCGGGTGACCAACGAGGCAAGATGGGCTGTTGGCAGGGGCACTATATTTTTTATCTATGTGCCGAAGTACCGCCGGAATAGATGCAGGCATTTTCATGATTTTTACCCCTTCATTCAATATATAGTCTATTATAGGCACAGCTCTCGTGATTTTCCTGGACTCTTCCTTGAAATCATGAAGGAAACATTCTGTCTGCCTGACTGTTACTGGCAGTTGAAATCTGGCTGTAGCCCGTTGCATTCCATTATGGAAGCCCCCAATGTCCTCAGGTGGAGAATCAGATGGCAGAGGAAGAGGCGGAGAAGGCATTGGAATTACGTAGTCATCCCAGGGGTCCGGAATATTAGCATTGTCAGGCAATTCACCCTCTTCAACCTCTTCTTCGGAGGAGGTAATGTCCTCCTGCACCCCTTCTGTTTGACCTGAAGGAGGGACAGGTAACAGGAACTTCAGGTTGAGTCAATGGAACAGGAACCAACGCTGGTATGGGCGGATTCTCTGGAACTGTCTGCTGTGGGGGAAACCTTTGTCGGTAATTCGCCAGCATGGCTTTTAAGTCCTGAATGAGCGTTGGAGGGATGTGACTCATTTCCCTCTGGCGTCCTTCCCGATGATGGAATCTATGATGTGGAACAATAATATCTTCTAGATGATATTGCTCCTGGTAGTCGTCATCTTCGTCGTCATCCTGACACTTGATACTTAATTCAGAAGGATGGTGAGCTGTACCAAAGGGTACAGCATCATCCTCATCCTCAGTCATCATCTTAAGTGTGTCTAGGAGATGAGAAGGCATAAGTGGTGAGATTTTGCTGTAATCTTGTTGCCTGAAAAATTCTTACGTTGGTAAAAACCTGATGACCTAGGCATTGACTGCACAAGCAGAGCCAACCCAGCAGAAACTGTGGATTGAGCAGGAAAATCCGTCGTCGACGGGATCTTCAATGTGGCTGTCGTCGACGACAAGGCAGACGTAGACTTCGTCGACGGCAGTGACTTCGTCGACGGTACCATCGATGAGCTCGACGTCGATGTGGTCATTGACGGCGAGTTCAACTTCGTCGACGACTCCTCAAGAACTGGTTGTAGGAGAGTAGGGTCTGCTTTCTATGTTCACCCCCACTTTTTGCTTTTGCTTTACTGGTTTTCGACTTAGATGTGGCTGTGGGCCTGCTAATCAGACCCACAGCCCTGCTGTTCTCTCTCTAAATTAATACTATGTACTTTAGGTGCATAACCCATTTGGATAGGATCACCTTATTGGCCCCTGTACAGTGTACCCTAGGTACCCAGGGCATAGGTGTACCCTAGGCCTACCAGGGGCTGCAGCATGTATTATGCCACCCCTGGCCTGGCCTTCCATTTTGACACAACTGGCTGATCACTCAGCTGGGGCAAGGTCGTGTAATCACCCCTTGCTTAGGTGTAGTATTCCTATACCTAACTTACATATAGACACGTGTACCTATCAGTCACTCCTATGGCAGGCCTTAACAATCCTGGAGGCAGAGTGCTTGGTAACAATGTGAGATGGTGCTCTAGCATGAGCTGAGCCTGTCTGCAGCTTTCGGAACTAAGTCCTTATAGCTGTTCTAGGATATAGCCTACCATATACTCTTAAAGTGCCTTATAATCTTAGACGGTTATGGTAACTATGGTTTGGCTTTATCGAAACATGTCGTGTAAGGTGTCTAACACTGTGGAATAATACCCCCATGCCATTTCTGGACATGAGAATATTATTCCCCCCTTCTAGAGGGAAAGACATGTTAAAATCATACTTCAACTGTTAGCCTCTGACCAAAGCCTCAGCATCACAAAATGGATGCTGCTGCCACGACACAAGTCTGACCTCCTGCAGCTGGGAGTGATCCCAGCCAGGGAGGCCTGGACAATAGGTTTCCTGCTTGGGGAGGTGCTAGCACCTCCCCAGACAGCCTTTAGTGTATTGGGGCAGGGTGGGCTGAAAGGAATGAGACATGCCTGGGGCACACAAGGTGTTCCTTGCATAGTCCAGTTCAAACCGGCGCTGGGGCACTCCAGCCCCAGCTCTGGCGCGAAACTGGACAAAGGGAAGTGGGTGTAACCACCCCCTCCCAGGTCCCACCCATAAGGCATGACCTAGCAGGTATCCCAGCCCCCCAGATTAGTATAAGAGTGGGAGTTGGGCCTCAAGACTTTAGATTATCCTGAACCTGCCAAACTGAACAGAAACTCTGGACCTTCGACATTCGACGAAAGAAGAAGACTGAAGAATCTCCCTTGTAGCCAAGGAGTGGCTACCCTGTGCAAACAGGCACCATCAAGAGACTACCCTTTGCTTTGCCCACGTTCTACGAGGAACAGACTGCAGAGCCCGACCAGAGCCTTGACTTCCAGACTTCTCCGACCCTGATCCACAGCAAAGCTGAGATCCGTGGAGGCGACGAGCGACGTGGGACCGGCTACCTGGAAAAAGTGGCTAGTAACTTAAAGCGCAGCTTCTGAGGTACCCTCGAAGTTGTGCACCGAGGATTGAGAAGCCCCAACCCCAAGCACCATCTGCACCGAAGATCAGCCCCCCACACTCCACGAGTCCTGCGTGGGGCCCTTCTGCATTTTCCTGCTTGCCGCGTCTGTCCGGTTGCTTGCCCGCTGGCTAGTGGCCTTTGTGACGACGCACCCTGAAATCTTCTGCGCTGGTTTGGCTCCTCCAGACTGGCTCCCGCTTCTCTGCAAAGAAGAAGCACCCCAGACCTTCCTGGTCTGCACCAGAAGCAAGTCCTCCGTTCTTCGTGGGTTCCGCTTGCCAAGGCTTGGTGAGTCCTAGTCCAACTTCGACGCCGCCGACAGCAAGAGCCTTCGTGGGACAGCTCGCCTCCTGGTCCTGGTCGTCCTCGACGCTTCCTGGTCCTCCTGGCTGCAGCGACAAGCTTCACCTTCACCTGCAATCTTCACGACATCGCCTGGTTCCTTCCTGGTTCCACGTGGTCACTGGCTAGTGACCTTGACTCTGTCCCTTCTGCTTGCAGGTTTCCTCTCTTCTTGATCCCAGCCTTGGGATCCACCGGACACTCTTCACTGACTGCCTGTCAGCATCTTTCTTCAGGCATCCATAGGAGTCGACGACGAAAACGACGCATCTTCACCCCTATGCACCCGCAGCCTGTGGGCTAGGTAACTTGGGTACTCCGGTGCTCATCAGGATAGTGACTATCCTAGTGTCTAGTTTTCAAGTCTCAACTTCCTAGCTACTCCGGAAGTGTCCTAAATCTACCGTTTTCTAAACTGTACTATTGCTATTGACTTTTACGCATTACGCGTGAGTGTTTCCACTCTGCACACGAATCCCGTGGGCCTCCCACTTCCTAACTAACGCTAGTGTAGTGTAGCCCCAGCGATTCCCTAGGCCTATTCTATTTCCGTGACAGTGGTTCTTATACCACTTACTTAGTATATGGTTTGCGTGGCCCCTAGGGCCTAACTGTATTACTTACCTGTGTGACTTAATGTATGCTTAAATAAGACTGTGTTGTACTTACCTCTAATCTCATAAAGAGTGCTGAGGGTTGCTTAGAATAAATACACTTTATTTTATATATATATCTGTTGTGGTGTCCTTTCATTTGGTATTCAAGGGATTATATATGGTATCACAGCTGGCTTCACATGCCATTCAGAGTTTAGCCTAAGACTGCTCTTGTCCATGCTACCACTAGGATAGCTGGTCTATAAGGTTGACTTTACAACCAATCACCATAAGGGTATTTGGACTGATATAAGGTGTACACTAGAACTAGTGACATCATACATCAGGCCAACTTCTCACACTGGTTTCGTGGGAGATAGAGATTCCGCTAGACAGAATAGGCGATTGAATGGCCGTAGTTGAAATAGTAGCCGTAGATGATGAGGCAGAAGCAGAATTCACAGAGAGAGTAGATGAAGTAGTCACCGTGACAGATTTAATGAACAAGCTACTTACCTTCGGTAACGATGTATCTGTAAGAAACATTAGTTAGATTCCTCACCTTAGAATATCCCCAGGCGTCAGGCTGGATCCGGAAAGTTTTTCGTCAGCAATACCCCTGCACGTCGCTAGGCGTCGTCTGCGGCTCCGCATCAGTCGTCGGCGTCGTGCGCCGCAATGACGGAGTACTTAGACTCCGTCCTCGGTCGCGGACGTCAGTTCTTGTACATAGCTTTCCGCGCCAGGAACGCAGACCCATGCAAGAGACCGACACTGGTGCCAAAAAGTCTAGGGCCCTGAATAAGGATAACCTTAACCCTAGATGTCGGTTCGCAGAACGGGGAGGATGGGTGAGTCGGTGAGGAATCTAACTAACTGTTTCTTACAGATACATCGTTACCGAAGGTAAGTAACTTTTTCATCTGAAAGAAACACGTTAGTTAGATTCCTCACCTCAGAATAGATACCCCAGCAATACCAACCCCAGTGGTGGGTCTGCGAACCAAGATCACACCAGAAAGTCCTGGAGAATAGAACGGCCAAAGAAGCAGTCTCTCCGGACTTGGCAGTCCAGGCAATAATGTTTAGCAAACGTGTGCAGCAAAGCCCATGTTGCCGCCTGACAGATGTCCTGCAAGGTGACTCCCTGGCCCAGGGCAGTGGTAGCCGCTGTGGCCCGAGTAGAATGGGCCCTCAGCCCTACAGGAGGTTCCTTTTTCGCTAAGGAGTAACATGCCTTGATACACAAAACGACGCACCGAGAGATGGTTCGTTTGTGCACCGCTCGTCCTTTCTGAGTGCCCACGTAACCTACAAAGTGTTGGTCGTCCACCCGGAACTGGTTGGTGCGATCCGAATAGAAGGACAGCGTCCGTTTTGGGTCCAGACGGTGAAGCCTCTCTTCCTCTTTCGAGGGATGCGAGGCGGAAAGAAGGTGGGCAACGTAACAGACTGCCCTATGTGAAAGGCAGTCACTACCTTAGGGAGGAAAGAAGGACGAGTCCTGAGAACAACTTTGTCCGGATGGACAGAAAGGAAAGGAGGCTTAGAAGAAAGAGCCTGGAGCTCACTCACCCTTCTAGCATCAGGAAAGCAGTCTTAAGCATCAAAAGACGAAGAGGACAATTATGAAGCGGCTCAAAGGGAGAGCACATCAGAAACGTCAATACCAGGTTCAAATCCCACTGAGGCATTACGAAAGGAACAGGAGGAAACATGTGAGTAATGCCCTTGAATAAACAGGAAACAGGGGATTTGAAAAGAGAAGGCTGATCAGGAAGTCGTAAGAAAGCAGAGATAGCAGATAGATAACCTTTGAGAGTGCCGAGAGCAGAGCCCTTCTGGGCCAAGGAAAGAAGAAAAAGGAGAACCTCAGAAAGAGGGGCAGAAAGGGGATCCACAGCCTTTGCTTGTGCACCATGCCACAAATTTTGTTCCATCTGCAGGAGTATACCGATTTTGTGGAGGGACGCCTGGCTGCCAGAATAACATTACAGCCTTCACGAGGGAAGTCAAATGGCATCAACTGCTGCCGCTCAATCTCCACGCATGGAGGTGGAGGCTGGACAGGTTCGGGTGGAGGACCGTCCCCTGCTGCTGCGACAGAAGGTCCTCCTGAAGAGGCAGTCGTATCGGGGGATCAATGGACATACTGAGTAGCTCGGGATACCAGTACCTTCTTGCCCAATCCAGAGCCACCAAGATGACTTGGGCCCGGTCGCGCCCGATTTTCTTCAGCACTCTGGGCAGAAGTGGTATAGGCGGAAAGGCGTACAACAGACTGCAACTCCACTCGTGACAAAAGGGGTCCCCGAGCGAGTGCCGCCTTGGAAATTCCAACGCGCAGAACTGCTGACATTGCGCGTTCTCTTCGGTGGCGAATAGATCTAACCAAGGCTCTCCCCACTGCCGAAAGAGGCCTTGCACCACGTCCGAGTTGACGCCAGTCGTGATCCATCATGCACAGGATGCTGAGTTCGTCTGCTCTGGCGTTCAGAGAGCCCGACAGATGTTGAACCACCACGGTGATGCCCTGATGTTCCAGCCATGTCCAGAGGCGCAGAGCCTCCTGACAAAGGGTCCACAACCCCACCCCGCCCTGTTTGTTGCAATACCACATGGCGGTGGTGTGGTCCGTGAACACCTGCACAACACTTCCGCGGACAGAGGGAAGGAATGCCTTCAGTGCAAGTCGGATCGCTCTCCGATCCAAAAGGTTGATATGGAGCTGAGGCTCCGCCAGAGAACAGAGTCCTCTGATCTCCGCCTCTCCCATGTGCCCCCCCCCCCATCCCAGGAGGGATGCATCAGTCACTACTACGTGCTCCGGTTAGAGTAGGGAGAGTGATCTGCCACTGACCCAATTGCGGTCCGTGAGCCACCACTGCAACTGCCTTGCAGTGCCCTCCGAGATCAAGACACGGTCGGACAGGTTGCCCCGATGCTGGGCCCACTGAAACTTCAGGTCCAACTGCAGCGCCCGCATCCGCCACCTGGCGTGATGTACCAGCAAGATGCAGGAGGCCATCAGACCCAGAAGCCGCAGCACTAACCTGACCGAAACTCTGGATAGAGACCGAAAGATGGGAATCAGGGCCTGAATATCCCGGACCCGCTGTTCCGGAGCATAAGCCCGGAAATGCGCAGAGTCCAGAATCGCTCCAATGAAGAGGAGCTTCTGGGAGGGACTCAGATGCGACTTCGGCACATTGATGGAGAACCCCAGCGAATGCAGGAGGTCGGCCATAGTCTGGAGGTGGGAGACGACTGCCTGGGGCGAGCCCGCCTTCAACAACCAGTCTTCGAGATAGGGGAAGACCGGAACCCACAATCTGCGCAGATGAGTTGCGACCACCGCCATCACATTCGTGAACACCCGAGGGGCAATGGTGAGGCCGAAGGGGAGCACGGTAAATTGAAAATGCTCCTGGCCCACCGTGAACCGCAGGTAACGCCGGTGGGCCGGCAGGACGGGGATGTGAAAATAAGCGTCCTGCAAGTCCAACGCTACCATCCAGTCTCCAGGGTCTAGGGCAGCCAGAACCTGAGCTAAGGTGAGCATCTTGAACCTCTCCTTCCGGAGGAAGACGTTGACGCTCCTGAGGTCCAAGATAGGGCGCAGGCCCCCTTTGCCCTTCTTGGGAACCAGAAAGTAGTGGGAATAGCAACCACGACCTACTTCTGGACCAGGAACGCGCTCGATGGCCCCCTTGGCCAAGAGGGCCGTAACTTCCTCCAGCAGAAGATTCAAGTGATCCCCTGACTTACGGTGGGTCTGCGGTGGCATGGCTGGAGGGGTCGTCTCGAAGGGGAGGGAGTAGCCCCTTCGGACGATTTGCAGCACCCACCTGTCCAACGTGATGGAACGCCAGTGGAGTAGGTGATGGCGAACTCTGCCTCCCACTAGCGTGGAATGGGTCTGAAAGCACGGACTAGAAGGGCTTTGAGGCGGATGCTGCAGGGGTAGATGTGGATACCGGCACGTTGCCCCCAGTACCGCCTCGGCGGAATCCACGTCCGCGACTGCGTGGAGGTTGGTTCTGCGGCCGGTGGCTAGGCAGACGTGAGGGGGCGCCCCTTCCTTGGCCACAAAAGGGGGCGAAAAGCGGAAGTTTGCAGCCGCGGGTCGAGAGGCCCAACGACTTGGCAGTAGCCCGGGAGCACCAGCGCACTATCTGCCTTGTCGCCAAAGAGGCATATCCATGAGGGTGCTCTGGACATCCCCTGAGAAAGACGTGGACCGCAGCCAGGCGTGGCGGCGGAGCACCACCGTGGTCGACATTGCTCTACCCAAGGAGTCCGTAGTGTCGAGTCCACATCTGATAGAGTACCGCACTGCATCCCGCCCGTCGGCAAGAGCCTGGGCGAGCCGTGTCCGGGCCTTCTCCGGACACAGGGGCAGCACGTCCTCCACCGTATCCCACAGGGAGTGAGAGTAACGGTCCAAGAGACAAGCGATTTTAAGAGACCGCAGACCCAAACTAAGGGAGGAGAACAGCTTCTTACCGAACTGTACAAGTCTCTTGGATTCCCGAACCGGGGGAGCAGACAGGAAGGAGGACTGGGAAGTAGAGGCCTGGATAACCATGCTCTCTGGCGTGGGGTGTTGGGACAGATAACTGGGGTCGCCTGGTGCAGGGCCGTGGCGCCCGGCCACGTTCCGATCCACAGGAGGTACTGTGGAGGGCTTGGACCAGGTGCCCTTCAGAACGTCCACTGGTGCTTCATTAAACTGCAGCAGAGGCTCCGAGGAGCTTGCTGACGGTTGGAGCACTTCAGTGAGGAGGTTATTCCTCACGGCCACAGCAGGCAACTCCAGTCCAAGGGCTTCGGCCGCCTTGCGCAGCACCACGGAAACTGCAGTACCTTCCTCCGAAGCCACAGTCGGAGGAGAGATGAAGCCAGTGTCAGGGGAGGTGTCAAGATCACTGGCATCCCCCAGCTCATCTGCCCAGTCCTGTGATAACTGGCCCTGCTGAGCCAGAGGGTCCTCAGACCCCTCCCAGTCGTCACCATCATCCGATTCCTGGTAGACAGGTGGAATGATTGGAGCCGGGCGAAAGATGGGATTGCCACCCATCGGTGTCGGAAGGCAGTGCCGGAGGTGGTACCGGAGGAGACGCCGGCGGAGGGGTCGTGAGGTCGACCGGCATAGTCTGGCATCCAGGCCTGGAGCCCACGGGGACCTGCGGCATCGGGACCGGAGTCGACGACTGCGCCGGAGCCGCCGGCCCGCTAGGCCCCCCCAGTCGAGCCCCCGGGGCCCGAAGGTACGCCAACAGGCGTCAACGGCGGAGCCACGCCTCATGGCCGAGAGGAAGGCACTGGATCTCCGCCGGAGTCGCGTCAGTCCCAGGGACCGGTAGGTATAGGGAACGACGCGACACCTGCGGCTCCGACGGAGCCGCGTGGGTGGTACCACCCGAGCCCTCAGCCGAGTCGCACGACCGGCGAGGGGAGCCCGAAGAGAGATGTCGCCTCTTGGACTTCTTACCATGCTTCGACTTACCCGAAGACTAGGAACCGGACGAGTGGTGGTGATGACTGCTGCCGGAACTCCAGGAGCTTGCGGGACTGCTGCCGCCTAGCTTTAGAAGTCAGGGCCCGGCAGTCGAGGCACGACTCAGAATCATGGTCGGCCCCCAGGCAGTAAAGGCACCGGCGATGGTGGTCCGTAACTTACATCAGTCGGTGACACAGGGTTTAAAACCAGGCATCCTACCGGCACCAGAGTCGAGTCGACACTAGAGACCAAGAGAGTCAAAAAGTTTAGTCAAAAAGTGACTAAAGGGGTAAGCTCTTCCCGGATCGGCGCTGTCTGGCGCGGGAAAAAGGAGAACTGACGTCAGCACGCGAGGGCGGCGTCTAAGTACTCCAACGACGTCATCCCGGCGCACGACACGGAGCCGCAGAAGACGACTAGCGATTCGCAGGGGTATTGCGAACGAAAAACTTTGCGGATCCAGCCTGACATCTGGGGATATTCTAAGGTGAGGAATCTAACTAACGTGTTTCTTTCAGATATGGCTTTTACTTACAGTTTTTGAAGTAGATGCCTTTTTTGAGTCTTTGCCTGCTGTGGATGACGGAGACGGCGTTGACCCAGAGGAAAATTTTGGTGACCTCTGTGAAGGGTCAGAAACATCATGGGATGACTTCAAGTGTTTTCCTCCCTCACTTGAAGAGCTGTCATGGGATCTGGCTCTATCCCAAAGGGTTTTGGTAGGGAAGGTACGGCAAATCTTGCAATTATCTGCCTAATCTTTGGGATAAAGGCAATAAATGCAGTCCTTATGTTGGTCATCCACATGGACCCTCTTTTTATCACAGGTTCAGCAGGACTTGAAAAGAGCTTTCCTGACAGACATTCTGAAGAAAAATTAGAAGAACTGAGTGGCACTCAGGGAGACTCCCTTCCACACGACCTGCAGTGAAAATCTGAGAACTGCCTCTGCTGGGAAGGTTCTAGAGGGTGCTGGTAGCTGATTGGTTGGAACCAAATTTTTGTTCTTTTTACTATAATGATGTAGATAGGCTACTAAGATATAGGCCTTTGGCTTTTTCTTTTAGCCTACTACTGTTATTTACTTTTGGCACTACTTTAGTATTTACTGTGGGACTCCCGCCTTGGCGACGGGGAATGATTCGGCATGTGAATCGATGAAAGATACCCAAATATTGGATAAGTCAGAGCACAACTTCAAATCGTGGTTGCACACGAGACACCAGAGACAGACTAGGTGGGAGTCCGTAACCGATATCATGCAGGGACAAGCACCGCACGGCTTGAACCCAGTCCTCCTCAAAGATATCCTTGCTAACAAAACTGAATTTTTTTCCAAGTCCACAAAAAGTAAAAAAATCCTGTCAAAAAGACAGAAGGGTAGCTCTTCCTGGATCTGTACTTAACTGGCAGGTAAAGAAAAGATGACGACCTCCCACCTCGGTGGCGCATATATAGGTGACCGCGACGTCATAATCAACACTACAGACGAAGTCATGCTGAGACGAATGCAGCCAGCCAGCCACCCACCGGCGCGGGCAAGGGGTACGGCATGAGCAAACGTTTCCAGATCCAGCCTGACGCCTGGGAATTTCAAAGGTAAGGAAACTGCAACTATAAGTCTATCAGATGTTATGTTTAAATAGCACAAAATTAAGGATACCATCCACACAAAAAAATAACGACAAATATAGAGCCAGTTTCCTACATAAGATACAAACTTTTCCAGTGCCCCTCAACAGAAGAATAGAGTTTCCCACTGAAAATACACAAGCATCCAAAAAGCTCAAAAATTTACTTTCATGCCACTTAAATGGAGGCTGGCCCTTCTCATTCTTTCCCTGCAGCACAGCTTTACATGTTTGTACTGAGAAAAACAACTATCAATGCACCTCAATCATGAACCACAGCATCCTCTATTCTATTAATGGGCGAGCAAAGCACCGGCAAGACAGTTTTCAATAGTCATTTAAGTAGTTAAATCTAAACAGCTGATGTGCCATAATACAGTCTGATTAAGCCCTGTCCCTGAACAACTGGTATGAGAAACAAGAAAAGACATTCTGTGAGAAACTAATGCGATTCCATACCTTGGATCTCCCCCTGGGGATCCTTGTAAAACCATTTCATAGCCGCCTCATGGGAGAGTGGTAGGGCGGCCGCAGTGTTTCGCTGTTCCTGCATAGTCTGTGTAAACCTTTCTTCCTCCAAAGAACTGTCCTGCAAAGAAGCCACCAACTTCTCAGCCTCCTGAAAGAAAAAGGTAATTAGAAAGACAATTATATTATACCATCCTTTAACAGGCAAGCAGCTAACCAAGTCACCATCATTTAAACTCTCGAAAGTACTAACCTTCCAGCATACTAGCTGAAGATTCCTTACATCAATCTGCACCAGGTGTCAGAGTTATCCCAGAAAACTTGCCATAGCCCTCATGCACTGACGAACAAGTTACTTCGGTAACACATTATCTGGTAGAGACAATATCTAGCTGCAGATTCCTTAACTTTGAATTTTCCAGACTTCAGGCTGGACCTGGAAACTGTCCCCTATATAGGCGTCAACCAGGCATATGGACGTCTGTTCCATTTAACTTTATCTACCTCAAAGGCACAGAACCATGAAGTGAACTGACGTGTGTCTCACAACTAGGGCCCTGAAAACCCTAGCCCTACCAAATGAGTCCGCAGCCCAGGTAGGCATGGGTGGGTCTGTAAGGAATCTGAAGCTAGTGTCTCTACCAGATAATGTGTTACTGAAGGTAACTTTTTCATCTGATCGAGCTTTCTAGCTGCACATTCCTCAACTTTGACTAGATACCCAAGCCATACCAACCTTGCGGTGGACTGAGGACACATTTCCTACACTAAGTTCTGCATGACTGAATGGGCAAAATGCCTGTCCCTGTGAACCTGACTGTCCAGGCAGTAAGAAACAAGTTACTTACCTAACTTTGGTTCTCCAGTATTGGTAACTTTCATAGATTCCCATAGCTTGTATCATTCCCCGTCGTCGGAATGGGAGTCTCGGAATCCAAAATAACATGGCAGTAGGTACAAAAGAGAAAGAAAAAGGCCTAGGCCTCATACCCTTTGGTAGTACATCTACCTCTTTTTGTAAAAGAGACCAAAATAAAGCAACAACCAATCAGATTAGCCTCACCCCACAGAACCTTCCTGAGAGAAGCTCAGAGCCTCAGATTTTCGTAGCTGTTGTGTAACAGTACAACCAAACCTGCCGAAGGCTGAGCTTTCCCAGGGGAGGAAGGTGGGCGCATGGGAATCTATGAAAGTTACCAATACTGGAGAACCAAAGTTACAGGTAAATAACTTGTTTCTTACTCCAGTATTGGAACTTTCATAGATTCCCATAGCTTGTATCAGAGTAGCTAACAGTAAGAAACACATTTTGCCTCCCTGAGACAACTCCGTATCCATAACTATATATCACCGTACTGTGTTTTTTTTTTTTTTTTTTTTTTTTTTTTTTTTTTACACATAAAAGTACCATGCAAATCACATAAGAAAAATACATAGCAAAATGTGCAAGAACCACTCAATGGAAGATGTTCCACAACACTGCCTGGCCCACAGCCGTGTCTTCCTGTGCCAAGGTCTCCAGACAGTAATGTCTTGTAAAGGTGTGCACGCTGCTCCAAGTCGCAGCTCTGCAGATGTCTTTAATCTGGACCCCCGCAAAGAGAGCCGTAGAGGAAGCCATGGACCTCGTCAAGTGTGCTCCAATTCTGCCCTCTAGAGGCTTGTCCGCTGCAGAATGACAGAACTGTATAGCACTGGAGATCCATCTAGCACTACCCTGCTTGGACAGGGGAAATCCTTTGCGGGGGGCTCTGAATGCAACAAACAATTGCGAAGATTTTCTAAAGGCTTTAGTACGGTCCAGATAAAATTTCAAGCACCGCTGCACGTCCAGCGAATGAAGTGCCCTTTCCGCCGGTGTAGACGGTTCAGGAAAGAAAGCCTTGAGAATCACCGGCTCATTTAAATGAAAGTCCGAAGGCACTTTTGGAACGAACTTTGGATTAGTCCGTAGAATGACAGTATTCCTTTTGAATTGGAGGAAAGGTTTCTGAATTGTAAGAGCTTGCAATTCCCCAATACGCCTTGCTGACGTGAGAGCAAGAAGGAGTGCCAATTTCCATGAGAGGAACTTCAGATCCACTCGATGAACCGGTTCAAAAGGAGGCTTCATCAGCTGGGAGAGAACCAAGTTCAAATGCCATGTGGAAGGCGGAGGCCTCACGGGAGGATAAACTCGAAACAGTCCCTTGAGAAATTGCTTGACAATTCGAGAGGACCAAAGAGACGGCCCAGAGGCAGTGCGTCTGAAGCGAGAAACTGCAGCCAAGTGCACCTTTATTGACGAATGAGCCAAACCTGCCTTAGCCAAGGACAGGAAATAAGGAAGAACTTGATGAGGCTGAGACAAAAAAGGATCCACACCTTGCTGATGGCACCATATGCAAAAGCGTTTCCATTTGAGACGGTAAGTCTTGTTAGTGGAAGGGGCTCTAGCCTGAGAGAGAACATCCCTTATTTTGTTTGAGAGAGGAAGATCTAGGAACTCTCGCTGCTCAGGAGCCATGCTGAGAGGTGTAAGGAACGAGGATCCGGATGCCAGATCTGGCCCTGGGACATAGTGAGAAGATCCGGAATCGTCCGTAGAGGACGAGGAGGGACCAGAGAAAGAAGGTGAAGCTCCGTGAACCAAAACTGCCTCGGCCATGCCGGGGCAATTAAGATCATTTTGCTTGGTTCCGCCTTGATCTTTCTGAGTATCCTCGGTATTAACGGAATGGGGGGGGGGAAGCGTACACAAATGCGCTTGACCAAGCTATCGAAAGCGCATTCCCCAGTGATCAGCGATGGTGAACTTTGCTTGCGTAAGACTGGCATTTCCGGTTTTCCGGGGTGGCGAAAAGATCTAGCGAAGGTTTTCCCCACTGGCGAAAAATGTCCTCCAAGACCATCTGGTTTAGTTCCCACTCGTGGCTGATGGATGAAAGCCTGCTGAGCCTGTCCGCCTTTTCTTTGAGGACCCCTGGAAGGTGTTCCGCTGTGAGTGATATTCCGTGGAGGATCGCCCATTCCCAAATCCCCTGGGCCTCCTGTGACAACGGAAGAGACCTTGTGCCCCCTTCTTTGTTGATGTAATGCATTGCCGTGGTGTTGTCTGTGTGGACGAGAACCGAGGAACCCTGCAACCGTGGCAGAAATGCTTGAAGAGCCAGGCGAATCGCTCTGAGTTCCAGGAGGTTGATATGAAGGAAGCGGTGTTTGGGTAACCAATGCCCACTGACCTGCAAGTCCTGAAGCACCGCACCCCAGCCGTCCAGCGAGGCATCTGTCGTGACAACATGAGGAGCCGGATTGCTTACGAAGGATAGACCTCGGGATAAATTCTCCTGTGTCCACCACAAGGCAGCATCCCTCATCGCCGCAGTAATCACCACCTTGTTGTCGAAAGAGCCGTGAACTTGTTGCCACTGCATGTCTAGTTGCTCTTGAAGAGATCGCATCCGTAATCTGCAATGGGGTATTCGAGGGATGCATGAAGAGATCACTCCTAGCAGGGATTTGTAACGGCTGTAGGAGAGTAGGGTCTGCTTTCTATGTTCACCCCCACTTTTTGCTTTTGCTTTACTGGTTTTCGACTTAGATGTGGCTGTGGGCCTGCTAATCAGACCCACAGCCCTGCTGTTCTCTCTCTAAATTGATACTATGTACTTTAGGTGCATAACCCATTTGGATAGGATCACCTTATTGGCCCCTGTACAGTGTACCTTAGGCTCCTTGCTTAGGTGTAGTATTCCTATACCTATCTTACATATAGACACATGTGTACCTATCAGCCACTCCTATGGCAGGCCTTAACAATCCTGGAGGCAGAGTACTTGGTAACATGTGAGATGGTGCTCTAGCATGAGCTGAGCCTGTCTGCAGCTTTCGGAACCATGTCCTTATAGCTGTTCTATGATATAGCCTACCATATACTCTTAAAGTGCCTTATAATCTTAGACGGTTATGGTAACTATGGTTTGGCTTTATCGAAACATGTCGTGTAAGGTGTCTAACCCTTTGGAATAATACCCCCATCCCATTTCTGGGGATGAGGATATTATCCCTCCCTTCTAGAGGGAGAAGACATGTTGTAACCTACTTACCCGGTTAAAGTTAACCAGAGCCCCAGCATCACAACATGGATGCTGCTGCCACGACACAAGTCTGACCTCCTGCTGCTGGGAGTGATTCCGGCAAGGGAGGCTTGGACAATAGGTTTCCTGCCTTGGGAGGTGCGAGCACCACCCCAGACAGGCCTTAGTGTATTGGGGCAGGGAGGGATGAATGAAACGAGACACTGCCTGGGGCACACAAGGTGCTCCATGCATAGTCCAGTTCAAACCGGTGCTGGGGCACTCCAGCCCCAGTCCTGGCGCGAAACTGGACAAAGGGAAGGGGGTGTAACCACCCCCCTCCCAGGTCCCACCCATAAGGCGTGACCTAGCAGGCAACCCAGCCCCCCAGATTAGTATAAGAGTGGGAGCTGGGCCCCAGGAAATTAGATTATCCTGAACCTGCAACTTGAACAGAAACTCTGGACCTTCGACATTCGACGAAAGAAGAAGACTGAAGAATCTCCCTTGTGGCCAAGGAGTGGCTACCCTGTGCAAACAGGCACCATCAAGAGACTACCCTTTGCTTTGCTGAAGTTCTACGAGGGACCGACTGCAGAGCCCGACCAGAGCCTTGACCTCCAGACTTCTCCGACCCTGATCCACATCCACAGCCGAGCTGAGATCCGTGGAGGCGACGAGAGACGTGGGACCGGCTACCTGGGAAAAGTGGCGAGTATCTTCCAGCGCAGCTTCTGAGGCACCCTCGAAGGTGTGCACTGGGGATTGAGAAGCCCCAACCCCAAGCACCATCTGCACCGAAGATCAGCCCCCCACACTCCACGAGTCCTGCGTGGGACCCTTCTGCATTTTCCTGCTTGCCGCGTCTGTCCGGTTGCTTGCCCGTTGGCTAGCGGCCTTTGTGACGAAACACCTTGAAATCTTCACTGCTGGTTTGGCTCCTCCAGACTGGCTCCCGCTTCTTTGCAAAAGAGAGGCACCCCAGACCTTCCTGGTCTGCACCAGAAGCAAGTCCTCCGTTCTTCGTGGGTTCCGCTTGCCAAGGCTTGGTGAGTCCTAGTTCGACCTAGACGCCGCCGACAGCAAGAGCCTTCGTGGGACAGCTCGCCTCCTGGTCGTCCTCGACGTCTCCTGGTACCCGTGGCTGCAGCGACAAGCTTCACCTTTCACCTGCAATCTTCACGACATCGCCTGGTTCCACGTGGTCACTGGCTAGTGACCTTGACTCTGTCCCTTCTGCTTGCAGGTATCCTCTCTTCTTGATCCCAGCCTTGGGATCCACCGGACACTCCTCACTGACTGCCTGTCAGCAACTTTCCTTCAGGTAACCATAGAAGTCCACGACGAAACCAGACGCAAGTTCACACCTATGCACCCGCAGCCCGTGGGCTAGGTAACTTGGGTACTTCGGTGCTCACAAGAGTAGTGACTATCCTAGGGTCTAGTTTCAGAGTCTCGACTCTCTAGCTGCTTCAGAAGTGTCCTTAAACTGTTAATTTCTAACTGCTAGTAATTCTACCGACTTTTACGCATTACGCGTGAGTGTTTCCACTCTGCACCTGAATCCCGTGGGCCTCCCACTTCCTAACTGTTGCTAGTGTAGTGTAACCCCAGCGATTCCCTAGGCCTAGGCCTATCCTATTTCCGTGACAGTGGTTCTGATACCACTTCTTTAGTATATGGTTTGCATGGCCCCTAGGGCTTAACTGTATTACTTACCTGTGTGACTTAATGTATGCTTAAATAAGACTGTGTTGTACTTGCCTCTAATCTCATAGAGTGCTGAGGGTTTGACTAGAATAAATACACTTTATTTTATATATATATATATATCTGTTGTGGTGTCCTTTCATTTGGTATTCAAGGGATTATATATGGTATCACAGCTGGCTTCACATGCCATTCAGAGTTTAGCCTAAGACTGCTCTTGTCCATGCTACCACTAGGATAGCTGGTCTATAAGGTTGACTTTACAACCAATCACCATAAGGGTTGTTTGGACTGATATAAGGTGTACACTAGAACTAGTGACATCATACATCAGGCCAACTTCTCACAACGGCATATTGAAAGACACCTTTTTCTCAAAAGACGTGCCAAGGACTTCAGCTTTTCTTGCCTTTCGAAGGTTGGGGAAGCCTTGTTGAGAGACGTGTCCAAGATAGCACCTAGGAACCATGCTCTCTTGGACGGACAGAGCGACGACTTCTCTCTGTTGAGAGTCAGACCCAGATTGCTGAATAAAGCTGTACACGCCCCGACTGTTTCCTCTGCTATGAGCCTGGACGGAGCCTTCAGCAACCAATCGTCCAGGTAGGGGAATATTTGATAATGCTGCTTCCTGAGGAAAGCTGCTACCGGTGCCAGCACCTTGGTAAACATCCTCGGGGCAGAACGAAGTCCAAAGGGTAAAACCCTGAATTGGAAGTGGCTCTTGGCTACTTTGAAGCATAGAAACCTCCTGTGGGCTGGATGAATAGGGATGTGAAAATACGCATCTTCGAGATCGAGAGTTGCCATGAAATCTCCCGGGTTGAGGAGACTTAAGATATCCTGGAGAGACACCATCCGAAAGGATTGACAGATGAGATGGGTGTTGAGCTCCCTGAGATCTAAAATGGGTCGCCATTTCTCCGGCATCTTCTTGACCAGGAAAAACCTGGAGTAGAAACCTTGCCCCCTCTGAGACAGGGGAACTGGTTCCACTGCTCCCTTGAGGAGCATCTGATGTACTTCGAGCCTTAAGAGACGCAGGTGTTTTGAAGGCATGGCGACAGGGGGCTTGGAAGGTGGTATATGAAGAAACTCCAGCGTATGACCGTCTCGAATGATGTTGAGGACCAAACGGTCCGATGTTATCTGGGTCCAGTTGTGGAGGTAATGGGAAACCCTGCCTCCCACAGGTGTCAACGGGAAGGAGGGTACAGTAGGCAGAGCCAGAACGCCGCTATTGTCTCTTGGAGGTGTCACGTCCCTGGCGAGTCTGTTTCCCTCTAGTGGTTGAGCGAGAGGAAGACACGGACTGGCCTTGTCGTTGTTGGCACTGTGGGCGATACGACTGGGATGTCGAACCATAAGAAGAGTACCGTTGCAGTTGGTACGAGCATCTGTAGGACGCGGTACTCTTCCCTCTGGCCCCACAGAAAGGCACTTTACGATACTGAAGAGTGCCTAGAGACCTCGCCGTCTCCGTATCTTTTTTAATGTCCTGGAGGGCATCATCGACATGTTTCCCAAACATTGCCTCCCCATCAAACGGGAGGTTCAAGATCTTGTTCTGAACCTCCGGTCGGAACCAAGTCGCTCGGAGCCAGCCCTGCCGACGAATAACAGCCTGACCTGCCAGTGCACGGAAAGCTGTAGTGGCGATGTCCATGGCGCAGTCGATCACTTCCGCCGACGTAGCCTCCCCCTCCTGAAGAATTTTCTTGGCCTCCGTCTTGGCCTCCGATGGAAGTTGGTCCAAGTAAGGCGAAAGGTCGCACCACATTTGGTGATCGTACCTGCCGAGGATCGCCAACGCATTAGGTCCCCTTACTAAAAGACTGGCCATAGAGGAGAAACGTTTTCCCGCATTATCCAGGCGCCTGCCTTCCTTATCCGGAGGGGTGGTGAGTGGTGCCGAAGGAATACGTGACATACGTTGCGCCGCCTGGGAGATTACCGAATCCGGCTTCGGCTGACCAATCAAGGACGCTGGACTGTCCTCAGGTGCCTTGTACTTCTTTTCGAGGCGCGGCAAAACCGGAATCGCCGTAGCCGGGTTCCTCAGCCTTCAAACCCTCGTCCAAGAGATGGCTAACAATGGGAATTGAACGAACCACGTTCCTGTAGGGCTCCTTAAACTCATACAGGAAGCATTTCGTTGGGGCGGACGGTATAGGAAGCTGGAATCTACTGGAAGCCCTTTCCATCAGCTTGTGGAAACCCCCCAACATCTGCCGGAGGAGAATCCACCGGATCATGAGTAGGTGAAGCCGGATCCGGAATGACAGTCCTCCCACTCAGCACACTGATTAGACGTGTTGGCAGTATCTTGATCCTCATCAGAAGAATCATCAGGAACAACCGGGATCACTGGGGGCAACCCTGGGCTGGAAACGTGCAGTTGAGAAACCACCTGAGGCAGTTGCCCTGGTGAAAATACTGTAGGAGCCGATGGAGTAGGCACAGTATGCACTGCAGAGTAAGTCTAAGACGGAGGAGGAGGAACGTGAGAAAACCTCTTCCGATAATCCTGTAACATGCCCTGGAGATCTGCCAGGAGCGATGAAGTGACATTTCACCAGTACTTGTGAAGGACTATGGGCATAACCACAAGAATCCTGATCATCCCCATCAGAGTCTTCTTCTAATAACAATGCGGGAGGCAAGGGGGTCACCCTCCTTGGCGATGTCTCATCCGGTGTTATACGTCTCAAGGAAATTGTAATCCTCTCCGTCGGCGAGGACGTCGTCGGAACAGTCGTCGAGGTCGTCGGAACAGTCGGCGTTGATAATGGAACCATCGTCGAAGAGGTCGTCGACGGAAGCTGCACCGTCGACGACTGGATCGTCAACGAAGATATCGGCGTTGTGGACGCCGTCGTCGACGAGACAGTCGACACCCCCACCATCGTCATCATCGTAGACGTAGTCATAGCTCTCGTGGACGACACAGTCGTCGCCACCGCCGTCTGCACCCTTGTAGACGCCGGTATCGTCGTCGACACTCCCGTCGACGCTGCAGTCAATGCTGGAACAGAAGGCACCGTCGGCGGGACTTTCCTAAGTTGAGGTTTTGAAGCCTTCGTCGACGAAGTCTGCAGCTACATAGTCGACGATCTAGAGTCCTTTTCTGACTTCTCTGAAGATAGAGAAGAGGGTTTCTTGAACGCCTTAGGGGATACCACCACTGCTGGGGCAGTTGTGAGAAAGTGGCTCTGTATATACTGTTCCCAAATAGGTACAGGGTGTACAGAGTCCAGAGTCCCCAATGGTTTGACAGAGGCTAAAGTTAGATACAACCTTACTCTCTAAAGTGGTAGCTTGGTCGAGCAGTAAGGCAGTATCAGAGGACAGTGTAAAGCATTTGTTGCACACACAGTCAGCAAATGGTCACACACACTCAATAACTGAACTCTAGGCCAATGGTTTATATATAAAAAATATATGCTTGTTTTATTTTAGAACCAGCAATTGGAATTAAAGAACAAGTTACTTACCTTCGGTAACGATGTATCTGTAAGAAACATTAGTTAGTTAGATTCCTCACCTTGGAAAATCCCCAGGCGTCAGACTGGATCCGGAAGATTTTTCGTCAGCAATACCCCTTGCGCGTCGCTAGGCGTCGTCTGCGGCTCCGCGTCCGTCGTCGGCGTCGTGCGCCGGAATGACGTCGGAGTACTTAGACGCCGCCCTCGCGCGCTGACGTCAGTTCTTGTACATAGCCTTCCGCGCCAGGAACGCAGAGCCATGCAAAGACCGACACTGGTGCCAAAAATAAAATCTAGGGGCCTGAAAAGGATAACCTTAACCCTAGATGTCGGTTCGCAGAACGGGGAGGATGGGTGGGTCGGTGAGGAATCTAACTAACTAATGTTTCTTACAGATACATCGTTACCGAAGGTAAGTAACTTGTTCATCTGAAAGAAACACGTTAGTTAGATTCCTCACCTTAGAATAGATACCCAAGCAATACCATCCCCGGTGGTGGGTCTGCGAACCAAGATCACACCAGAAAGTCCTGGACAACAGAACGGCCAAAGAAGCCATCCCTCCGGACTTGGCTGTCAAGGCAATAATGCCTGGCAAACGTGTGTAGCGAAGCCCACGTCGCCGCCTGACAGATGTCCTGCAAAGGGACTCCCCGTCCCAAAGCAGTAGTAGCCGCTGTGGCCAGAGTAGAATGGGCGCGCAGCCCAACAGGAGGGTCCTTTTTTGCCAAAGAGTAACAAATTTTGATGCACAAAACGACCCACCGAGAGATGGTCCGTTTGTGCACAGCTTTCCCCTTCTTAGCACCCACGTATCCAACGAAAAGTTGGTCGTCCACCCGGAACTGCTTTGTGCGGTCCAAATAAAAGGAGAGCGCACGTTTTGGGTCCAGACGGTGGAACCTCTCTTCCTCCTTGGAAGGATGCGGAGGCGGAAAGAAGGTGGGCAAGGTGACAGACTGCCCAAGATGAAATGGAGTCACTACTTTCGGAAGAAAGGAGGGACGAGGCCGAAGGACAACCTTGTCCGGATGAACAGACAGAAAAGGAGGCTTTGAAGATATAGCCTGGAGCTCACTCACCCGTCTAGCCGAGGTGATGGCTACCAGAAAAGCAGTCTTAAGAGTCAGAAGACGAAGAGGACAATTGTGAAGAGGCTCGAAGGGAGCGCACATCAGGAATGTCAAGACCAGATTCAAGTCCCACTGAGGCATTACAAAAGGGACAGGAGGGAACGTGTGAGTAATGCCTTTTAGAAAGCGTGTAACCACAGGGGACTTGAAAAGAGAAGGCTGATCAGGAAGCCGCAAGAAGGCAGAGATGGCAGCAAGATAACCTTTCAGGGTGCCCAGGGCAGAGCCCTGCCGGGCCAAAGAAAGAAGAAAGAGGAGAACCTCAGAAAGAGGGGCGGAAAGGGGATCCACAGCCTTTGCTGTGCACCATGCCACAAATTTGTTCCACCGGCAGGCGTATACCGTCTTTGTGGAGGGACGCCTGGCTGCCAGAATGATATTACAGACTTCAGGAGGCAAGTCAAATGGCATCAACTGCCGCCGCTCAATCTCCACGCATGGAGGTGGAGGCTGGACAGGTTCGGGTGGAGGACCGTCCCCTGCTGCTGCGACAGAAGATCCTCCCGAAGGGGCAGACGTATCGGGGGATCGGTCAACATACTGAATAGCTCGGGATACCAGTATCTTCGTGCCCAATCCGGAGCCACCAAGATGACTTGGGCCCGGTCGTGCCTGATCTTCTTCAGCACTCTGGGCAGAAGTGGTATAGGCGGAAAGGCGTACAACAGACCGCAACTCCACTCGTGACGAAAAGCGTCGCCGAGCGAGTGCCGCCTTGGAAATTCCAACGCGCATGTGAGAAAGTGGCTCTGTATATACTGTTCCCTAATAGGTACAGGGTGTACAGAGTCCACAGTCCCCCAGAGGCTGATAGAGGTCAAAGTTAGGTATGACCTTAATCTCAAAAGTGGTAGCTTGGTCGAGCAGTAAGGCAGTACCAGAGGACAGTGTAAAGCATTTATTGTACACACTCAGTCAGCAAATGGTATCACACACTCAATAACTGAACTCTAGGCCAATGGTTTATATATATAAAATATATGCTTGTTTTATTTTTAGAACTACAAAGGGGGTAAAAATATACTTTCTCAGAATGAGAGGTTGAATATAAATACTTTTGTCTTAAGCAATAAATGTGTGTAAACAGTCACAGTTGGTTGCAATAAACAATCCTATTTCCTAAACATAACAATGAATTGAGCTCAATGGTAAATTCAGGTTATTTGTAATAAATTACTTTTCAGATTACTTTTGGAATTCCAGGTCTGGCTCCTAGAACCAGCCTTGGGTCAGTATTCAGAATCAAGTGATGAAAGTCGACTTAATAACTGTAATGATTTTTAAATAATATTTAGCTATTTCAAAAGTTAGCACTTAGAAAATATTTCAAAGAAAACATTCAATGGATCTCTATTGCAAGAAATTCACATTGCAGGTAGAGTACTTTATCGTTACTTTAGTAATCCAGGACTGGGTGCCTAGACCCAAGACTGGGGTCCTTATCAAAAGCAGGTAAGTAATTTTGTTTTCAGAAATGGTACGATTTTAAAAGAATATTTCAAATTTGCAAAAGTAGACACTTAGAAGAAATTTCACAGAAAAGCAGACAATGGTTTCCTATGGGAGAAAAATGAGTTAGAGGTAAGTATAGTTGTGAACACTTTTCAGGGTCAGGGCTGGGCACCAAGATCCAGCACTGGGAGCTCACCTAGGAGCAGGTGAGTAAATTCGTTTTTGTCACTTGGCTGATTTTTGGTGAATTTTTGCAGTTTTGAAAAGTTCACACAGAAAAAGCCAGTCAATGTTACCCTATGAGGAAAATGAAGTTAGCGGTTTAAGGGTAAGTACTCGACTGGCAGAGTTGAAATTCCGGGCATGGACTCAGGGGTCCCCCAGTGTCAGGTAGGTACAGTTGGTTCACCCTCAGCGGTTTCAGGACGGCCGGGTGCAGAGAGAGTTAGGCCCAATGTTATCCTATGAGGGATAGGGGGGCCTTGGTTGGTGGCTGCTGTCTGGCAAGCCACGCGGCTGTGGGAGCTGGGCTCCTGGTCACTTACTCAGGGCAAGTGGGGAAGTAGGTTAGTGTAGAGAGGGCACTGCCAGGGCCACTCGGGCGGCTGGGTGCAGGGTGCTTTTGAGCCTTCCGGCGCTCAATGGAAATCAATGGGAATGTTCCGGTTTGGAAAAAGGCTGCAGGCTCGGGGACGAGGATGTTTCAGGTGCCACCACCACTTCGAGAGGTAAGTTGGGTAGTTGTAGGTTAGGTGGGTACCCCGGGATTGGGCACAGGGGGCCGCAGGGCGCCGGGTGCTGGGGTGCCTTTTGACGTCGGGAATCTTACCCTCTGGTTGATCGCGGCTGGGGTGGCACTTGGTTCTGAGGCTGCAGGCTTCTTCCGGGATGTCGAGGGGGGTCCTTGGGTGCCGGACTCTGGGTCACAGTCGCCGTGGGGTCGTCCTCAGGGTCTTTGTCCACTCCGGCACTGGCCAGGCTTGGCTGGTGCAGAGTGTGTTGGGTCCGCGGTCCCGGGCTGGTGCCAGGGATAGAAAATAGGTTTCTTGAGTAGAGCCTCTACTCGTGGGAGTCCCAGGGTCTTAGAGCTAAAAGGTAGCCAGGTCCTCCGGGGTTGGTGAGGTTGCTGGCCACGAGAGATGCCGCGCTGGTGCAGGTTCGAGAGTCGACAGGCCGGTAGGGCTGGGGCCAAAGCAGTTGGTGTCTTCTTCTCTTTTTAGCAGCTGCAGGGCAGGTCCTTGTTCTTCTTGCTCTTCTTGTAGTTTTCTATCTGGAATCTAAGGTGTGAGAAGTTGGCCTGATGTATGATGTCACTAGTTATAGTGTACACCTTATATCAGTCCAAATACCCTTATGGTGATTGGTTGTAAAGTCAACCTTATAGACCAGCTATCCTAGTGGTAGCATGGACAAGAGCAGTCTTAGGCTAAACTCTGAATGGCATGTGAAGCCAGCTGTGATACCATATATAATCCCTTGAATACCAAATGAAAGGACACCACAACAGATATATATATAAAATAAAGTGTATTTATTCTAAGCAAACCCTCAGCACTCTTTATGAGTTTAGAGGTAAGTACAACACAGTCTTATTAATGCATACAGTAAGTCACACAGGTAAGTAATACAGTTAGGCCCTAGGGGCCACGCAAACCATATACTAAATAAGTGGTATAAGAACCACTGTCACGGAAATAGAATAGGCCTAGGCCTAGGGAATCGCTGGGGCTACACTACACTAGCGTTAGGAAGTGGGAGGCCCACGGGATTCGTGTGCAGAGTGGAAACACTCACGCGTAATGCGTAAAAGTCAATAGCAATGTTACAGTTTAGAAATAGATAGATTTAGGACACTTCCGGAGTAGCTAGGAAGTTGAGACTTGAAAACTAGACACTAGGATAGTCACTATCCTGATGAGCACCGGAGTACCCAAGTTACCTAGCCCACAGGCTGCGGGTGCATAGGGGTGAAGATGCGTCGTTTTCGTCGTCGACTCCTATGGATGCCTGAAGAAAGATGCTGACAGGCAGTCAGGGGAGAGTGTCCGGTGGATCCCAAGGCTGGGATCGAGAAGAGAAGAAACCTGCAAGCAGAGGGGACAGAGTCAAGGTCACTAGCCAGTGACCACGTGGAACCAGGAAGGAACCAGGCGATGTCGTGAAGAGTTGCAGGTGAAGGTGAAGCTTGTCGCTGCAGCCAGGAGGACCAGGAAGCGTCGAGGACGACCAGGACCAGGAGGCGAGCTGTCCCACGAAGGCTCTTGCTGTCGGCGGCGTCGAAGTTGGACTAGGACTCACCAAGCCTTGGCAAGCGGAACCCACGAAGAACAAAGGACTTGCTTCTGGTGCAGACCAGGAAGGTCTGGGGTGCTTCTTCTTTGCAGAGAAGCGGGAGCCAGTCTGGAGGAGCCAAACCAGCGCAGAAGATTTCAGGGAGCGTCGTCACAAAGGCCACTAGCCAGCGGGCAAGCAACCGGACAGACGCGGCAAGCAGGAAAATGCTGAAGGGCCCCACGCAGGACTCGTGGAGTGTGGGGGGCTGGTCTTCGGTGCAGATGGTGCTTGGGGTTGGGGCTTCTCAATCCCCGGTGCACAACTTCGAGGGTACCTCAGAAGCTGCGCTGTAAGTTACTAGCCACTTTTCCCAGGTAGCCGGTCCCAAGTCGCTCGTCGCCTCCACGGATCTCAGCTCTGCTGCAGATGTGGATGAGGGTCGGAGAAGTCTGGAAATCAAGGCTCTGGTCGGGCTCTGCAGTCGGTTCCTCGTCGAACGTTTCACAAAGCAAAGGGTAGTCTCTTGATGGTGCCTGTTTGCACAGGGTAGCCACTCCTTGGCTACAAGGGAGATTCTTCAGTCTTCTTCTTTCGTCGAATGTCGAAGGTCCAGAGTTTCTGTTCAGTTTTGCAGGTTCAGGATAATCTAAAGTCTTGAGGCCCAACTCCCACTCTTATACTAATCTGGGGGGCTGGGATACCTGCTAGGTCACGCCTTATGGGTGGGACCTGGGAGGGGGTGGTTACACCCACTTCCCTTTGTCCAGTTTCGCGCCAGAGCTGGGGCTGGAGTGCCCCAGCGCCGGTTTGAACTGGACTATGCAAGGAACACCTTGTGTGCCCCAGGCATGTCTCATTCCTTTCAGCCCACCCTGCCCCAATACACTAAAGGCTGTCTGGGGAGGTGCTAGCACCTCCCCAAGCAGGAAACCTATTGTCCAGGCCTCCCTGGCTGGGATCACTCCCAGCTGCAGGAGGTCAGACTTGTGTCGTGGCAGCAGCATCCATTTTGTGATGCTGAGGCTTTGGTTAGAGTTAAACAGCAAAGTAGGATTTTAACATGTCTCTCCCTCTAGAAGGGAGGAATAATATCCTCATCACCAGAAATGGTATGGGGGTATTATTCCAAAGTGTTAGACACCTTACACGACATGTTTTGATAAAGCCAAACCATAGTTACCATAACCGTTTAAGATTATAAGGCACTTTAAGAGTATATGGTAGGCTATATCATAGAACAGCTATAAGGACATGGTTCCGAAAGCTGCAGACAGGCTCAGCTCATGCTAGAGCACCATCTCACATGTTACCAAGCACTCTGCCTCCAGCATTGTTAAGGCCTGCCATAGGAGTGACTGATAGGTACACATGTGTCTATATATAAGGGCAGATATAGGCATACTATATCTAAGCAAGGGGTGATTACACGACCTTGCCCCAGCTGAGTGATCAGCCAGTTGTGTCTGATTGGAAGGCCAGACCAGGGGTGGCATAATACATGCTGCAGCCCCTGGGAGACCTAGGGTACACCTATGCCCTGGGTACCTAGGGTACACTATACAGGGTCCAATAAGGTGATCCTTACCAATTGGGTATGTACCTAGGGTACATGGAGTCCATTTTACAGAGAGAGCAGACAGCCTGAGACCCTGAATGGCAGGATCTCAGGCCAACTAAGTCGAAAAACCAGCTAGACACTAGGCAAAAAGTTGGGGGTAACCATAGTCAGATATCCACCTTCCTACATAAGGAAGGAAGGTTCAGGGTGCCCCTAAATACTAGATTTAGGGGCGTTACAGGTAGGTGAAGGCCAGGGACCAATGGGTCCTTGTCCTGGGGTGGGTACACCCCCTATCCTGCCTCTCTCCTGTGGGAGGGGGGCAGTAGCCTAATCCTGATAGGGTAGGGCCTCCCATCTTCAAGATGGCGAGAGCCCGGAGATGTGCTTCACCTCGCCTCCCCCACCTGAGGGGTGGGGTGGGCAGGCTGGCACATCCCCTGTCCTTGTATGGGGTTTCCGTCCAAGCTTCCCGCCAGAGTGGGGGGTTGCAGTGGCCTGGGGAAACTCCAAATGGCGGCCTGCCTTTGAAGCTTCCCTTTGCTCATCCTGGGGGAGGAGATTTCTCACCTCACCCAGGATGTGCATTGTTGCAGGCCCGGGAGAGCAGGGGCTCTCCCACCCAGGGGTCCAGCAACGTGTCTGCTGTGTGGCAGCCTGGGCAGCCTCAGAGCAGACGTGGATTGTAAGTTAGCTGTAAGGGGGCATCTCTAAGATGCCCTCTGGGGTGCTTAGTACATTAAATCCTACACTGGCATCAGTGTGGGTTCAATGTGCTGAGAAGTTTGATACCAAACTTCCCAGGCTGCAGTGGTGCCAATATGGTGCTGTGGAGCTCGTGTTTGACAAGCTCTCAGCACCATGTACTCTTAAATGACAGCACTGCACTTACAGTGCCCAGGAATGGACCCGGGTACTGTAGGGGCACAGGGCTCCTGCTCCTGTGCCCACACCATAGGCGTAATGCACCCAGCTAGAGGGGTGGCTGACATATGCCTTGGCAGTGTAGGTGATGGGCATGGTACACAGTGATGTGTGCCATGTCGACTCTTTGTTTTGTCCTGCACCCAGACACTCAGCCTGCAAGGGCAGTGTGTGTGTAAGGGTACAGGGCCTCTGAGGGTGGCACAATGAGTGCTGCAGCCCTTAGAGGCCTTCCCTGGCCACAAGGCCCTGGGTACCTAGGGTACCATTTACTAGGGGCTGACATGTGGCTAGGGTTTGCCAATTTGGAGTTTGTGTGGTTTAATTAAGGAACATAGGCCCTGGGCACCTGATTGGCAGGAACCCAGGGTACACTCAATCGAAGTTCATTCAGCAATTTAGCAAAACGTGGGGGCATACCGTGCAAGAAAGATGGCACTTTCTCACAGCGCAGAACTGCTGACATTGCGCGTTCTCTTCGGTGGCGAATAGATCTAACCAGGGCTCTCCCCACTGCTGAAAGAGACCTTGCGCCACTTCGGAGTTCAGACGCCATTCGTGATCCATCATGCACCGGCGGCTGAGTTCGTCCGCTCTGGCGTTCAGAGAGCCCGCCAGATGTTGAACCACTAGGGTGACGCCCTGGTGTTCCAGCCACGTCCAGAGGCGCAGAGCCTCCTGACAAAGGGTCCACGACCCCACCCCGCCCTGCTTGTTGCAATACCACATGGCGGTGGTGTTGTCCGTGAACACCTGCATGACACTGCCCCTGACAGAGGGAAGGAAGGCTTTCAGTGCAAGTCGGATCGCTCTCAACTCCAACAGGTTGATGTGGAGACGAGACTCCGCCGGAGACCAGAGGCCTCTGATCTCCGCCTCTCCCATATGGCCACCCCATCCCAGGAGGGACGCATCCGTCACTACGACATGCTCCGGGTGGGGAAGGGAGAGGCTCCTGCCCATGACCCAATCGCAGTCCGTGAGCCACCACCGCAACTGCTGTGCAGTGCCCTCCGAGATCAAGACCTGGTCGGACAGGTTGCCGTGATGCTGGGCCCACTGAAACTTCAGGTCCCACTGCAGAGCCCGCATGCGCCGCCTGGCGTGATGCACTAGTAGGATGCAGGAGGCCATCAGCCCCAGAAGCCGCAACACTAGCCTGACCAAAACCCAGGATAGAGGCCGAAAGATGGGAATCAGGGCCCGAATATCCTGGACCCGCTGTTCCGGTGGATAGACCCGGAACTGCGCCGAATCGAGAACCGCTCCGATGAAGAGGAGCTTCTGAGAGGGACTCAGGTGTGACTTCGGCACGTTGATGGAAAACCCCAGCAAATGCAGGAGATCCGCCGTAGTCTGGAGGTGGGAGACGACTGTCTGGGGCGAGCCCGCCTTCAACAACCAGTCGTCGAGATAGGGGAAGACTGGAACCCCTGATCTGCGCAGATGAGCTGCGACCACCGCCATCACTTTCGTGAACACCCGAGGGGCACTGGTGAGGCCGAAGGGGAGCACGGTAAACTGAAAGTGCTCTTGGCCCACCGTGAACCGCAGGTAACGCCGGTGGGCCGGCAGGACGGGGATGTGCAAATATGCGTCCTGCAAGTCCAACGCTACCATCCAGTCTCCGGGGTCTAGGGCAGCTAGAACCTGAGCCAAAGTCAACATCTTGAACCTTTCCTTCCGGAGGAAGGCATTGACGTTCCGGAGGTCCAAGATAGGGCGTAGGCCCCCTTTGCCCTTCTTGGGAACCAGAAAGTAGTGGGAATAACAACCACGACCTACTTCTGGACTCGGAACGCGCTCGAAGGCCCCCTTGGCCAAGAGGGCCGAAACTTCCTCGTGGAGAAGATTCAAATGATCCCCCGAGATACGGTGGTGCTGCGGTGGCATGGCTGGAGGGCTCGTCTCGAAGGGGAGGGAGTAGCCCCTTCGGACGATTTGCAGCACCCACCTGTCCGATGTGATGGACCGCCAGTGGAGCAGGTGATGGCGAACTCTGCCGCCTACTGGCGTGGAATGGGCCTGAAAGCTCGGACTAGGAAGGCTTTGAGGCGGATGCTGCCGGGGTGGATGTGGGCTGACCTAGTCGTCCTCCAGATCCGCCTCGGCGGAAACCACGTCCGCGACCGCGCGCAGGTTGGTTGTGCGGCTGGTGGCTAGGCGCACGTGAGGAGGCACCCCTTCCTTGGCCACGAAAGGGGCGAAAAGCGGAAGATTGCGACCGCGGAGCCGAGAGGCCCAAGGACTTGGCCGTAGCCCGGGAGTCCTTAAAGCGGTTCAGCGCACTGTCCGCCTTCTCGCCAAACAGGCGAGTGCCATCAAACGGCATGTCCATGAGAGTGCTCTGGACATCGCCGAAAAACGACGTGGACCGCAGCCAGGCGTGACGTCGAAGCGCCACTGAGGTGGAAATGGCCCTACCCAGCGAGTCCGTGGTGTCAAGCCCACAACGTATAGCATGTCGCGCGGCATCCCTCCCATCGGCCAGAGCCTGGGTAAGTCGTGTCTGGACCTCCTCCGGACACAGGGGCAGCGCGTCCTCCACCGCATCCCACAGAGTGGGAATAACGGTCCAAGAGACAAGCGGTGTTCAAAGACCGCAGGCCCAAACTAAGGGAAGAGAACAGCTTCTTGCCAAACTGCTCCAGTCTCTTGGAATCCCGGTCCGGCGGGGCGGTCGGGAAAGAGGATTGGGAGGTGGAGGCCTGGATAACCAGGCTCTCAGGGGTAGGGTGTTGGGACAGGAAACTGGGGTCGCCCGGAGCAGGGCGGTGGCGCCTGGCAACGTTCCTGTCCACAGGAGGAACTGTGGAGGGCTTGGACCAGGTGCCCTGTAGAACGTCAGTGAGGGCCTCATTGAATGGCAGCAGAGGCTCAGTGGAGCTTGCTGCAGACTGGAGCACCTCAGTGAGGACGTTCGTCCTCACAGCCACGGCAGGTAGCTCGAGCCCAAGGGCTGCGGCCGCCTTGCGCAGCACCACGGAGAAAGCAGCACCCTCCTCCGAAGCCACAGTCGGAGGAGAGATGAATCCAGTGTCTGGCGAGGTATCCAGACCACTGGCCTCCCCAGTTCATCTGCCCAGTCCTGGGACAGTTGGGCCTGAGCGGCCATAGGATCCTCGGATCCCTCCCAGTAGTCCCCATCATCCGACTCCTGGTGTAGAGGAGAAAGTAACGGAGCCGGGCGGTAGACAAAATGTGTCTCTAGCGGCGTCGATCTCGGCGTCCATCGACGCCGGACCGGCGCCGGGCCCGGACCAGGACTAAACTGGGGCACGGCGTCGAGCGGAGTCGAGCGGAGTCGACGTCGGCGTCGGGGGTGGAACCGGAGTCGACGCCGGTGGAGGAGTGACAAGGTCAACCGGCGTCGACGGGGACTCGAGAACGGGTCCCTCGGGCGCTTGCGTAGTCGAGGCCGGAGCCGTCAACGGCGCCGGGGCCGGAGCCGCCGGCTGGCAAGGCAGCCCAGTCGGGTCCGCGGGGCCCGAAGGCGCACCAGCGGGCGCCGACGGCGGAGCCAGGTTCCTCATGGCCGAGAGGAAGGCACTGACCTCCGCCGGCGTCGCGTTAGTCCCAGGGACCGGAGGGTATGGGGACGGACGCGGCGCCTGCGGCTCCGCCGGAGCCGCGGGGGTGGAACCACCCTGACCCTCGACCGAGTCGCGCGACCGGCGAGCGGAGTCCGAAGAGCGACGTCGCCTCTTGGACTTCTTGGAATGCTTCGACTTACCCGAAGACTTTGATCCCGACGACCGATGGTGACGTCGGCTGCGGCTCCGCGACCGATCCTTGGACCTCCTCCTGGACCGGGATCGAGAGGCGCGCGGAGCCGAGTGGCGAATCTCGAGAAGCTTACGGGACCGCTCCCGTCTAGCCTTCGAGGTCAGGGCCTTACAGTCCGAGCACGACTCCGCGTCGTGGTCGAGGCCCAAACAGTACAGGCACCGGCGGTGATGGTCCGTAACCGACATCAATCGGCTACAGTCCGTACAGGCTTTAAACCCAGGCATCCTACCGGCACCGGTGTCGATAGACAGGATCAAAAAGGATCAAAAGTTAGTCAAAAATTGACTAAAGGGGTAGCTCTCCCGGATCTGCGCTTACTGGCGCGGAAAAAAGAAGAACTGACGTCAGCGCGCGAGGGCGGCGTCTAAGTACTCCGACGACGTCATTCCGGCGCACGACGCCGGACGCGGAGCCGCAGACGACGCCTAGCGACGCGCAAGGGGTATTGCTGACGAAAAATCTTCCGGATCCAGTCTGACGCCTGGGGATATTCTAAGGTGAGGAATCTAACTAACGTGTTTCTTTCAGATATATACTTTCTCAGAATGAGATGCTTTATATAAATACTTTTGCAAGATGTAATTGACTTTTGTAAACAGTTACAAGTGGTTGCAATAGGCAACACTATTTTAAACACAATACATTGAGTTCAATGGAAGTTTCATGTTATTTGCCACAGATTACTTTTAGGATTACTTTTGGAATTCCAGGACTGGATCCTAGATTCAGTCCTGGATCAGTACTCAGAATCAAGTGATGAAAGTCGACTTAATTACTGTAATGATTCATAAACAATATTTAAACCATTTTAAAAGTTGACACTTAGAAGAAATTTCAACGAAAACAGTCAATGATTCCCTATGGAAGAAAATTCAGGTTACAGGTACAGTGTGTTCTCGTTACTTTTGTAATCCAGTACTGGGTGCCTAGACTCAGTACTGGGACCTTTATCCTCAACAGGTATGTAATTAAGTTTTCAGCTATTATACGATTTTTGAAGAATATTTAAAGATTGCAGAATTCGACACTTAGAAGAAAGTTCACAGAAAAACAGTCAATGGTTTCCTATGGAAGAAAATTGGGTTACGGGTAAGTACAGTTGTAAGTATTTTTCAGAGTCAGTGCTGGGCAACAAGATCCAGCACTGGGAGCTCACCTAAGAGCAGGTGAGTAATTTCGTTTTCGTTACTCGGCTGATTTTTGGTGAATATTTTAAGATTTGAAAAGTCCACACTTAGAAGAAATTTCAGGAAAAAGCCAGTCAATGTTACCCTATGAGGAAAATAGAGTTTGCGGTTTAAGGGTAAGTACTCGACTGGCAGAGTTGAGGTTCTGGGCATAGACTCAGGGGTCCCCCAGGGTCAGGTAGGTACAGTTGGTTCACCCTCAGCGGCTCTAGGGCAGCCAGGTGCAGAGAGAGCTAGGCCCAATGTTATCCTATGAGGGATAGGGTGGCCTTGGTTGGTGGCTGCTGACTGGCACGCCACACCGCAGTGGGAGGTGGGCTCCTGGTCCCTTACTCAGGGCAAGTGGGGAAGTAGGTAGGTGTAGAGTTTTCACTGCCAGGGCCACTCGGGCGGCTGGGTGCAGAGTGCTTTTGAGCCTTTGGGCGCTTGTAGGAAGGTGGATATCTGACTATGGTTACCCCCAACTTTTTGCCTAGTGTCTAGCTGGTTTTTCGACTTAGTTGGCCTGAGATCCTGCCATTCAGGGTCTCAGGCTGTCTGCTCTCTCTTTAAAATGGACTCCATGTACCCTAGGTACATAACCAATTGGTAAGGATCACCTTATTGGACCCTGTACAGTGTACCCTAGGTACCCAGGGCATAGGTGTACCCTAGGCCTCCCAGGGGCTGCAGCATGTATTATGCCACCCCTGGTCTGGCCTTCCAATCTGACACAACTGGCTGATCACTCAGCTGGGGCAAGGTCGTGTAATCACCCCTTGCTTAGGTGTAGTATTCCTATACCTAACTTACATATAGACACATGTGTACCTATCAGTCACTCCTATGGCAGGCCTTGACAATCCTGGAGGCAGAGAGCTTGGTAACATGTGAGATGGTGCTCTAGCATGAGCTGAGCCTGTCTGCAGCTTTCGGAACCTTGTCCTTATAGCTGTTCTAGGATATAGCCTACCATATACTCTTAAAGTGCCTTATAATCTTAGACGGTTATGGTAACTATGGTTTGGCTTTATCAAAACATGTCGTGTAAGGTGTCTAACACTTTGGAATAATACCCCCAGCCCATTTCTGGTGATGAGGATATTATTCCTCCCTTCTAGAGGGAAAGACATGTTAAAATCATACTTCAACTGTTAGCCTCTGACCAAAGCCTCAGCATCACAAAATGGATGCTGCTGCCACGACACAAGTCTGACCTCCTGCAGCTGGGAGTGATCCCAGCCAGGGAGGCCTGGACAATAGGTTTCCTGCTTGGGGAGGTGCTAGCACCTCCCCAGACAGCCTTTAGTGTATTGGGGCAGGGTGGGCTGAAAGGAATGAGACATGCCTGGGGCACACAAGGTGTTCCTTGCATAGTCCAGTTCAAACCGGCGCTGGGGCACTCCAGCCCCAGCTCTGGCGCGAAACTGGACAAAGGGAAGTGGGTGTAACCACCCCCTCCCAGGTCCCACCCATAAGGCGTGACCTAGCAGGTATCCCAGCCCCCCAGATTAGTATAAGAGTGGGAGTTGGGCCTCAAGACTTTAGATTATCCTGAACCTGCAAAACTGAACAGAAACTCTGGACCTTCGACATTCGACGAAAGAAGACTGAAGAATCTCCCTTGTAGCCAAGGAGTGGCTACCCTGTGCAAACAGGCACCATCAAGAGACTACCCTTTGCTTTGCCCACGTTCTACGAGGAACCGACTGCAGAGCCTGACCAGAGCCTTGACTCCCAGACTTCTCCGACCCTGATCCACATCTGCAGCAGAGCTGAGATCCGTGGAGGCGACGAGCGACGTGGGACCGGCTACCTGGAAAAAGTGGCTAGTAACTTAAAGCGCAGCTTCTGAGGTACCCTCGAAGTTGTGCACCGGGGATTGAGAAGCCCCAACCCCAAGCACCATCTGCACCGAAGATCAGCCCCCCCACACTCCACGAGTCCTGCGTGGGGCCCTTCAGCATTTTCCTGCTTGTCGCGTCTGTCCGGTTGCTTGCCCGTTGGCTAGTGGCCTTTGTGACGACGCACCCTGAAATCTTCTGCGCTGGTTTGGCTCCTCCAGACTGGCTCCCGCTTCTCTGCAAAGAAGAAGCACGCCAGACCTTCCTGGTCTGCACCAGAAGCAAGTCCTTCGTTCTTCGTGGGTTCCGCTTGCCAAGGCTTGGTGAGTCCTAGTCCAACTTCGACGCCGCCGACAGCAAGAGCCTTCGTGGGACAGCTCGCCTCCTGGTCCTGGTCGTCCGACGCTTCCTGGTCCTCCTGGCTGCAGCGACAAGCTTCACCTTCACCTGCAATCTTCACGACATCGCCTGGTTCCTTCCTGGTTCCACGTGGTCACTGGCTAGTGACCTTGACTGTCTCTTCTGCTTGCAGGTTTCCTCTCTTCTTGATCCCAGCCTTGGGATCCACCGGACACTCTTCACTGACTGCCTGTCAGCATCTTTCTTCAGGCATCCATAGGAGTCGACGACGAAAACGACGCAGCTTCACCCCTATGCACCCGCAGCCTGTGGGCTAGGTAACTTGGGTACTCCGGTGCTCATCAGGATAGTGACTATCCTAGTGTCTAGTTTTCAAGTCTCAACTTCCTAGCTACTCCGGAAGTGTCCTAAATCTACCGTTTTCTAAACTGTACTATTGCTGTTGACTTTTACGCATTACGCGTGAGTGTTTCCACTCTGCACACGAATCCCGTGGGCCTCCCACTTCCTAACTAACGCTAGTGTAGTGTAGCCCCAGCGATTCCCTAGGCCTAGGCCTATTCTATTTCCGTGACAGTGGTTCTTATACCACTTACTTAGTATATGGTTTGCGTGGCCCCTAGGGCCTAACTGTATTACTTACCTGTGTGACTTAATGTATGCTTAAATAAGACTGTGTTGTACTTGCCTCTAATCTCATAAAGAGTGCTGAGGGTTGCTTAGAATAAATACACTTTATTTTATATATATATCTGTTGTGGTGTCCTTTCATTTGGTATTCAAGGGATTATATATGGTATCACAGCTGGCTTCACATGCCATTCAGAGTTTAGCCTAAGACTGCTCTTGTCCATGCTACCACTAGGATAGCTGGTCTATAAGGTTGACTTTACAACCAATCACCATAAGGGTATTTGGACTGATATAAGGTGTACACTAGAACTAGTGACATCATACATCAGGCCAACTTCTCACAGCGCTCAATTGATTTCAAAGGGAAATCTCCGGTTTAGCTAAAGACTGCAAGCTCGGGGACGAGGACTCTTCAGGTGCCACCACCACTTCGAGAGGTAAGTTGGGTAGTTGGAGGATAGGTAGGTACCCCGGGATTGGGCACAGGGGGCCGTGGGGCGCCGCGTGCAGGGGTGCCTTTGTGTCGGGAAATCTTACCCTCTGTTGATCGCGGTTGGGGGGGGCACCTTGTTCTGAGGCTGCAGGCTTCTTCAGGAGTGTCGAGGGAGGTCCTTAGGTGCCGGACTCGGGGTCACAGTCGCCGTGGGGTCGTCCTCAGGGTCTTTGTTCACTCCGGCACTGGCCAGGCTTGGCTGGTGCAGAGTGTGCTGGGTTCGCGGTTCCGGGCTGTTGCCAGGGATTAGAGATAGGTTTTGAATAGAGCCTCTGTGAGAAAGTGCCATCTTTCTTGCATGGTGTGCCCCCACTTTTTGCTAAATTGCTGAATGTACTTTTACTGAGTGTACCCTGGACTCCTGCCAACCAGGTGCCCAGGGCCTATGTTCCTTCCTTAAACACACAAACTCCAAAATGGCAAACCCTGGCCACATGTCAGCCCCTAGTAAATGGTACCCTAGGTACCCAGGGCCTTGTGACCAGGGAAGGCCTCTAAGAGCTGCAGCACTCGTTGTGCCACCCTTAGAGGCCCTGTACCCTTACACACACACACTGCCTTTGCAGGCTGAGTGTCTGGGTGCAGGACAAAATGAAGAGTCGACATGACACACATCTCTGTGTGCCATGCCCATCACCTACACTGCCATGGCATATATCAGCCACCCCTCTGGCTGGGTGCCTTATGCCCATGGTGTGGGCACGGGAGCAGGAGCCCTGTGCCCCTACAGTACCCAGGTTCATTCCTGGGCACTGTAAGTGCAGTGCTGCCATTTAAGAGTACATGGTGCTGAGAGCTCGTCAAACACAAGCTCCACAGCACCATAATGGCAACACTAAAGACTGGGAAGTTTGGTATCAAACTTCTCAGCACATTAAACCCACCCTGATGCCAGTGTGGGATTTAATGTACCAAGCACCCCAGAGGGCATCTTAGAGATGCCCCCTTACAACTAACCTACAATCCACGTCTGCTCTGAGGCTGCCAAGGCTGCCACACAGCAGACACATTGCTGGACCGCTGGGTGGGAGAGCCCCTGCTCTCCCGGGCCTGCAACAATGCACATCCTGGGTGAGGTGATAAATCTCCTCCCCCAGGATGAGCAAAGGGAAGCTTCAAAGGCATGCCGCCTCTTGGAGTTTCTCCAGGCCACTGCAACCCCCCACTCTGGCGGGAAGCTTGGCTGGAAACCCCATACAAGGACAGGGCATGTGCCAGCCTGCCCACCCCACCACTCAGGTGGGGGAGGCGAGGTGAAGCACATCTCCGGGCTCTCGCCATCTTGAAGATGGGAGGCCCTACCCTATCAGGATTAGGCTACTGCCCCCCTCTCACAGGAGAGAGGCAGGATAGGGGGTGTACCCACCCCAGGACAAGGACCAAATGGTCCCTGGCCTTCACCTACCTGTAACGCCCCTAAATCTAGTATTTAGGGGCACCCTGAACCTTGCTTCCCCAGATTCCAGATTGAAAAGACTACAAGAAGAGCAAGAAGAACAAAGACCTGCCCTGCAGCTGCTAAAAAGGGAAGAAGACACCAACTGCTTTGGCCCCAGCCCTACTGGCCTGTCGACTCCCGAACCTGCACCAGCGCGGCATCTCTCGTGGCCAGCAACCTCACCAACCCCGGAGGACCTGGCTACCTTTTGGCTCTAAGCCCCTGGGACTCCCATGAGTAGAGGCTCTACTCAGAAACCTATTTCTAACCCCTGGCAGCAGCTCGGAACCGCGAACCCAGCACACTCTGCACCAGCCAAGCCTGGCCAGTGCCGGAGTGGACAAAGACCCCGAGGACGACCCCACGGAGACTGTGACCCCTAGTCCGGCACCCAAGGACCCCCCTCGACATTCCGGAAGAAGCCTGCAGCCTCGGAACAAGGTGCCCCCCAACCGCGATCATCAGAGGGTAAGATTTCCCGACACCAAAAGGCACCCCTGCACGTGGCGCCCTGCGGCCCCCTGTGCCCAATCCCGGGGTACCCTCCTAACCTACAACTACCCAACTTACCTCTCGAAGTGGTGGTGGCACCTGAAGCATCCTCGTCCCCGAGCTTGCAGCCTTTTTCCTAACCGGAACATTCCCATTGATTTTCATTGAGCGCCCGACGGCTCAAAAGCACCCTGCACCCAGCCGCCCGAGTGGCCCTGGCAGTGCAATCTCTACACTAGCCTACTTCCCCACTTGCCCTGAGTAAGTGACCAGGAGCCCAGCTCCCACAGCCGCGTGGCCTGCTAGTCAGCAGCCACCAAACCAGGCCCCCCTATTCCTCATAGGCTAACATTGGGCCTAACTCTCTCTGCACCCGGCTGCCCTAGAGCCGCTGAGGGTGAACTAACTGTGCCTATCTGACCTTGGGGGACCCCTGAGTCTATGCCCAGAACCTCACCTTTGCCAGTCGAGAACTTACCTGAAAACCGCTAACTCTATTTTCTACATAGGGTAACATTGACTGGCTTTTTCTTGAAATTTCGTCTAAGTGTGGACTTTTCAAATCTTCAAATATTCACTAAAAATCAGCCGAGCGACAAAAACGCAAAAACTCACCTGTTCTCAGGTGGGCTCACAGTGCTGGATCTTGGTGCCCAGCACTGGCTCGGAAGAATACTCGCATCTATACTTACCAGTATTAGTTAAAAATCAGCACAATACCAAAATCGACTTTCAACAGCTGATTCTGAGAACTGACCCAGGACTGGATCTAGGATCCAAGCCTGGAATTACAAAAGTAATCTGAAAGTAATCTGTTGCATATAATTTGAATTTATCATTGAGCTCAATGTATTGTCTTTAGAAATAGAGTTGCCTACTGCAACTATTTGTAACTGTTTACTAAAAAGTCTATTGCATATACAAAAGTATTTTTATGAAACATCTCCTGTCGAGAAAGTATATTTTAATTCCAAGTGTTGGTTCCAAAATAAAACAAGCATATATTTTTTTATATATACAAACCATTGGCCTAGAGTTCAGTTATTGAGTGTGTGGAACTATTTGCTGACTGAGTGTGTACAACAAATGCTTTACACGTCCTCGGATACTGCCTTACTGCTCGACCAGGCTACCACTTTGGAGAGTAAGGTTATATCTAACTTTAACCTCTGTTAAACCCTTGGGGTCTGTGGACTCTGTACACCCTGTACCTATTAAGGAACAGTATATACAGAGCCACTTTCTCACAGCCTCTACTCATGGGAGTCCCAGGGGCTTAGAGCCAAGAGGTAGCCAGGTCCTCCGGGGTTTGTGAGGTTGCTGGCCACAAGAGATGCCGGGTTGGAGCAGGAGCAGGTTCGAGGGTCGACAGGCCGGCAGGGCTGGGGCCAAAGCAGTTGGTGTCTTCCTCTATTTATCAGCTGCAGGGCAGGTCTTCTTTCTTCTTGCTCTTCTTTGTAGTTTGGAATCTGAGGAAGGAAGGTTCATGGGGTGGGTACACCCCCTATCCTGCCTCTCTCCTGTGGGGGGGGGGGGGGGGGGGGGGGGGGGGGGGGAGTTGCAGGAGCCTAGTCCTGATTGGGCAGGGATTCCCATCTTCAAGATGGCGAGAGCCCGGAGATGTACTTCACCTTGCATCCCCCATCTGAGGGGTGGGGTTGGCAGGCTGGCACATCCCCTGTCCTTATTTGGGGTTTCCGGCCAAGCTTCCCGCCAGAGTGGGGGGTTGCAGTGGCCTGGGGAAGCTCACAGAGGCGGCATGCCTTTGAAGCTTCCCCCTGCCCATCCTGGGGGAGGAGATTTAGCACCTCGCCCAGGATGTGCATTGTTGCATACCCAGGAGAGCAGGGGCTCTCCTACCCAGGGGTCCAGCAACATGTCTGCTGTGTGGCAGCCTAGGCAGCCTCAGAACAGACGTGGATTGTAGGTTTAGGTTTCAGGGGGCCTCTCTAAGATGCCCTCTGTGGTGTTTTGTACATTAAATCACACACTGGCATCAGTGTGGATTTAATGTGCTGAGCAGTTTGATACCAAACTTCTCAGTCTTCAGTGCTGCCATTATGGTGCTGTGGAGTTCATGTTTGACAAGCTCCCAGCACCATATATTCTTAGCTGGCAGCACTGCACTTACAGGACCCAGGAATGGACCTGGGTACTGTAGGGGCACAGGGCTCCTGCCTCTGTGCCCACACCACTGGCATAGAGCACCAAGCTAGAGGGGTGGCTGATGTATGCCAGGGCACAGGGATGTGTGCCATGTCGACTCTCGGTTTTGTCTTGTATCCAGACACTCAGCCTGCAAGAACAGTGTGTGTGTGTGTTAGGGTACAGGGCCTCTAAGGGTGGCACAATGAGTGCTGCAGCCCTTAGAGGCCTTCCCTGGTCACAAGGCCCTGGGTACCTAGGATACCATTTACGAGGGGCTGACATGTGGCCAGGGTTTGCCAATTTGGGTTTTGGCTGTTAGGCAGTTTTTTAGGGAAGGAACACAGGCCCTGGGCACCTGATTGGCAGGAGCCCAGGGCACAACAAGGAAAAGTGCATCAGCTATTAGGCAAAAAGGGGGGGGGGGGGGGGTTACTGCAACAGAAACCCACTTTCTTACAGCAGTAGAAAGTCCTTCCCTCTCCTTTGCACCGTGGTGAGGAGATCTACTCAGACTCCAGAGCTCAGACTCATGTAGGGTCTTTTTTGAGGCCTTAGCAGGGCGGTCAGAGGATGGCGAAGGGGAACCCCTACCCCTTTTCACTGACCTGTGAGAGGAGGTGCCAGAAGATGAGCTCTCACTGTCACTGGATGTAGCACCCTTCCGTGACTTAACCTTCTGGAGCCACGTGAGAAGGCGACCCTCACGGTCCCGGAGGGTGTTTGTAGAAAGGGTGCGGCAGATCTTGCATTCCGCAGCCTTATGATCCGGGTACAGGCAATAAATACAATCCTTATGCCTGTCCTCCACATAGAGCCGCTTTTTGCCACAGGTGGAACAAGTCCTGAACAGGGCTTTCTTCTCCTTGTCAGACATTCCTGAAGGAAAACAGCAATAAGTTGGAAGAAAAATATTTTGAAAAAAGCAGTCAACAAAGTTGAAGTGAGCAGAGCTCAAAGGAGACTCCCTAAGCACAACGTGCGGTAGAAAATCTGAGGCTCTGAGCTTCTCTCAGGAAGGATCTGTGGGGTGAGGCTAATCCGATTGGTTGTTGCTTTATTTTGGTCTCTTTTACAAAAAGAGGTAGATATACTACAAAAGGGTATGAGGCCTAGGCCTTTTTCTTTCTCTTTTGTACCTACTGCTATGTTATTTTGGATACCGAGACTCCCATTCCGACTACGGGGAATGATAAAAGCTATAGGAATCTATGAAAGTTCAAATACTGGAGTAATGCTTGGCTAACCTGTGCAGAGATACCCATGTTGCTGCCTGGCAATATCCAGGACTGGGACACTCCGAACCAATGCTGTGGTCGCAGCTTTTCCCTGGGTAGAATGAGCCTCAAGCCCTCCGTAGGCCACTTCCTAGTCAGGGTGTAGCAGATTTTAATGCAGATAACGACCCAGCACGAAATGGTCCGTTTGTGCACTGTACAAACTTTTTTAGCTCCCACGTAATCCACAAAGAGTTGGTCGTCCACCCGGAACTCTTGTGCGGACAGGGTAGAACAACAACGCTCTTTTTGGATCCAGACGGTGGAGACACTCCTCTTCCTTAAAGGGATGCGGGGGAGCAAAAAAAGGTGGGCAGTGTAACTGACTGACCAAGATAGAATGGGGTCACCACTTTTGGTAAGAATGAAGCACGGGTGCGAAGCACCACTTTAACCACAAATGTCATCATGTAGGGAGGCTTGCCTGATAAAGCCTGCAATTAACTCACCCTCTGGGGAGATTTCATTACCACTAGAAAGGCTGTCTTGATGGTCAACAGGTGGAAGGGACAATTGTGCAACAGCTCGAAGGGAGCACACATAGGGTATGTGAAAATCAAATTAAGGTCCCGCTGCGGCATGAAAAAAAGGCGTAGGAGGAAATATATACACTCCCTTTTAAGAACCGATTTACAATAGGGTACCTTAACAAAGAGGGTTGGTCCGGCAGCAGCAAGAAAGTGGACAGCAGAAAGATAACCCATAAGTACTCAAAGCAGAGTCCTGCTGGGCAAGAGTGAGAATAAAGAGAATAGTAGATAGAGAAGCAGAAATAGGGTCAATAGAACTTTCTGTACAATATTTTACAAATGTTTGCCAACGGAAGCCGTATAGCGTCTTAGTGGTGGGCTGTCTGGCCGCCAAAATAGCTTTAGTATGTAATGTTATTAACTGCTGCCACTCAATCTCCATGTATGGAGGCAGAGAGTTGACGAGTTCGGGTGGAGGACCCTCCGCTGCTGCGACAGAAGATCCTCCCGAAGGGAAAGCCTGATCCGAGGATTGATGCTCAAGCGAAGCTCTGGATACAGGACCCTGTGCCCAGTCCAGAGCCAAAAGAATGACTTTGGACCGGTGGTTCTTGACCTTCTAGCGAACTATGGGCAAAAGTGGTGTGGGTGGAAAAGCATAAAAAAAGCATCACCGAGCGATAGCCACCTTGTAAACCCTAGCGTGCAAAACTGCAAACACTGCGCATGCTCTTTGGAGGCTAACAGATCTCACCAAGACTCTTCTCACTGCTTAAAGAGACTTTGCGCCATCTCTGGATGGAGACACCATTCCAGAACCGCTAGGCATTTTTGGCTGACTTCATCCGCTCTGGTGTTCAGAGAGCCCACCAGGTGTTGAAACAAGAAAGCTATGCCATGCTATACTAGCCATGGCAGAGACACAGGGCCTCTTGACAAAGGGTCCACTACCCCACTCCTGTTTGCTGCAGTACCACATTGTGGTGGCTTTGTCTGTGTACACTTGCTCCAGCCTTCCCTTGATGGAGGGTAGAAAGGCTTTCAATGCCAGTCAGAGCCCCTGGAGCGCCAGAAGGCTGATGTGGAGTCTGAATTCCGCCGGAGACAACAGGCCTCTCATCTCTACTTCTCCCAGATGCGCGTCCACCCCCCTACATCAGGGGTCACGCAGCCATCACTACTGTCAGATCTGGTTGGGAGAAGGGAGAGGGGTCTGCCGTCAACCCAATCGTGGTTTGTTAACCATCACTGCAGATCTTGTACAGTTCCCTCTGAGATCTAGACCATGTCAGAGTTTTCCCTGATGCTGCACCCACTGGAACTTCGGGTCCCACTGCAGAGCCCGCATTTTATAGCTGGCATGTTTCCCAAGCAGGATGCAGGAGGCCGACCGGTCCAAGCAGCCTCAATCTCACCAAAATATAGGACAGAGGCTGTTCATCGGTATATCCTGTAATCACCATTCCGGAGGATAAACCCGAAACTGCACTGTGTCCAGATTAGCTCCAATGAAAAGGAGCAGGGTGTCAGGATTTACTTTGGCACGTTACTAGTGAAACCCAGAGACTGCGGTAGGTCAATCGTAGTCTGGAGATGTAGGAAGCAGAGTCCTAGGATAAATCAAAATGAGATGTATCGTGCAGAGTTGTCCAGGAGTTCCCTTCTGAGTGAACAGAGGGTTGGTCTAGCAATACCAAGACACTCTTCTAGGGGGTTTGTGGTTGAATAGCCTACATACAATAGTCAATAAGTAATGCACACAGCTCAATAAGGAGACCAAAACCATTTATCACAAGCATTGGCATGGCCGATAGGTCTCACCTTTGGGACCTTGTAAGTGTTTAGCCATGCAGCAGACTATCCGAGGTGCTGTGCCACCAGGGACTGAACAGCTATACAAATACTACACACTGGGTCATGCAGTCTGATTCAGGAATACATGTTTGCTTGAAACATGGAATAGGAAGTGTATCAACCAAAGTGCACAGATTAAAATATTTAGCAAAGGACGTCCTGCTGCTCCTTATCCTTTCAATGAGGTGGGCCCCGGGATGGGGTAGCAAGACCATGGTGGGTGGCAGTGGTGGTTTGGGGTTCTTTAAGAGTTTAAAACACCTACGCGAGGGGGGGCGTGGTTTGGACGTCGGGAGAAATGGCGGCGTAGCGTTTCACTCCTCCCGTGGCAACCAGCTTAATGAGCATTTTGGGACGATTAGACTGAGCCGAGAACAGCTTTGAGGACGGATCCGGGGATCGGAAGTGTGGGTCCCACTTGAGACTGGTTCCTGGGACTCTACGAGGCTCCGACGCTGAGAGCCATGTGTGAGCTCGAACGCCGGCAAAGCGGCACACAACGTGAGGACCGCGGAGCTCCCGCAATGGCGGTTGAGCCGTGGTTGCGGTCTGCCTGCCTGCATCGGGAGGGACTGGACTTCCGAGGACACCGCGTGAGTACGGATCAGAACGCGCTGTGCACAAATGCCTTTTACTGCTGATCTCTGCTGCCCGGGCACATGATGCACACAAAATGGCGGACGCACCGAAAGACAAAAGCTTAAACGCGGTCGCAATTAGAGCTATAATAAGACCGGCGCTTACTCTGAACACTGAGCAGGAAGTCGTGCTGCCGCTGTACCCACAATGTCATCCACTGTGTATTCTTGAGTCGCCTGTGCAGGTACTCGAGCTGCCGCGGATTCCATGATGTGGGTTCGTGAGTCACCTGTGCTTCCTTAATGTGTTGAAAGCGGAAGATCATACAAAATGGCAGGCGCGTTAATGAGCGCATTCTCTGCTTAAAGACCGAATCTCTGAGGAGCTATGACTACCTAATGTGCATAAATATAGCGCTTGGAGGGGGCACATACAAGCAATTTCCTGGCCCTGTTACCGGAAGATTGATGGGACATGTGTGCAAAGCCCCAAGAACAGTGAGAGTACGTGAGGAAGGCAGTACGGGAGAGCTAGCACGAAGACAGGCTCTATTATGATGGTGGGCGGTTTAGTGCAGTCACATCCTCTGGTTTGGACCCTCTGAGCCCTCGGATCTGAACCCACACAGATTATACACCCTAAGAAGGACTTCAGTATTCTCCATTCCCTTTATGATCAGGAATTACGCTCTCAACTGAAGGTGGTCATCCTGGCATACCGCATAATACGCACTGCTCATCCTTCGCATCTTCGTGGCATCCTCATTAGCCCTTGGGATCACCATTGGGGTTGCCACTGGGTCGGTCGCTCAGAAGGTGAAACCGAGAAATTCTGTGCTAGTACCTCGCTGCAGGTGCCATTATGGGCGACAAAGAAACAAAAAATCTTAAGAGGCTCAAGGCCGAACCTCCTAACCCGATCTCACCTATCAAGGGCAAGGACGTCAACGACACAATGGATATCATATTGAATAAACTGGAGGAGGTGCATGATCTTGCGAAATCCACTAAGGAGGAAATCGTGGCTATTAGGAAAGATATTCGAGATACCAACTCTAGGCTCACGGAAACAAAATCTAGGATCAGCAGTCTAGAAGACTCGGAGACAAAGATCTGCAAAACTATTAAAGGCCTCTATATCCTCAGAACAGATGATAAAGAAACTGTCCGAGTTGGAAGATAGGAATCGGAGGGGAAACCTTCGTATATTTGGGATATCGGAAGGCTCAGAGGATGCCTTTGACTCCGGTGTATCCTTCATGGAGTCATGGTTCTCGCAAGCAACCAACCTCACTTTTCATCACCCGCTTGAATTCGACAGGGTGCACAGAGTTCCCGGTAGGATCACGCCAAGCCAGAAAGGCCCCAGGCCCATCGTCTGTAAACCCCTGAGGTATCAACATGCGGAGCAAATTTTATCCTTTGTGCGCAAAAACAACCACATCCTGTGGAAATCAAGCAAGATCTTCATCTCGCAGGACTATAGTAAAGAAACTGTCGACGTGAGAAAGGCCTTTCTTGCTCTACGCCCGAAACTACGGTCGCTGGGCCACCAATTTGGTTTCATAGGTCCAGCAAGGTTTCGTGTGTATTCACGGTACTCCTCAGATCTTCACGGATCCGCAAATGCTCAGTCGGCTCCTAGACGGCCCTGACGATCTCCATATGGACACGACGCTGGCCTCCACAGCTGCTTCTAAATGAGTATCCTTCTCTTCATGCAGGTCTCTGATAAAATATGCCGACAGAGTTCTCTATCCTCCAGCTCTATCCTCCTGCTGGCAGCATTCTGCGTTGGATCTCGCATAATTGCAATGTACATTGCTCGGTTGCTAAGTTGCTTTGTTGCAAAATAGGTCTTTAATAATGTTCTAGTCCTACATAACACGATGTTGTGGAGAGGGGAGAGCCCTGCCTCTATGTCTTTGTTACCAGGTTAATTTTGGCTGAGTGTATTGTCCTAGGTTCATCTACAATTCTGTTATGACAAATAATTGTCACAGTCTTTCGGGGGGGCTGTGCTCACTCCGTACCCCACTTGCAATGTGTTACTCTCGGAGATGGGGTATACAGGTCTGTGGTTAAAAAGAATGTGGTAATCAGTAGCAAAATGATGTTGTAAGCAAAGCAGATTATCTCAAGAGTGGCATGAGTCGCTGTACCTATACCACAGGTTATCTTCAGTATATTGGTTTATGTATACACTACTTCCGGCAACCAATGTTCTACGCTGTTAATTGTTGATCCAGTCTCCAAAATAACACTGGTTTCTGTTCAAGGTCATGGGAGGGACGCTGTTTTTTCCATGTCACCATACCTAATACTTTCTTTCGGGGTGGGATGGGTGGGTTTGGGGGGTGGGGAGAGAGGGAGGGTGGGGGGGAAGGGTAGGGTGGGGTAAGAGTTTGGATTTTATTTTACTTTGCCTTTTGTTTGTGTCTTTGTTATTTAATGCATACCAGGATCAGGATGCCCGCACTGTCAGTACTCTGATGATGTTCTCTATTGCTCCACAATTGATGCTGTCTTTATCCCCATTGAGGCTCTGCCTTTGCAGGTTCAGGTATTATCATCTACCTCATACAAACACCGCGACACTTTGGTCAGGATCTGTAGCGGTTCCTATGGGTACTCTGCCTACCCAAATGGATACGATCTTCCATTAATTCTCTATGTCACTACCCACAATTGACACATCGCTCGGCATAGCGAGGGTGGACAATCTGAAAATACTTTCACTTAATGTTAAAGGTCTTAATCAACCTGTTAAACGTCAGAAAGTTCTAGATTACCTACGCAGACAAAAGGGGGATATTGTCCTTTTGCAGGAATCTAAAATTGATGGTAAACGATGTAATACACTTAGGAACAAATTCTATGTCGAAGTGGCAGGTTCGGAGGCAATAGGCAAGAAAAATTGTGTTTTAACATTAATAGCGAAAAAATCCAATGTTGACTTGCTCTCCTCCATAGCTGACACTAAGGGGAGGTGGGTCACAACCAAGTTGCTCAAAGATGATACTGAATTCTATGTTACGAATGTGTATGCTCCTAACACATGTGATTTAAGCTTTTGGTCAGACCTCACTAAACAAATTGAGACCATCCCCGACTCAGCTACACACATTCTCGCAGGAGATTTCAATCTACCCTTCGACCCAACTCTTGATAGGGATTCCCGGTGCACCTTCCGTGGCAATAAGTCTCACAAGGCCTTCACTAACCTTTGTACCAGATTTAACTTAGTAGACTCATGGCGGTTGCAAAACCCTGATGGGAGAGACTACACTTTTTACTCATCTCCACATGATTCGTTCTCACATATCGACTACTTATTTATCACGAAGAATGGCATCCCCGGGATAGAAGAGACAACAATAGAGCCAAGGGTTTTATCTGACCATTCATGTATATCCCTGTCCATTTCCAATGTGAAATAGTCTACTCGTCAATCAATTTGGCGGCTCAATGAGGAGGTACTCGAAAAGGAACAACATCGGTCTGCCATTGAATCTGCCATTAAAGATTACCTGGAACATAACATTAGGGGGGGACACCACTGATCTGATCCGTTGGGAAGCACTAAAAAGTACTGTAAGAGGGGTCATTATCAAAATTAGGTCAGCTATGAACAAGAATCATAACAAGGCCCTGGAAAATCTAGAAAGAGAAATATCTGCTCTGGAGAATAGACATCTGCTTGATAGGAAGGAAGATACACTGCATAAGCTGGCCAATAAGAAATATGAATACAACAAGATAATAAGTGAAAGAGCAGGGGTTTGGCTGAATAGGAGGACACAATTTAAGCTATGTGAATCAAATAAGGCTGGGAGAGTCTGGCTGCCTATCTCAAATTTAAGGTGCAGAAAAACACGATAAATTCCATCCAAGATCAATCGGGGGTGGCCCACTCAGATCCTGTCAAGATCGCAGATTTATTTAAAGACGTTTATGAGCGTCTCTGCGCAAAGAACATAGAAGTAGAGGAAAGCAAAATTCAGGGCTACTTAGGGGAATGTGAGCTGCAGTCTCTCTCCCTTGCCGATCAAGCCGAGCTCAATAACCCAATCACGATCCAGGAGATTGAAAAGGCTATCAAATCATTAAAAAGTGGTAAGGCCCCCGGATCGGACGGGTTTACTGCTAGATTCTATAAGTGCTTCTCCTCTCTCCTATCACATCCACTCCTACACCTGTTTCAGGAAATCAATAGTACAGGGGAGGTGAAAGGTACACTATCTGAAGCTATAATTGCCGTCCTTCTCAAAGAAGGGAAAGATCCAATACTCCCTAAGAACTATAGGCCTATCTCGCTTATTGACCTCGATTGTAAGCTCTTAGCCATGATCCTAGCCAATCGCCTCCAGAAAGTTCTGCCCAAACTTATCCACCCCTCCCAAGCAGGCTTCTTGAAGTATAGGCTATCCAGTGACAACACCAGAACATTGGCACATGTATTTGAAAAGGCGAAGCTTTTAAACACCCCCACAGTAGCAATTAAGCTCGATGCCGAAAAGGCATTTGACAAAGTAGACTGGACTTACTTGGAGGCAGTACTAAATAAATTTAACCTAGGTCCGTCCTTCACAAAGATGGTGATGTGCCTTTATTCCTGCCCCTCTGCCAGGGTTAGAGGGGGTGGCTCGTTCTCCTCATCATTCCGATTACAACAAGGAACCAGATAGGGGTGCCCCTCTCCCCCTCATTATTTCTACTAGCGATTGAACCATTCCTCCACCACTTGCGGATTAGTAAAGTCATTTCGGGAATTCCATTTAAAGACTGTACAATAACGCTAACCGCATATGCTGATGACGTCCTGGTTGTCTCGGAAAAGGCGGAGGAGGCTATACCGGCCCTCATGTCCACTAATGACGAGTTCTCGAAGGTATCGGGGTATAAGTTATATAAGGATAAAACGGAGGTTACATTGTTAAATAATCAGGGTAAAAAGGATGTGCTGGGGGATTCTGGTCTAACTTGGCAAACTGAATGCTTCAAGTACTTGGGGTTGGACTTTAATAAGGACCCAATTACAACACTACGCATTAACGAAAATCTGACCTTAAAGAAAATATCAAAACTATTAGATGGTTGGTCTCCTAAGTACCTCTCATGGTGGGGCAGGGCTGAAACCCTGAAAACGATGGTAACTCCATTGGTGAATTACCTGGCGAGTATGTTGCCAATGACCTTTTCGGATGACTTTTTAGCCAAGGTGGACAGGCTCTTTGGTACATTCCTGTGTCAGGGGAAGAAACCCAGGATATCAATGAAGAAGCTACAGCTATCTAAAGAAAAAAAAGGCGGCCTGGGTCTCCCCAACTTCAGGAATTATCAGACTGCTTTCCTTTGTAAACAAGGCGCACAATGGCTGATTGAAGACTCTGCCTACACCCAGTTGTGGCTGGATGTTGAGAAATACCTCATTGATAAGGTTCCCCTTACTGCCTTACTTACTATGGATCTCTCCCATCCTCCTCATTCAAAATACATCTTACTTAAACACAAGACGTGCCCTCCTAAGACTCGATCAAGCCCACAAAACAGGCTTAAAAATCAAAAACACTACCATGGTAGCCATGTGGCGTAACCCCTCACTTAAGATTGAAGGAAAACCCCTCCAATGGGAATATTGGTCAAAGAAGGGGGTCAATTTGGTGAGCGAATTGTATGAAGGGATACACACTTTGCTGTTCTGCTCGCTCCAGGTCATGCATAATCTGGCGCTGATAGACTTTTATGACTTTTTGAAGCTAAAAGTCCTTTTATCCACACGTTCTCTTAAACCCTGTGATCCATGGCTTACGACCCATATAACACGTATCATGGCGGCTGGTCATTTTGTCTCGAAAACATACAAGCTTCTTCTCCCCCTACCTAGGAAAGCTCAAAGGAGAATTGAAATTCGATATAGTCGGAACCCAACTCTACGGGCTTAATGTTTGATTGGGAGAGGATTCACACCACTGCTTTATCGAACACAGTCTCACCAATACTATCCCAAACCAAATACATGCTAATAAACAGAACGTACTGGACACCAGATAACATTTTTAAACTCCAACTGAAAGATAGCCCTAAGTGTTGGAACTGTGACTCAGCTGTAGGAGATTTGGCCCATATGCTTTTTAACTGTCCCTCTCTGGGATTATTCTGGGCAAAATTTTTGACTGCATAGAGCATATTTTCAGTATCAAACCTGCGAGGGAATTCGTTTATATCCTACTGGGTGTCCTAGACCAGAACCTAGTTAACGCACATGACCGCCAACTGCTGGATATATTGCTTACCCTGGCCTGTAAAGTAGTGTTATGTAAATGGAAGAGCGCTTCTGAGGTGTCCTTTAGGATATGGCAAGAATGGTTATCCTTTCTAAGAGGAGCTGACAACCCTGCTCTACATTCCTCCCCATGGCACGCTTCCCACAAGAAGCTTTGGAAATCTCTTGATGCCTCATCATTTTAATTTGATCCTCCATGATGTGTTCTAGTCATGTGTAAAATCAGTAACGAAGTGGAGTTTATTAGTCGTATTCTCGATAGTGTATGGTGAGGGGAAAAGGGAGGAACCATCATCCCTAAGGGGATCTATTTTCAATGGAATTTACGAAAATGTATACAAAATAGAGATTTCAATCCAGGGCTCTGGACAAGGCATTGTATATGCAGCATTGTATAGGTAGTAATGGTTTTCAACTCGTATTTCACAGTCAGATCTCATGGTATGTGTTTTATGTAACTCATGGAATAGTGTATTACCCTGCCTTTATTTGTTATTATTTGTTATGATTTGTATGATTTATTTATTATGACAACGTATGTCAATCACTTCATGTATCTTTTTATCGTTTTCTTTCTTCTTCTTTTTCAATAAAAACGATTTGAATTTATAAAAAAAACACCTACACGAGAGCAGTACATTATGCATAACACTACAAATGTATAAGTTGCTCACTAAAAGATTCAACGCACGCAACAGAACATACAGTTACTGACAAACCAAACCTCCTTGTATGGGTGAACATCGAAAGTGGAAGCGGCATTGAAATAATACCATCTGCACTTATCATTAGCTACTCGTCTGTGCAAAGCCATGAATGCTACATTAAAACTTATTCACAAAGACCATGCCCATTCTACCCTGTAATGTGCGCTGGCCCCGACAGCAACACAAGGGGCAAAGACTTTACTAGTTAAGCTGCAGATGGAAAAGGTTAAACTTTGTGAACAGTATAAAGTATTAAACTATTGAACCCGCTCACATGTGCCCAACAAGAATTGCTGAGTGGCCAGCAAAGCACTTAACGAGCAGCGACCTACTCCGATGGCGCACCTCCAATTCCTTATAGCAAACATTAATGTAATATAGAGGAACAACAGAAACCATATTGCTTTGCAGGTTGTAAACAAACCGCGATTAAGAGGAAATTGGACTCCCTTAATAGCACATGGACTTCGACACCGCAGGGAACGGGCAGCCGAGCATTAAACTTAGCATGTGGTATTCAAGATTGTAAAAGACAGTCTCAGCATGCACATATGGACTAAATATTTTAGAAACAATAGAAAACAAGAGCGCACAGGATCCTATATACCCTTACTAAGCTGGTCCTGAAGTACACGTGAAAGCTAAGACAGTTGAAATAGCTTGCTTTATCACTGTTAGGTGGTTCTGACACTACGGGCCGCCCGCTTTTTTCGCTTTTTGAGCACCTAATGTGAGAAAGTGGCTCTGTATATACTGTTCCTTAATAGGTACAGGGTGTACAGAGTCCACAGACCCCAAGGGTTTAACAGAGGTTAAAGTTAGATATAACCTTACTCTCCAAAGTGGTAGCCTGGTCGAGCAGTAAGGCAGTATCAGAGGACAGTGTAAAGCATTTGTTGTACACACTCAGTCAGCAAATAGTTCCACACACTCAATAACTGAACTCTAGGCCAATGGTTTGTATATAAAAAAATATATGCTTGTTTTATTTTAGAACCAACACTTGGAATTAAAATATACTTTCTCGACAGGAGATGTTTCATAAAAATACTTTTGTATATGCAATAGACTTTTTAGTAAACAGTTACAAGTAGTTGCAGTAGGCAACTATTTCTAAACACAATACATTGAGTTCAAATTATATGCAACAGATTACTTGATTACTTTTTAGATTACTTTTGTAATTCCAGGCCTGGATCCTAGATCCAGTCCTGGGTCAGTTCTCAGAATCAGCTGTTGAAAGTCGATTTTGGTACTGTAATGATTTTTAACTAATATTTAGCTATTTTAAAAGTTAGCACTTAGAAAATATTTCAGAGCAAACAATCAATGCTTCCCTATGGAAGAAAATGTAGGTTACAGGTACAGTAGGTTATCGTTACTTTTGTAATCCAGTACTGGGTGCCTAGACTCAGTACTGGGACCTTTATCCAAAACAGGTAAGTAATTACGTTTTCAGATGTTATACGATTTTTGAAGAATATTTAGAAATTGCAGAAATCAACACTTATAAGAAATTTCACAGAAAAACAGTCAATGGTTTCCTATGGAAGAAAAATGAGTTAAAGGTAAGTATAGTTGTGGGTACTTTTCAGAGTCAGTGCTGGGCACCAAGATCCAGCAGTGGGAGCTCACCTAAGAGCAGGTGAGTAAATTCATTTTTGTCACTCGGCTGATTTTTGGTGATTATTTGAAGATTTGAAAAGTCCACACTTAGAAAAAATGTCAGGAAAAAGACAGTCAATGTTACCCTATGAGGAAAATAGAGTTTGCGGTTTAAGGGTAAGTACTCAACTGGCAGTGTTGAGGTTCTGGGCACAGACTCAGGGGTCTCCCAGGGTCAGGTAGGTATAGTGGTTTCACCCTCAGCGACTCTAGGGCGGCCGGGTGCAGAGAGAGTTAGGCCCAATGTTATCCTATGAGGGATAGGGGGGCCTGGGTTGGTGGCTGCTGTCTGGCAAGCCACGCGGCTGTGGGAGCTGGGCTCCTGGTCACTTACTCAGGGCAAGTGGGGAAGTAGGTTAGATTAGAGTTTTCACTGCCAGGGCCACTCGGGCGGCTGGGTGCAGGGTGCTTTTGAGCCGTCGGGCGCTCAATTGATTTCTATGGGAAATCTCCGGTTTGGAAAAAGACTGCAGGCTCGGGGACGAGGACTCTTCAGGTGCCACCACCACTTCGAGAGGTAAGTTGGGTAGTTGGAGGATAGGTAGGTACCCCGGGATTGGGCACAGGGGGCCGTGGGGCGCCGGGTGCAGGGGTGCCTTTTGGTGTCGGAAAATCTTACCCTCTGTTGATCGCGGTTGGGGTGGCACTCTGATCTGAGGCTGCAGGCTTCTTCAGGATAGTCGAGGGGGGTCCTTGGGTGCCGGACTCGGGGTCACAGTCGCCGTGGGGTCGTCCTCGTGGGTTTAGTTCACTCCGGCACCGGCCAGGCTTGGCGGGTGCAGAGTGGGCTAGGATCGCGGTTCCGGGCTGCAGCCAGGGGTGAAAGGTAGGTTCTGAGTAGAGCCTCTACTCATGGGAGTCCCAGGGGATCAGAGTTCAAAGGTAGCTGGGTCCTCCGGGGTTTCTGAGGTTGATGGCCACAAGAGATGCCGGGTTTGGAGCAGGAGCAAGTCAGAGGTCGACAGGCCGGTAGGGCTGGGGCCAAAGCAGTTGGTGTCTCCCTCTCCTTCGCAGCTGCAGGGCAGGTCTTCTTTTCTTCTCGCTCTTCTTGTAGTTTCGGAATCTGGAATCTGGGGAAGGAAGGTTCAGGGTGCCCCTAAATACTAGATTTAGGGGCGTTACAGGTAGGTGAAGGCCAGGGACCAATGGGTCCTTGTCCTGGGGTGGGTACACCCCCTATACTGCCTCTCTCCTGTGGGAGGGAGGCAGTAGCCTAATCCTGATAGGGTAGGGCCTCCGATCTTCAAGATGGCGAGAGCCCGGAGATGTGCTTCACCTCGCCTCCCCCACCTGAGGGGTGGGGTGGGCAGGCTGGCACATCCCCTGTCCTTGTATGGGGTTTCTGGCCAAGCTTCCCTGCAGAGTGGGGGGTTGCAGTGGCCTGGGGAAACTCCTAGAGGCAGCAGGCCTTTGAAGCTTCCCTTTGCTCATCCTGGGGGAGGAGATTTATCACCTCACCCAGGATGTGCATTGTTGCAGGCCTGGGAGAGCAGGGGCTCTCCCACCCAGGGGTCCAGCAACGTGTCTGCTGTGTGGCAGCCTGGGCAGCCTCAGAGCAGACGTGGATTGTAGGTTAGTTGTAAGTCTCTAAGATGCCCTCTGGGGTGCTTGGTACATTAAATCCCACACTGGCATCAGTGTGGGTTTAATGCGCTGAGAAGTTTGATACCAAACTTCGCAGTCTTCAGTGTTGCTATTATGGTGCTGTGGAGCTCGTGTTTGAGCTCTCAGCACCATGTACTCTTAAATGGCAGCACTGCACTTACAGTGCCCGGGAATGGACCTGGGTACTGTAGGGGCACAGGGCTCCTGCTCCTGTGCCCACACCATGGGCATAAGGCACCCAGCCAGAGGGGTGACTGACATATGCCTTGGCAGTGTAGGTGATGGGCATGGCACACAGATGTGTGCCATGTCGACTCTTCATTTGGTCCTGCACCCAGACACTCAGCCTGCAAAGGCAGTGTGTGTGTGTGTGTGTGTAAGGGTACAGGGCCTCTAAGGGTGGCACAATGAGTGCTGCAGCCCTTAGGGGCCTTCCCTGGTCACAAGGCCCTGGGTACCTAGGGTACAATTTACCAGGGGCTGACATGTGGCAAGGGTTTGCCAATTTGGAGTTTGTGTGTTTTAAGGAAGGAATATAGGCTCTGGGCACCTGATTGGCAGGAGTCCAGGGTACACTCAGTCAAAGTACATTCAGCAATTTAGCAAAAAGTGGGGGCATACCATGCACTTTCTCACACCTAAATGTTGAGCTTTTACTGTGGGGGAGCCTCATAAGTTGGGACTCCCCCACAGTGAACTCACCATGAAAGACTGCATGGGGAATTTACTGGTGTCCCCCTGGCTTGACCAGGCCACTGCGCAGCAGAGGGAGTAAGGGACACCGGGCTGGTTACATGCAGACACATGTACATGCGTGTGCATACGTGTAGGGGCTGCGCATTGGAGATTTAGCATGCGCAGCCAAGGAGCAGGTGCAGATAGACTGGTGTGGCAGGACTCATGCAGAATGGGGTGGTGACATGGAATCGGCTTTATACAGTGGGAAGAAACATGCCAGGGAAAGTCAGTGTGCTTTACAGTGTGAATTCCATTATTCTTTTATGGGAATAGGGAGAACTTGTGCTAGTTTCCTAAGGCCTATAGATTCCAGACACGCACTAAAGTCCACTCTAACGGATGTGAGAAGAAGCATTCTGCAGAGTCCAAAGTCATATTTGTACTGCTTTTGGGTCATCCAGAAATGTCACATTTCTCTGAGTCAGCCATAACCAGGACCTGGCTGAGGGCTGACCTCAGCAGGATGGATTGATAACCTTTCTTCCACAAGCTAAGGCCTCCTCTCCACGAAGAGAAGATAGGTAGGGCTACGGGCTCATCCATCAGCAGCTATCATGGGTGCCAGGCACCAGGCTGCACCAGAGAAAAGGCAGCTCTGGGATGGAAGGGACTTTTACAGAGATCATATGGCAGGAGACCCTGGACGACGCCATCTTGAACCAACCCAGAGGCCTGGGCAGGAAGGAGGGAGAAGGGGCAGAGAAGTGATGTAGCGCTGTTTGATAGGACAAACAGACTTCCTGCCAGTCCCCTACTCGAGTTTTAAAAAGTGCTTGCACAGGAGAAGCAGCTCACTCTGGGGGTGTGGTCTGCTGAGGCAGAAGGTGCTGGAGCCTGGCGCAATGGGCAGTTGGAAGGAGGAACCCCATGACTGCCCCCAGGATCCTGAACAGCGCCAGGAGAAGAGTCCAGGACCAGTGCGCAGAAGCAGGGGCCTCTGCGCAGAAGCAGGGGCCTCTGCGCAGGTAGAAGAGAGGCCCAGGAGGAGAGCGAGGCGAAAGGCTGGCGCAAGGAGCCAGTGAAGGCAGCTCCCTGCTGAATCCACCCTCTTGGGAGGCAAGGAGGGCAAAGGAAAGGGCTCCAAGTGGCTGGGGAGCACCACCAGGAGCGAGAAGAGGCTTAAAGAGTGCAGATCGGTAACCTGGGAGCCGAGATACGCCCCCCAGAAGGTAGGCGACCTTTGACCCCAGACCGATGACGAAGCATGTGGGGCTCCGCCGCCGATCCCACAGATGAGCCCCTGGGGTGGGTCAGGTCCCAGGGGCTGTTCCTCAAAGAAGTAAAGTCGGGGAGCGCAACGAACTGAGAGGAGCTAGGAGCCCACCCTGGCCCTGTTGACATGGGAGGAGTTAGAGCGCCAACCCCCTCCCCCCTCCCCCAAAGAGGTCTCGAGGGACCCCATCCCCGAAGCAAAACCGGGGAGCGCCGTCGCGCTCCCCATGAAGATATTCCCCCCGGGGGAGCCTGGAGCCCACCCTGGCCCACACCGATGAAGCGCAGCCGTCGCGCTCCCCGCAAAGAGGAGGCCCCATCTCCGGGCCGCAGAGTGACAGGATTGAAGGGAGCGCAGTCGCCCCCCGCCCCTCCCCCCGAAGATGTTTGGGGGCCCGGGACCCCATCCCTGGGCACCATAGGGAAGGAGGAGGCCAGGGGAGTGCAGCCCCCTGAGGTCCAGCGAGGCCGAGGAGGTCTCCGCGTATGCCCGCAAGCATGCAAACCAGCATGGATGCACCGGCTCCCGCGGCCGCACATGGAGGTGCAGGCCGAGCGGGGAGTCGGCAGGAGCAGCCAGGGGTGGGCTCCCCAGGCCGCCCTTCAAAGCAAGTAGCGGGTAGGAGGCACGGGGTTCCCGGGTGGGACCGGGCCCCCGAAAATGAGCTGATCGCCCGCGCGTGGGCTCCCCAGCCGGATCACTCACCTGGGGGGGTCCAGGTGGCACCGGACCCTCCAACGAGGGAAGGCAGCGGCCGGAGGCACACATCACGGCTCTCCCCAACTCAGCGGGAGAGCCGCTGTTAAAATATTCATGAAAAGGAGCGCAAAGCGCCCCAGAATGCCTTGCCAGGCATTTGTAACTCTGCAGTTTTGGTGCTTGGTGGCCCCAGAGGAGGGGGGGGAGGTTGTCACCCCCATGTGCTGAGAGGTGCAGGGGGAGCTGCAGGAGCAACGCAGACTACCTGAGCACAAAGAAGAAAAGTCCACCCCCAACTTTCATGGGGCCTCTGAAAGAATAACCCCTCAAGGACTCAGCCAGCATTCAACACCTTCTGTGCTGAATCTTTTGTTCTACAGCTGAGGGTGTATTGAGAAGTGCATCAAGGAGTGAAGAGCTGAGGTGGGGATGTCTGGAAGGGCATCTCCTGGAGGTGAAGAGGTGTATTGCACCAGAACGAATAGTTTCTTACCTGTCGGTGTAGTTTTGCAGCTTGAAGATCTTTCTGGATTCACTATGCTGTGCATTATTCCGCGATCTTGTGGTTGGGTCCGGATTCGTAGTCTTTTCTTTTCTTTTTTTTTCGTAGCCCAGGTGGGTGGCGACGACCCACCATTTGGTGCACCTCCCGTGACGTCGTCGTGCTTCCTGCGGAAGTCCCACCTTTGGGCCGCCATCTTCGGGTTCTTTTTTCCTCTTTTTTTTTTTTTTAACCCTAGGCGATTGATTAATCCTTTCTGTCCAATTTTCTGTACTATTTCATAAATTCTGATTTTCTTTATTTCACCCCCTCTTCCTCCATCCTCATCTTCCTGGCGGAGGTGGGTGGGTTCGCTAGTGAATCCAGAAAGATCTTCAAGCTGCAAAACTACACCGACAGGTAAGAAACTATTCGTTTTGCAGCGTGAATCTTTCTGGATTCACTATGCTGTGCATAGATTTTTCAGCGGTTTTCCTAATTTTGTGGCGGCTGGGTGGTAGATGAGCGTTGGTCGTTGAAAATGTGTTGAAGCACCTTCTGTCCAACATGTGCTTCCTTGTTCATCTGAATGTCCACGCAGTAGTGTTTTGTGAACGTGTGCACAGATGCCCAAGTTGCCGCTAGACAAATGTCCTGAATGGGCGTGTTCGCCAGAAAGGCCACGGTTGCCCCCTTTTTCCTTGTGGAGTGAGCCCAAGGCCCCTCCGCTAGCTCCTGTCCAGCCTGTTTGTGGCAGAATTGAATAGTGAGGTCAATCCACCTAGCGATGGTGCCCTTAGTCACTGGTCTACCCATGAAGCTAGTAGCAAAGGACACAAACAACTGCTTTGATTTTCTGAGTTCCTTGGTCCTCTCAATGTAGTGCATCACCGCTCTTCTAGCGTCAAGAGTGTGTAGAGCCTTTTCTGCGTTTGAAGTCGGGTTTTGGAAGAAACTCGGTATCTGAATACTCTGGTTCATGTGGAACGCCGACACCACCTTGGGCATGAAGTGTGGGTCTGTTCTCAGGACAACCCTGTCCTTGTGAATTTGAATGTAGGGTTCCTGTAGCGTTAGCGCTTGAAGCTCGCTCACCCTGCGTAGCGAGGTTATGGCTACCAGAAAGGCAGTTTTCATAGTCAACATTTGCAGTGAGGCCTTGTGAATGGGTTCAAACGGTGCCTTCATGAGCTCCGTCAGTACCACGTTGAGATTCCATGCTGGCGGCGGCAACCTTTTAGGAGGAGCAATTCTTTTGGCTCCTTCCATGAATCTCTTTACCACCTGCGATGTGAAGAAACTTCCACCCTTCTCTCCTCTGGTGTAGGCTACGATCGCGGCTAGGTGTACCCTTAGGGAGGTCGAGCAGAGGTTATTCTTTAGAAGGTGTGTGAGGTACCTCAGTACTGTTGAGTCTCTTGTCATTGTATTTTGCAGCCCCTTCTTCCTGCACCACATAGTAAATCTCTGCCATTTCGCGCTGTAGCATTTGCGTGTAGTTGGTTTTCTTGCCTCCCGCAGCACCCGCATAGTGCTTGGAGGCAATCTAAGGTGAGCGAACTCTAGGTCTTCAGGAGCCATGCCGCCAGGCTGAGGCTCTCTGGCTCCGGGTGTAGGACCTCTCCGTTTTGCATGGAGAGCAGGTCTCTTCTTCTTGTGAACCTGTGGGGATTGCCTTGCGCCATTTCCTGAATTTGGGAGAACCATGTCTGCCTTGCCCACTGCGGAGCCACTAGGATCAGTGTCATGTTGCTGGCTCTGCACTTGCTGAGCACTCTGTGTAACAGGGGTATCGGTGGAAAGGCGTAGGCAAATGTCCTTGACCAGCTTATCCATAGGGCATTGCCCAGGGACTGCTTTTCTGGTTGCCTGGACGCGAAGCTTTGGCATTTTGCATTCTGGTGTGTTGCAAACAGGTCTATTGTGGGAGTTCCCCATCTCTGGAAAAGCTTCTGCGTTTCCTGGCCATTGAGCTCCCACTCGTGCGATGCCGAGGTCTGCCTGCTTAGCCAGTCTGCCTCCACATTGTCCTTCCCTGGAAGGTGAATTGCCAGTAGATCTATCCTGAGAGGTATGGCCCATCTCCAAATCTCCTGTGGCAGAGAGGGGGAACGACTGAGTCCCCCCCTGCTTGTTGATGTAGAACATTGCAGTGGTGTTGTCTGTTTGAACCAACACCCTCTGGTTGTACAGGTGTCTCTGGAATGCCTTCAGGGCTAGCAGGATGGTTTTCAATTCGAGGTAATTGATATGGCGTACCGCATCTGCTGGAGCCCACAGATCCCTCACTCTGAGATGGTCCATGTGCGCTCCCCATCCCTTTTGAGATGCGTCCGTGGTAATGGTCATTGTTGGGTTTGGTGGTGTCAGGCTCTTCCCTGTTGTCATGTCTGTTCCACCAAGTCATCTCCTCCTGCACTGCGTGCGTAACAACCACTAGATCCTCCTAACTTCCGCTTGCTTGTGACCATTGCAGTTGTAGCCATTCTTGGAATGGTCTCATGTGCAGGTGTACATTCGGCACCAGCTGGATACACGACGCCATCATCCCCATGATCTTGCTCACTGACCTCACTGTCGGAGCTCGCCCCTTCTGGTAGAGACACGTCTCCTTCAGTAGGGCATCTGTTCTCCTGTCGCTGGGCACCACTGTGCTGTTTAGGGTGTTGATTATTGCTCCCAGGAAAATCTTCACCTGCTCCAGTTCCAGCGATGACCTTCCCCCAGTGTATCGAGAGCCCCAGGTTCGTCAGAGTGTCTGTCACGCGTGCTGCGTGTCTCTCGCACTTCACGCGTGTCTGCCTTGACCAGCCAGTCGTCTAGGTAGGGGTAGACATGGATCCCCTCCCTTCGTAGTTGGGCTGCGACTGCCGACAGGCATTTGGTAAAAACCCTTGGCGCTGATTTTAGCCCGAAGGCCAGGGTTGTGAACTGGTAATGCTCCTGGTTGATGTTGAACCTTAGAAGACCCTTGTGTCTTCTGTTTATTGGAATGTGCAGGTAGGCATCCTTGAGGTCCACGGTGACCATGAAGTCCCCGTCCCTTATTTGGGGCAGCACCTCCTGCAGCGAAGTCATTTTGAACTTTTGCGTTCTGATGAATTTGTTTAGGTACCGTAGGTCCAGGATGGGTCTGAGGTTTCCGTCTACTTTAGGTACCACGAAGTAGTTCGAGTAGACCCCCTTGTTCCGTTCTTTGAACGGCACCGCCTCTATGGCTCCTTTTTCTAGTAGTTTCAGCGTTTCTTCTCTAAGTAGGGCAAGCTCTTGACCCGATCTCGGTCTTCTTTTTGGTTTCCTGTTTGGAGGTCTTTTCTCCAAATCCACGCAGTATCCGTATTGCATGACGTTCAGTATCCACTTGTCTGTGGTTATACGTCGCCACTCCTGAAGGAAGAGACTCAGTCTTCCGCCTACTGGCGTTGGTTGTTCGTAGGCTTTTGATTCTCCTCTCCCCCCTGATGTTACTGCATTGCGCCTCACCCCTGGGGGTATGTCGTGGGTAGGCGTCCTTCTGCGTGCTGAGTCACTTGGATGAGGGTTGGTCACCCCCTCTTCTCCTTTGTCCACGTCCGTTCCCTCTCCGAAAGGACTGGCCCCGAGGTTGGTACTGCCAGTTTTGCTTCTGTTGACCTTGTTGTCCGTGGCTATCACCCTGCTGCCCCTGCTGGAACGTTTGGTGAGACGCTCCCTGCTGGCTTCCTCCCCGACCGTAGGGTCTCCTAGAGGGATTGCCTCTCCTCATCCCCCTGAGCTGTAGGGCCCCCATGGACCTCGCCGTCTCGTTCTCTTTTTTCAGCTGGGTGAGTTTCTCGTCTACTGTTGCTCAGAACAGTGTTTCCCCGTTGAAGGGGGTGCTAATGTTGTTCTGCACCTCCTGTTTGAATCCAGAGATTCTTAGCCATGTATGTCTTCGCTCGGTGACCCCTATGGCCATTAGTCTGGCCGAAGTCTCGGCCCCGTCCAACGCAGTCTTAATGCAAGAGTTTGCGATGTTTTTACCCTCTTCCACCAGGTGGGAGGCTCTTTGGCGGTATTCTTCGGGGAGGTGTTTCACTAGTTCCCCCATCTCGTCCCAGTGCTGGTACTTGTGTCTATTGAGAAGTGCATTGGAATTCGCCATGCGCCAGTGCATTGCGGCGTTCCTCTCGACCTTTCTTCCTGTGAGGTCCATCCTCCTGCTTTCTTTATCGGGTGGTGGCCCCGAAGTCGCTGGCACGTTGGCCCTCCTCCTGGCCGTGGAAGCTATGATGGAGTCGGCCGTGATACTACCCTTGATGTAAGGGGGGTCCAGAGAAGAGCGCTTATACTTTTTCTCCGTCCGGGGCGTGATCGAACGGCAAGTCGCTGGTTCCTTAAAGGCCTCTCTTCCCTGATTCATCAAACTTTGTAGCATGGGAAGGAATTGGCTCCTCGTCTGGATGGGGAGCAGGGTCTCGAGGAGGAAATCGGCTTTCGGCCTCTCCTCTTCCAGTTTCACGCCGAAGGCTGTTGCTGCGCTCCTGACCACCATATTGTACACCCCGATGTCGTCGGGTGGCGAAGGCCTCGAAGGGTACGTGTCCACGGGCTCCTCGGGGTTTTCGGTGTCGAGATCCTGCCATTCTATCTCGTGGCTGGTTGATGGCGCCGAGCTGTAGAACGACTGCTGGTCGTCTTCTTCGGCTTCGCCCTCATAATAGGTCTCATCTTCCTCTTCGAGATCTCTCTGCAGCCCCTCGGTGTCGAAATCGTTATGTTCCTCGATTTCGACGACGTCCGTCGGCGGAGCCGTTGGAATTTTGTATTCCTTCATCTTGGCGTCGAACTCCTTCCTCTGAAGGATGCTCTCCATTTTGGCCTCGAGCCGCCTCTTCTTTTTCTCCATCTCGGAGATGCTTTCGGCGTCGACCGCGGGCCTCTTCGACGGAACTAGCGTCGACGCCGGCTTGTCCTTCTGCGTCGAGCGCTCCGCTTCATGGGTTGTCTTCGACGAACCTAGCCTTTCGGCGTTTTTCGGCACCACGGAGTCCTTTTCGAAGGATCCGCTCGGCCACTTGTCCATGGCTCCACCCTTGGTCGTCGACGTTTTCGGCGCCGGGGCTCCTTTAGTGGACTTTGACTCAGATTTTCTCTTGTCACCCTTGGGTTTGAGGCATTTTCGGGTGTTTTGAACTAGACGACTCTTACCTCGTCTTGAGTCTTCTTGTCGGTCTCTACGACTGTGAAGTTTTCGGGTCCCTCGGCGACGTTGTCCTCATTGTCTGTGGAGAGGCCCAGATCGTAGAGCGACTGGGCCTTAGCCTTGCCTTCCATGCTGGCGTTGGCTCTTCTCTGACGTTCTCTCACCCGGAGCGTCTTCGGCGCGAAGGCTGAGCAGGCGTTGCAGTCCTTGCTCAGGTGGTCGACCGGTAGGCAGAGATTGCAGACCGGATGCCGGTCCTTCTGCGCGAACTTGTGGTGGCAGTTAGGGCAGAACTTGAATGGCGTCTTGTCCATTGCTCTCAGGGCCTCTGAGTGCGCATTCTCCAAGGGCGTCGAAGAAAAGGCAGAACTCTTCCTTCGCGCTCCGGATGTTATATTTTCCTCTCCTGTGATCTCTTCGTAGCTATTTATCGACGAAACTCTCTTTTCCTTCTTCTTCCTTCGACCGAAATCCTGGAGCTTCCCGATGACGATCCAGACCCAACGGCGGAAAAAAGAATCTGAAGATGGCGGCCCAAAGGTGGGACTTCCGCGGGAAGCACAACGACGTCACGGGAGGTGCACCAAATGGTGGGTCGTCGCCGCCCACCTGGGCTACGAAAAAAAAGAAAAAAAAAAAAAAAAGAAAGAAAAGACTACGAATCCGGACCCAACCACAAGATCGCGGAATAATGCACAGCATAGTGAATCCAGAAAGATTCACGCTGCAAAAACTGCTTTTACTAACGTTATTTCTTTTAGAGGGACTGAAGGTCACTTGTGTAATGTGAAGTACCTGTGTAAGGTGATGTCATAAGCAAAGTGGGGCTATGTTGCCAGACATTCCTGCTAGAGTGTCTGGCTGTATATGCATAATCCTGTTATTTCATCTGTGATGCCTTAAGGGGCTGTAATTGCAATGCATTCGAATGATCAACAAATGTGATGAGTACTGCCATTCTAAAGTGATGCTTAAACATGTATTCTTGCTGCTGCGCTTAGGTGTAGAACCCAGACTGCTAGCCCTTAAGATGTAGAGGTGTATGCTTCATGGTCAGTAGGAAATGCTCAGTCAGGGTTGTACGTCACCAAGGCAGGGTTACCCATTTATAATGGGGTGAGTCGCCACTGGGAAGGTGCCAGTGCGCAGGGCCCTTGCTCCAGGTTATGTTCAAGTAACTGCATTGGGGGCAAGATGATGTGCATACATGGGAGTGGTGGTACTAGACGCCAACCCCCCTGGGAGGAGGGGTGGAGATGTTATGCAATGTAACACAGTAATTCCAACAGCTTATGTATATTTGTAAATTGATGCATAGTATTGAGTAGTGTGTGTGTTTAATAAATGTACTCTTACTTTTATAAAGCAAAGTACAGACTGGACAATCAATTATTGAGTGTTATTTCTGCGCACCTGCAAATGGCGATTACTAGCTGTGAGAAAGTGGCTCTGTATATACTGTTCCCTAATAGGTACAGGGTGTACAGAGTCCCCAGTCCCCCAGAGGCTGATAGAGGTCAAAGTTAGGTATGACCTTACTCTCAAAAGTGGTAGCTTGGTCGAGCAGTAAGGCAGTACCAGAGGACAGTGTAAAGCATTTATTGTACACACTCAGTCAGCAAATGGTCTCACACACTCAATAACTGAACTCTAGGCCAATGATTTATATATATAAAATATATGCTTGTTTTATTTTTAGAACCACAAAGGGGATAAAAATATACTTTCTCAGAATGAGAGGTTGCATATAAATACTTTTTGTCTTAAGCAATGAATTTTTGTAAACAGTCACAGTTGGTTGCAATAAACAATCCTATTTCCTAAACATCACAATGCATTGAGCTCAATGGTACATTCAGGTTATTTGTAATAAATTACTTTTCAGATTACTTTTGGAATTCCAGGTCTGGCTCCTAGATCCAGCTCTGGGTCAGTATTCAGAATCAAGTGATGAAAGTCGACTTAATAACTGTAGTGATTTTTAAATAATATTTAGCTATTTCAAAAGTTAGCACTTAGAAAATATTTCAAAGAAAACATTCAAGGGATCTCTATGGCAAGAAATTCAAATTGCAGGTAGAGTACTTTACCGTTACTTTAGTAATCCAGGACTGGGCACCTAGACCCAGGACTGGGGTCCTTATCAAAAACAGGTAAGTAATTTCGTTTGCAGAAATGGTACGATTTTAAAAGAATATTTCAAATTTGCAAAAGTAGACACTTAGAAGAAATTTCACAGAAAAGCAGACAATGGTTTCCTATGGGAGAAAAATGAGTTAGAGGTAAGTATAGTTGTGGACACTTTTCAGAGTCAGGGCTGGGCACCAAGATCCAGCACTGGGAGCTCACCTAGGAGCAGGTGAGTAAATTCTTTTTTGTCACTTGGCTGATTTTTGGTGAATTTTTGCAGTTTTGAAAAGTTAAAACTTAGAAGATTTTTGAAGAAAAAGCCAGTCAATGTTACCCTATGAGGAAAATGAAGTTAGCGGTTTTAAGGGTAAGTACTCAATTGGCAGAGTTGAAATTCCGGGCATAGACTCAGGGGTCCCCCAGTGTCAGGTAGGTACAGTTGGTTCACCCTCAGCGGTTTCAGGAAGGCCGGGTGCAGAGAGAGTTAGGCCCAATGTTATCCTATGAGGGATAGGGGGGCCTTGGTTGGTGGCTGCTGTCGGGCAAGCCACGCGATTGTGGGAGCTGGGCTCCTGGTCACTTACTCAGGGCAAGTGGGGAAGTAAGTTAGTGTAGAGAGTGCACTGCCAGGGCCACTGGGGCGGCTGGGTGCAGGGTGCTTTTGAGCCGTCGGGCGCTCAATGGAAATCAATGGGAGTGTTCCGGTTTGGAAAAAGGCTGCAAGCTCGGGGACGAGGATGCTTCAGATGCCACCACCACTTCGAGAGGTAAGTTGGGTAGTTGTAAGTTAGGTGGGTACCCCGGGATTGGGCACAGGGGGCCGCAGGGCGCCGGGGTGCCTTTTGACGTCGGGAATCTTACCCTCTTGTTGATCGCGGTTGGGGTGGCACTCTGTTCTGAGGCTGCAGGCTTCTTCCGGGATGTCGAGGGGGGTCCTTGGGTGCCGGACTCGAGGTCACAGTCGCCGTGGGGTCGTCCTCAGGGTCTTTGTCCACTCCGGCACTGGCCAGGCTTGGCTGGTGCAGAGTGTGTTGGGTCCGCGGTCCCGGGCTGCTGCCAGGGGTTAAAAGTAGGTTTCTTGAGTAGAGCCTCTACTCATGGGAGTCCCAGGGAATCAGAGTTCAAAGGTAGCCAGGTCCTCCGGGGTTTTTGAGGTTGCTAGCCACAAGAGATGCCGCGCTGGAGCAGGAGCAGGTTCGAGGGTCGACAGGCCGGTAGGGCTGGGGCCAAAGCAGTTGGTGTCTTCCTCTTTTTTTAGCAGCTGCAGGGCAGGTCTTTTTTCTACTTGCTCTTCTTGTAGGTTTCTATCTGGAATCTGCCGAAAGAAGGTTCAGGGGGACCCTAAATACTAGATTTAGGGGCGTTACAGGTAGGTGAAGGCCAGGGACCAATGGGTCCTTGTCCTGGGGTGGGTACACCCCCTATCCTGCCTCTCTCCTGTGGGAGGGGGGCAGTAGCCTAATCCTGATAGGGTAGGGCCTCCCATCTTCAAGATGGCGAGAGCCCGGAGATGTGCTTCACCTCGCCTCCCCCACCTGAGGGGTGGGGTGGGCAGGCTGGCACATCCCCTGTCCTTGTATGGGGTTTCCGGCCAAGCTTCCCGCCAGAGTGGGGGGTTGCAGTGGCCTGGGGAAACTCCAACTGGCGGCATGCCTTTGAAGCTTCCCTTTGCTCATCCTGGGGGAGGAGATTTCTCACCTCACCCAGGATGTGCATTGTTGCAGGCCCGGGAGAGCAGGGGCTCTCCCACCCAGGGGTCCAGCAACGTGTCTGCTGTGTGGCAGCCTGGGCAGCCTCAGAGCAGACGTGGATTGTAGGTTAGCTGTAAGGGGGCATCTCTAAGATGCCCTCTGGGGTGCTTAGTACATTAAATCCCACACTGGCATCAGTGTGGGTTTAATGTGCTGAGAAGTTTGATACCAAACTTCCCAGTCTTCAGTGTTGCCATTATGGTGCTGTGGAGCTCGTGTTTGACGAGCTCTCAGCACCATGTACTTGTAAATGGCAGCACTGTACTTACAGTGCCCATGAATGGACCTGGGTACTGTAGGGGCACAGGGCTCCTGCTCCTGTGCCCACACCATAGGCATAAGGCACCCAGCCAGAGGGGTGGCTGACATATGCCTTGGCAGTGTAGGAGATGGGCATGGCACACAGAGATGTGTGCCATGTCGACTCTTTGTTTTGTCCTGCACCCAGACACTCAGCCTGCAAAGGCAGTGTGTGTGTGTAAGGGTACAGGGCCTCTAAGGGTGGCACAATGAGTGCTGCAGCCCTTAGAGGCCTTCCCTGGTCACAAGGCCCTGGGTACCTAGGGTACCATTTACTAGGGGCTGACATGTGGCCAGGGTTTGCCAATTGGGAGTTTGTATTTTAGGGAAGGAACACAGGTCCTGGGCACCTGATTGGCAGGTGCCCAGGGCACAACAAGGAAAAGTGCATCAGCTATTAGGCAAAAAAGGGGGGGGGGGGGGTTACTGCAACAGAAACCCACTTTCTCACACTAGCCCACACCACCTTCCTTGAATAAGCCTCAGACTGCTCTGCAACGCTATCCTCAGAGTCAGCCACTACAATTGGGAGTTTGGTTCAGAGTGAAGGACAAATGTAGTCATGTTATTTGTGCAGGCCTCACAGAGACTGCCTCGTTATCCAACAATCACCAAGTCAAAGAAGACCCAGAACAGGCCCACTGTGGCATAACGTACCCTTCAACAAGTATGTCCATAATGTGCATGTTTCCATATGGCCACCTAATCCGACTGACCTCATGTGCATACAATGGCAATACCATTAAAATAAGGAGCAACCATTCAAAAATGGCTGCTGATCTTACAGAGTCCCTTTTCTTACAAGAAGTATTTTGACCCAGACATCATTTGCAGCCGCTATACGCATGTGTGGATCAGGAAGCTAAGACCACCAAACACCATCTGCAGTTGTAATGAATACCACAGAACTACTATTGAGCCTGCTACATGCTCTATTGATCACGACGGACTGAATTAAGGGACCCACAGCCATAGCGTATGTAAAGTCTAAGATGGCTAGCAACCACAGTTCCCTGTAAGCTGCATGTGTGGCCAGCTGCACAGGTTGTCTTGCCTGTGAGCTTCACACAGCACTAGCACGCACGGCTCTCAGCTGCCCAAGTGGGTATAAAGTTACTCCACTGAAAAGGTCGGAGTATCAGCACCGCCAGAAACCGAGGCACTCCGCGAACGTCGCACACTGGAGTGTTTGGAGTGAGGACTCGGGACTGAGGAGTGCTCACTTTAAGGAGTGTGGTAGCCTGCAGCAAAGAAACAAGTCACTTTAAATTCCTGTCACCGCATTCAATGGTTGGCGGAACTGGCGTGGTTATGTGATCTCGTTCGGGAAGGAAACCAAGCTCGCGGAAGGGAGTCTTGATAGAAAAAGGGGAAGTGGTGTTTTTTCAGGGGAGAAAATTGTGACTAGTGAATGACGGATGGGATTGGAAAGCGGGTGCCCGTGCTGCTTAATAAAACTCAAGCGGTTCCAGCTGAAGCACCGCATGTCCTGCCTGCAGTAAGAAACACTCAAAGAAAATAGCGCTTACTCACTAGATAACACGCACCATGTAACAACCGAAGTAAAAGGGCCAATCGTCATGGGAGGTAACAAATGAAGACAAGGTGCTAATAAGAAGAGACTAACAAGCCTATTTACGATTACACACCCTGCATTTACGCAGTACAATGACTCAAGCCAATGACAAATATGGGCGGAGATTGGGCAGGGCCCCTACTCCATACTCCAGCACTACAAGTCTAGCAGAGCAGCACATGCGCGCTGACTAAGCTTGACCTAAAAATAACCTCTTTATATATGTTTAGGCATATAATTATCCCCAGACGTGAGACTGGACCCGGAAAAATTTCTTGCCAATCCTCCACGGACATGACGTCAGCGAGGTCACATAAGCCCCATCCCGGCGCACTGACGTCAATTTGCTTCAGAGAACTTTTTCCGCGCCACAACGCGGAGCCATCACAACAAAACTGAGGAGAGCATCCCTGTGTGCCATGCCCACAACACACACTCCCCTGGCATACTTCAGTCACCCCTCTAGCTGGGTGCCCTATGCCAGTGGTGTGGGTATAGGTGCATGAGCCCTGTGCCACTACAGTATCCAGGTCCATTCCTGGGCCCTGTAAATGCAGTGCTGCCATTTAAGAGTACGTGGTGCTGAGAGCTCGTCAAACACGAACTCCACAGCACCATAATGGCAACACTGAAGACTGAGAAGTTTGGTATCAAACTTCTCAGCACATTAAACCCGCACTGATGAAAGTGTGGGATTTAATGTAAGATGCACAACAGAGGGCAACTAAGAGTTGACCAATGAACCTAACCTACAATCAACGTCCTGTCTGAGGGGCTGCCTAGGCTGCCACAAAGCAGACATGTTGCTGGACCCCTGGGTAGAGAGCCATCCACTCTCCTGGGCCTGCAACAGTGCACATCCTGGGCGAGGTGCTAGTTCTCCTCCCCCAGGATGGGCAGGGGAAGCTTCAAAGGCATGTCGCCTTTGTGAGCTTCTCTAGGCCACTTGCTGTACTCAGCAACTGGCCCCTACCGGTTCTGACCCCCACCCTGGCGGGTGGCACAATAAGTGCTGCAGCCCTTAGGGGCCTTCTCTGGTCACAAGGCCCTGGGTACCTAAGGTACCATTTACCAGGGGCTGACATGTGGCCAGAGATGCCAATTGGGTTTAGGCTTCATGCAGTTTTAGGGAAGGAACACAGGCCCTGGGTGTTGGAAACCGGGCAACCGGGTTAGCAGTCACCGGGTTCCCAGCACAATGGTAGCTTGGCTCGAGCGGTTGGGGGTCAGGCACCGTGTGAAGCGTACGTCACACCCTCACAATAACCATGCGTTCATCCGTTCCAAAAACGACACTACACCGTAAAAATTATGAAAGAAAGTAGTTTGTCTTTATCTTATTTTCTCTTAGTTGCAGGGTTCATAAAATAAATACAGTACCATAAGACTTTTCTTGAAAATAGCAGGTCAAATAAATAATACCACAGTGGGGTTTCAATAAATAGGATCAGGTCATAAATAAGCAAGGAATAAATAGGGGTGCAATAAATACAAATGGCTAATAAATACTGTCAGACAATAAATACAATGCAGGAATAAATACGGTCAGACAATAAATACAGTCAATAAATAAAGCACCTTCAATAACTTAAATAACACAATTAATGACAATTACAGTTCACATCACTTTCCTGAGGTAGTTTGGTTTTACTATGCCCAAGTACAACTTGTGGTCATTTGGATGACATGGGGGGTGTCCCACCTAGATTGGTCAAGGCTGGGCCTGAACTGAGGTAGAATAAGGGTAACCTAAGGATCTGGCTCTCCCAAAATACACAACCCCTCACAGAGGTCACTGCACCAGTCTCAGTTCACCCCTGGCACTCCCAGGCTGGTTCTAACACCCCTCTAGCCCCTAGAATGGTCTTTTAGGGCTCCACAGGGCCTCAGATGCCCTTTCTACCACTTACTGCCCTTTTCACGATGATCGGCTCCGCTCGGCGCCGGGTCGATGTCGCTGGGCGGCTTCGGATCGGTGTCGCTGGCGGTTCCGGATCGGTGTCGCTGGGCGGCCTCGGCTCGGTGTCGCTGGGCGGCTTCGGCTCGATGTCGCTGGGCGGCTTCGGCTCGATGTCGCTGGGCGGCTTCGGCTCGATGTCGCTGGGCGGCTTCGGCTCGATGTCGCTGGGCGGCTTCGGCTCGATGTCGCTGGGCGGCTTCGGCTCGATGTCGCTGGGCTGCTCCGGCTCGATGTCGCTGGGCTGCTCCGGCTCGATGTCGCCTTCCGGCGTCGCAGGGTCCCGGTCTCCTCGCTTCCGGGTGTCTCCGGAGTGCGACCTCCACTCCCGACCTCCGGCGCGCTTCACCTCAGATTCCGGCGTCTCCGGAGTGCGATCTCCACTCCCAACCTCCGGCGCGCTTCACCTCGATCTCCGGCGACTCCGGAGTGCGATCTCCACTCCCGACCTCCGGCGCGCTTCACCTCAACCTCAGGTGACTCCTTACTCAACCTCCGGTGCCTCTCCACGACCTCCGTCGGCGCCCTCTCTCGTCCTCTGACGGCTCCGGGTACGACGTCTGCTTTCTGTCAGCGTTGCTTCTCCGCCTCAGGTCTCCAGGCTTCTCGACGTCAGGACTCCAGGACGGCACCGCTAAACAGGTCAGGAGCTTGCTGGTCTTCTTCTTTAAGGCCTCTTCACAATATTTAGGTCCTTAAGATGGTTTTTCTGGTCTTGGTCCCACACAGGGCTCTAGGCTGGGCTTGGTCAGTAGGGACTAGCATCAAGGGTGGGTTTCTGGACCCCACTCCAAGCACTGGTTTCCACCCCTGCTGCCTCACTCCGACCACCTTCTGAACTGGTCCTCTCTCCTCTCTAGTCAGATGCCAACTGCCACTCTGAGATGGCCTCCCAACATTCTAAACTGCCTCTCACTGTCACAGGGTTCTAGAATTTTCTGGAAACCTCCAGTGGGTTCTGGTGATGTCACAGGTGACAATGGGTGGCCACCATTTTGTGTCTCAGGCCCTCAGACAGAAGTTCCAGGGGTGGGGAAAATGGCTCCCTGACCCTGTATCAACACTAAAAAGTCTGGTGGTTCCCAAAAAGGAAAAATTATAACAGGGTTTGAGGCAAAAGTGGGACAAAATAAATAATGATGAGGAGGGACCACCCAAAGGGCTGACAGGTCTTACACTGGGTATCTGGTTGGCAGGAGCCCATGGCACACTCAGTCAAAGTACATCAGCAATTCAGCAAAAAGTGGGGCATACCATGCAAGAAAGATGGCACTTTCTCACAGGGGGGCCTTCTAAATTTATGCTGCAGGTGTCGGCTGGAGGTTTGAGGCAGGTCAGGGGTCACCGGATCTCGAGTGAGGATAGCCGGGTTGAAGACCTTGTGGTGTTTTTCCATTTGAGCTCGGGCCGGGTTCAGAGGGTGCAGAGTGGGCTGGATTCGCGGTCTCCGGCTGCTGCCAGATGTTGCAGTTGAACAAATCAGGTGTTCACGGGATAAGCAGTCTTTGGAAGTGAAGGCAGGCAGGTCCTCCAGTGTTTTTGAGGACGGTGGCTGCAGGACACACCGGGATTTCGCAGGAGCAGGTTCGAGGGGAGACAGGCTTGTAGGGCTGGGGCCAAGTCAGTGGGCGTCTTCCTCTTGTTAGCTGGCTGCACAGCTGTTCGCTCCTTCTCTTCTTGTCGTTGCTGGATCGGAGGTAGCAAGGTTCAGGGTGCCCCCTAAATACTACATTTAGGTGAGTTACAGGTAGGTAAAGGGCAGGGACAATGGATCCCTTCCCTGGGGTGGGTACACCCCCTATCGTGCCACCCTCCAGTGGGAGGGGGGCAGGAGCCTGTCCCTGGTTGGTTGGGTCCTCAAGATGGCGGAGACTCAGAGTGGTGCTTCACCTCGCCTCCCCCACCTGAGGGGTGGAGTTGGCAGAGGTGGGCACACCTCTCTACCTCACTTGTTTTTCCCGCCGGATCTCCCGCCTAAAGTGGGAGGTAGAACCAGTGGGGATCAGTTGCTGAAAGCAGCAAATGGTCTGGAGAGACTCACAAAGGCAGCATATGCCTTTGAAGCTTCCCCTTCGTGAACCATGCCCATCCTGGGGGAGAACTTGGCACCTCGTCCCAGGATGTGCATTGTTTCAGGCCCCCGAGAGCAGCAGGCTCTCAATCGGGACACTAGAGGTGGGTTAGTTTTCAGGGGGGTGGGGGGCATCTCTGAGATGCCCTCGGAGTGCATTTTTCATTAAATCCCACACTGGCATCAGTGTGGGTTTAATGTGCTAAGTTTGACACCAAACTTCCCGGTTGGTGTAGCCATTATGGTGCTGTGGAGTTCGTAAAGACAAGCTCCCAGCACCATATACTCTTAATGGAAGCACTGCACTTACAATGCCCAAGAATGGACTTGGGCCCTGTAGGTGTACAGGGCTCATGCACCTGTACCCTCAACACTGGCATAGGGCACCCAGATAGAGGGGTGACTGATCTATGCCAGGGCAGTCGGTTGTAGGCATGGCACGGGGATGTGTGCCATGTCGACTCTTTACTTTGTTCTGCACCAAAACACGCAGCCTGCAAAGACGGTGTGTGTGTGTAAAGTTACAGGGCCTCTAAGGGTGGCACAGTAAGTGCTGCAGCCCTTAGAGGTCTTCCCTGGTCACAGTGCCCTGGGTACCTGTGATACCATTTACCAGGGGCTGACCTGTGGCCAGAGATGCCAACTGGGTTAGTTTTGGGGAAAGAACACAGGCCCTGGGAACCTGATTGGAGGGACCCAGGGCACACCCAGAAAAAGTGCATCAGTAGTCTGGCAAAAAGTGGGGGGTTACTGTAACAGAATCCTGCTTTCCTACACAGGTGTCTCCAGTGTGACTGCAGGATAAAGTAGGTAAAAATGTAAGCCTTGCATGTATAGGGACACCACACAGTTCTTCCAGTTGAAGCACCGAAAGAACCTAAAATAGGGAAAGCAGTCAGAATTTCTCCTTGCAAAGGAAGGAATTCAAAACAGATCCAGGATCAGACCAAGACAGCCATCCATTTTGATAATAAGTATGTAAATGGAGTAACATCCGTACCCAATTTTCTCATCTGGGAATAAATCCACCACCCCCTTTTGTAGTAATGCTGCAAACTCCTCCTGGAGAATGCAAGTGTGTTTTCTAATTGGGAATATTGAACAAGAGATGCTTCTGATGGAAAGGAAGGGCACAGCCCCATTTCTTCAATCTGCATGATCCACTGTTTAGTAGTAATGGTTTGCCAGAACTGCAGAGGGAACACCAATCCCCCAACAGGACGTATGTGATCCCTTCAGGGCGAAATATAGTCATTAATTAGGTGATGCCAGGGAGACGTAAGGCTTCTGGGCCTGTCTGCCATTGGATCTGCCATGGCCTCTGTATTGCAGAAGCGATGAGCTGGGTGGGTTGGCAATTTGGTAATTTGAAGTAACCAGGAATCTTGCGCCAAGGCCTACGGAAGTCTAGGGAGGAAGGTGGGTGTTGAAAACCAAAAGGAGCAAGCCGTAGCCCACACTGTATTAAACTTTGAGGGCAGAGTGAGCAATGTTGTCGAAGCGGACAGACCCATTGATGAGCATGTCCATATAACTGGATTGGACATCCCCAAGAAGCCTGTTAAGCAACGGCAGAGGCTTGCCTCCTAAGAGTTAAGGGAGACTGGCCCTGGCACTAGAATCCACAGTGCCTCCTGCTCAAAGGATATGAATCACCGAGTCCTGTCCATTCTAGGATAAATCCACAAAGTTAACTTTAAGATGTTCTAGGAGGCTCCGCACCGCCATCTGTACCACCTCCTGCAGCATACAAGTACTTCAGGCCAGAAAGCAGGGGGGCGTTCACTGATCAGAAAGGTTCTTTCCCATTAACTCCAATTCCTTGGATTTCGAAGTTGTTAGGGGGAAAGCGTTCAGATTCGGTTTAGAACACGATGAAACTTGCACCATTTGGCTTTCTGATGAAGCATAAGTGGGCAGAAAATGTGGGTCTCCAGGTGCCAGCCAATAGCGTCCTACCATCTGTTTATTCACCGAAGGCACGAAACTGGGTTTCGCCTTAAGGGGCATTCTGTCTCTACCTCTGGAGAGGTGTAGAAGCCACTAGAGTTTTAAAGCCCAAGTATTGTGCCGTATCTCTATTGGTAGGGGGAAGCAAATTGGCACCCACGCTGCTGTTACCATACAAGATTACATGTGCCATTTGAATGTGAGCCGATCACAACTCAGTTATCATTAACTGCTGCCAATATTCATTAGTCTGGGCGGAGTTTAGTCTCTATAGATAGCCTCTACTACCAATCTCTCTGCATGGCATCAGAATAGTTTTAATTTAAAGCATAGCTCAGACGGCAGGGTTAGTCCTGGTGGCAGTAGAGAGGCTACAAATGGAGTTCTCGGCACTGGCATAGTCTCTGCCAGGCCAAATGCTTGCCCGGAGGCAGAGGCAGTATACCTCAGGGAACGCAGAACATTAATTCCCAAACACATTGAGGCCTCGGTGTGACTGCAGTGAAATTGGTATGTGCCCAACTGTAGAGTAATTAACCTTGCTATAGCCAGCTGTATTCTTCAGTTTCTTGTTTTAACGCACTATTGATGAAGGCATTTGGATTATTCTATTTTATAATAATTTCCACTCCTGACAGAGCCTGAGTATGGGCAGTTCATGCTTAGTCATAAAAAGGTGAACGTACATCTACAGAAGGCACACTTTCCTTACCATGGAGCCTGACGGAAATGTGCTCAGAGCAGTGTCATCATTGTGTGTCAGGAAAGAACTGTGTTTTATGGGCCCAGTGACGTACTTGGGCAGAAACCAATACAGACATCACCTACTGGTACAAGAGACCTTTTGTAAAATGTCCAGTTCCTCTCTGGCATCTGGGGATATTCAAAATGAGAGGAATCTGTAGATAGACCTATCCATCACAAGCACAGCGTATACGTAGTGTCCCTTTGAATGGGGCCATTTCGACAGGGGGAGAAAAAAAAAAAAAAAGAATACACGGAGCTATACTCCAAGAACAGTAACCCCACAACAGCTAATGCTCATTTGTGAGAATACATTTATCTTAAGAGGTCTGAAGGGGATTCCCCTCCACACAGTGTGGCTGAAAACCTGATGTGTGGTGGCCACCTTCTTCTCACTTGATGAACTTTAGGTCACTTCTAATGATGTAAATGAGGTATTAATGCACATGTTTTTCAAAGTATTTCTATGGAAATTTGACCTTAGAGTTATGTTAGCATTTCTCTCCCAGCTCAAAGGGGAATGGTTGAAGCATTTGAATCTATGGAAGCTCCAATGCTGGAGTATAGATAAGTACGTACTGACTAGACATATAACCTACTGTTATCTCCTACTGTATACACAATTCTGAGTTCTAAAGCACTCATCCTCCTGAAGTAAGCTTGGGCTATTGGACCATGTGACTCCAAAGTGCTAAAAGAGTATACCCAGTCATTCAATTTGAGGTGCACCAATATTGTGGGCCTGGGACATCAGGCGCCTTACTCAATGTACAGCCTCGTAAACACCTAAATGTCCCAGAATCCCAATAAAATGCCTTAGAAGCACAAGGGGCCTTATGGTATAACTAGACATTTTTCAGGTGTGATTTCTCTTTTGCAAAAATATTTGTGATCCAACAGAGCTGCTTTATGTTTACACCCACTGATAAAGATCTGATCATGATGAACCACTATTAATAGATAACCAGAGGCCATTGTCATAAGTAGTGCTCTTCCCTTTCAAGTTTATGTTCATTTTAAAGCAATGTGCTTTCAATGAAATTATTTCGATTAGTAATACAATAGTCATTGCTCGCTTACCTGCTGAAGATGCTTCATGCCATCATCATCCTCAGGGTCCCCAACAGAAAATTCAGTAGCAGCAGCTGTTGTGGTGGAGGAAGGAGAGGAGGACAGATTGGCAAGAGCACCCGGGCTTAGCTGAGATGACTGGCTGAAGGATCCAAGCTCTTAGGGGAGAGAAACACAAAAGCGGACAGATAATTAAAAAGACCCATTTACTAGGTAAAACACTTCTGTTGAGAAACCAAATATTACAGGAGCAAGCAAGATCACAAAGCTGTAGTGAAAGAATTTTGAATTGGCTTATTGTTGGCAAACCAGTGCCTGGAAAGACAATTTAATTGAAGCAACTACACCAAATGACAAGAGTGATTGCTCACTTCTCCCTCTGCATGTATCAAAAATGCGGGATACCTACAAAGCAATCCTGACAGGGGTATGTGTAGAGCTGCACTAGATTGGGAGGCAGATAGCACCAGTGCAAAAAGTTGAATTATACCTATTTTAGTCATAAATTGATAGTGATTGGATTCACAGCACCCAGGCACTACAACCATTGAGTGCTAGAAAAATCCTGCCCCAGTGTAGCCTCCCAATGTGACTTTAATGTTGTGCAAATTTGTCCCTAGTCCTGGTGCACTACGTTTAATAGACTAGTCACTGCCCTTCTTGTTCATCCAGGTGGGGTGAGTTGTCATTCTAATTATACGAACTAAGCAGAGGTTTTTTTTTTCTTTTCTTACTTTTCTTTGAGGGTGGGGGAGATTTATGATTATGGTATGATAATAGCTGTATTGAGGTTAGTTCTCTTTATAACATCAATTGATATTATACAATGAGCAAAACATTCCTTTGAATAAAAACTTCAGGTATAAAAAAAAATGGTAAGCAGTATCAGACAAATGGTTTACATAATTCCATTGTTTGTTCCTTCCATATGCCTCAGTTGAAGGAAATTGGTCTTTATACAGGTCGTCATTCGTGTTAGTTAACAAGGACAATAATTCAGGTCGCCCACATTCCTGGCATATCCTCAAACCACATCAAACCATTTAAACCACACCACAGACTGCATTTAAACAAAAATAGTGAGCTTCAGTCAATCAATGATTCTCGTTTAGTTGGGCAACTCGATTTACCCATACTGATACTTACAGGAAAAGATGACAATTTGATGGTAATACTCCATACAATTTAATCCCAAATCCTCAAATGAGGAGAATTGAGGGGAACTATGTGGGAGGCCTATAACCCAACTGTGAGAAAGTGGCTCTGTATATACTGTTCCCTAATAGGTACAGGGTGTACAGAGTCCACAGTCCCCCAGAGGCTGATAGAGGTCAAAGTTAGGTATGACCTTACTCTCAAAAGTGGTAGCTTGGTCGAGCAGTAAGGCAGTACCAGAGGACAGTGTAAAGCATTTATTGTACACACTCAGTCAGCAAATGGTCTCACACACTCAATAACTGAACTCTAGGCCAATGATTTATATATATTGTAGGAAGGTGGATATCTGACTATGGTTACCCCCAACTTTTTGCCTAGTATCTAGCTGGTTTTTCGACTTAGTTGGCCTGAGATCCTGCCATTCAGGGTCTCAGGCTGTCTGCTCTCTTTAAAATGGACTCCATGTACCCTAGGTACATTCCCAATTGGTAAGGATCACCTTATTGGACCCTGTACAGTGTACCCTAGGTACCCAGGGCATAGGTGTACCCTAGGCCTCCCAGGGGCTGCAGCATGTATTATGCCACCCCTGGACTGGCCTTCCAATCAGACACAACTGGCTGAAGACTCAGCTGGGGCAAGGTCGTGTAATCACCCCTTGCTTAGATATAGTATGCCTATATCTACCCTTATATATAGACACAGGTGTACCTATCAGTCACTCCTATGGCAGGCCTTAACAATCCTGCCCCAGTCCTGGCGCGAAACTGGACAAAGGGAAGGGGGTGTAACCACCCCCCTCCCAGGTCCCACCCATAAGGCATGACCTAGCAGGTAACCCAGCCCCCCAGATTAGTATAAGAGTGGTAGCTGGGCCCCAGGAGATTAGATTATCCTGAACCTGCAACTTGAACAGAAACTCTGGACCTTCGACATTCGACGAAAGAAGAAGACTGAAGAATCTCCCTTGTGGCCAAGGAGTGGCTACCCTGTGCAAACAGGCACCATCAAGAGACTAACCTTTGCTTTGCTAAAGTTCTACGAGGGACTGACTGCAGAGCCCGACCAGAGCCTTGACTTCCAGACTTCTCCGACCCTGATCCACATCCACAGCAGAGCTGAGATCCGTGGAGGCGACTAGAGACGTGGGACCGTCTACCTGGGAAAAGTGGCTAGTATCTTCAAGCGCAGCTTCTGAGGCACCCTCGAAGTTGTGCACCGGGGATTGAGAAGCACCACCCCCAAGCACCATCTGCACCGAAGACCAGCCCCCCCACACTCCACGAGTCCTGCGTGGGGCCCTTCTGCATTTTCCTGCTTGCCGCGTCTGTCCGGTTGCTTGCCCGCTGGCTAGTGGCCTTTGTGACGACGCATCCCGTAATCTTCAGCGCTGGTTTGGCTCCTCCAGACTGGCTCCTGCTCCTTTGAAAAAGAGAAGCACCCCAGAACTTCCTGGTCTGCACCAGAAGCAAGTCCTCCGTTCTGCGTGGGTTCCGCTTGCCAAGGCTTGGTGAGTCCTAGTCCAACTTCGACGCCGCCGACAGCAAGCGCCTTCGTGGGACAGCTCGCCTCCTGGTCCTGGTCGTCCTCTACGTTCCCTGGTCCTCGTGGCTGTAACGACAAGCTCCACCTTCACCTGCAATCTTCACGACATCGCCTGGTTCCTTCCTGGTTCCACGTGGTCACTGGCTAGTGACCTTGACTCTGTCCCTTCTGCTTGCAGGTCTCCTCTCTTCTTGATCCCAGCCTTGGGATCCACCGGACACTCTTCACTGACTGCCTGTCAGCAACTTTCCTTCAGGCATCCATAGAAGTCCACGACGAAACCCGACGCAAGTTCACACCTATGCACCCGCAGCCTGTGGGCTAGGTAACTTGGGTACTTCGGTACTCACAAGGGTAGTGACTATCCTAGGGTCTAGTTTCCAAATCTCGACTCTCTAGCTGCTTTAGAAGTGTCCTTAAACTGTTAATTGCTAACAACTACTATTTCTATCGACTTTTACGCATTACGCGTGAGTGTTTCCACTCTGCACCTGAATCCCGTGGGCCTCCCACTTCCTAACTGTTGCTAGTGTAGTGTAGCCCCAGCGATTCCCTAGGCCTAGGCCTATCCTATTTCCGTGACAGTGGTCCTTATACCACTTACTCAATATATGGTTTGCGTGGCCCCTAGGGCCTAACTGTATTACTTACCTGTGTGACTTAATGTATGCTTAAATAAGACTGTGTTGTACTTACCTCTAATCTCATAAAGAGTGCTGAGGGTTTGACTAGAATAAATACACTTTATTTTATATATATCTGTTGTGGTGTCCTTTCATTTGGTATTCAAGGGATTATATATGGTATCACAGCTGGCTTCACATGCCATTCAGAGTTTAGCCTAAGACTGCTCTTGTCCATGCTACCACTAGGATAGCTGGTCTATAAGGTTGACTTTACAACCAATCACCATAAGGGTATTTGGACTGATATAAGGTGTACACTAGAACTAGTGACATCATACATCAGGCCAACTTCTCACATATATAAAATATATGCTTGTTTTATTTTTAGAACCACAAAGGGGATAAAAATATACTTTCTCAGAATGAGAGGTTGAATACTTTTGTCTTGAGCAATACATTTTTTGTAAACAGTCACAGTTGGTTGCAATAAACAATCCTATTTCCTAAACATAACAATGCATTGAGCTCAATGGTAAATACAGGTTATTTGTCATAAATTACTTTTCAGATTACTTTTGAAATTCCAGGTCTGGCTCCTAGATCCAGCCCTGGGTCAGTATTCAGAATCAAGTGATGAAAGTCGACTTAATAACTGTAATGATTTTTAAATAATAATATTTAGCTATTTCAAAAGTTAGCACTTAGAAAATATTTCAAGGAAAACATTCAATAGATCTCTATGGCAAGAAATTCAAATTGCAGGTAGAGTACTTTATCGTTACTTTAGTAATCCAGGACTGGGTACCTAGACCCAGGACTGGGGTCCTTATCAAAAACAGGTAAGTAATTTCGTTTGCAGAAATGGTACGATTTTAAAAGAATTTCAAATTTGCAAAAATAGACACTTAGAAGAAATTTCACAGAAAAGCAGACAATGGTTTCCTATGGGAGAAAAATGAGTTAGAGGTAAGTATAGTTGTGGACACTTTTCAGAGTCAGGGCTGGGCACCAACATCCAGCACTGGGAGCTCACCTAGGAGCAGGTAAGTAAATTCGTTTTTGTCACTTGGCTGATTTTTGGTGAATATTTGCAGTTTTGAAAAGTTCACACAGAAAAAGCCAGTCAATGTTACCCTATGAGGAAAATGAAGTTAGCGGTTTAAAAGGTAAGTACTCGACTGGCAGAGTTGAAATTCCGGGCATAGACTCAGGGGTCCCCTAGTGTCAGGTAGGTACAGTTGGTTCACCCTCAGCGGTTTCAGGACGGCCGGGTGCAGAGAGAGTTAGGCCCAATGTTATCCTATGAGGGATAGGGGGGCCTTGGTTGGTGGCTGCTGTCTGGCAAGCCACGCGGCTGTGGGAGCTGGGCTCCTGGTCACTTACTCAGGGCAAGTGGGGAAGTAGGTTAGTGTAGAGAGTGCACTGCCAGGGCCACTCGGGCAGCTGGGTGCAGGGTGCTTTTGAGCCGTCAGGCGCTCAATGGAAATCAATGGGAATGTTCCGGTTTGGAAAAAGGCTGCAAGCTCGGGGACTAGGATGCTTCAGGTGCCACCACCACTTCGAGAGGTAAGTTGGGTAGTTGTAGGTTAGGTGGGTACCCCGGGATTGGGCACAGGGGGCCGCAGGGCGCCGGGTGCAGGGGTGCCTTTTGATGTCGGAAAGCTTACCCTCTGGTTGATCGCGGTTGGGGTGGCACTCTGTTCTGAGGCTGCAGGCTTCTTCCGGAATGTCGAGGGGGGTCCTTGGGTGCCGGACTCGGGGTCACAGTCGCCGTGGGGTCGTCTTCAGGGTCTTTGTCCACTCCGGCACTGGCCAGGCTTGGCTGGTGCAGAGTATGTTGGGTCCGCGGTTCCGGGCTGCTGCCAGGGGTTAAAAATAGGTTTCTTGAGTAGAGCCTCTACTCATGGGAGTCCCAGGGGCTTAGAGCCAAAAGCTAGCCAGGTCCTCCGGGGTTGGGGAGGTTGCTGGCCACGAGAGATGCCGCGCTGGTGCAGGTTCGAGAGTCGACAGGCCGGTAGGGCTGGGGCCAAAGCAGTTGGTGTCTTCTTCTCTTTTTAGCAGCTGCAGGGCAGGTCCTTGTTCTTCTTGCTCTTCTTGTAGTTTTCTATCTGGAATCTGAGGAAGGAAGGTTCAGGGTGCCCCTAAATACTAGATTTAGGGGCGTTACAGGTAGGTGAAGGCCAGGGACCAATGGGTCCTGGTCCTGGGGTGGGTACACCCCCTATCCTGCCTCTCTCCTGTGGGAGGGGGGCAGTAGCCTAATCCTGATAGGGTAGGGCCTCCCATCTTCAAGATGGCGAGAGCCCGGAGATGTGCTTCACCTCGCCTCCCCCACCTGAGGGGTGGGGTGGGCAGGCTGGCACATCCCCTGTCCTTGTATGGGGTTTCCGGCCAAGCTTCCCGCCAGAGTGGGGGGTTACAGTGGCCTGGGGAAACTCCAAATGGCGGCATGCCTTTGAAGCTTCCCTTTGCTCGCCCTGGGGGAGGAGATTTTTCACCTCACCCAGGATGTGCATTGTTGCAGGCCCAGGAGAGCAGGAGCTCTCCCACCCAGGGGTCCAGCAACGTGTCTGCTGTGTGGCAGCCTGGGCAGCCTCAGAGCAGACGTGGATTGTAAGTTAGCTGTAAGGGGGCATCTCTAAGATGCCCTCTGGGGTGCTTAGTACATTAAATCCCATACTGGCATCAGTGTGGGTTCAATGTGCTGAGAAGTTTGATACCAAACTTCCCAGGCTTTAGTGTTGCCATTATGGTGCTGTGGAGCTCGTGTTTGACGAGCTCTCAGCACCATGTACTCTTAAATGACAGCACTGCACTTACAGCGCCCAGGAATGGACCCGGGTACTGTAGGGGCACAGGGCTCCTGCTCCTGTGCCCACACCATAGGCGTAATGCACCCAGCTAGAGGGGTGGCTGACATATGCCTTGGCAGTGTAGGTGCTGGGCATGGTACACAGTGACGTGTGCCATGTCGACTCTTTGTTTTGTCCTGCACCCAGACACTCAGCCTGCAAGGGCAGTGTGTGTGTAACGGTACAGGGCCTCTGAAGGTGGCACAATGAGTGCTGCAGCCCTTAGAGGCCTTCCCTGGTCACAAGACCCTGGGTACCTAGGGTACCATTTACTAGGGGCTGACATGTGGCTAGGGTTTGCCAATTTGGAGTTTGTGTGGTTTAGGGAAGGAACATAGGCCCTGGGCACCTTATTGGCAGGAACCCAGGGTACACTCTAAGTACATTCAGCAATTTAGCAAAAAGTGGGGGCATACCATGCAAGAAAGATGGCACTTTCTCACACCAACTGCAAAAACTATCCTATTTTAACTGAAAACCGTCAGTTAGAACATAACGAACACTAGCACAATAAGAAACGGATATAATACATTTGCTTCTATAGCTCTCCTACATGTGTTGCAATGATTTATTACCCAGCATAGCATCTGGTGTTGGGCCCGGAAGATTGTCCTGGAGAGTCTTCGGAAGTCACGAGATAGGTGACTCCTCCTTAGGATCATAGTGTGCATGGGCATCGGCTCCATATTCGGATTGTTTTTCGCCAGAAGGGAAATGATGGAGCTTTGTAAGAAACAAGAAGATGCCCTTGTATGCTGTATCTAAATAAGATAATACTGGAACAGATAGAGGGAGGCGGGTGGGCGTGTGTAGATCTGCAGCTCTACATGCCAAGAAAAGATGCATACTGGTAAGGAGTAGTTTCTTTTCTGTAACTCCAGTTCTGTAGTAGGGGTATCTCTGTTATAGTCATAATCTAGTGAATAGTCCCGCCCATGTGCGCGGACCCCGGAGCAATAAAAATAATCTAAGTTGTCAAGTCATGCAGACCTGCATCCACACTTAAGAGAGAATTTCAAAGACAAATAATGCAGCCTATATCCACAGGCTACCCTATCCAGTACTTCAACTAGAAAGAATTCCACCAGCAACCACTAACAGCACTGCCTGTCCCGCTTTTTCCCTAGAGAAAGAAACCTGCCTCTTCCAGCAAAAGCCTCTGGAATGATAGAGAGGAAGGAATGGACAGACAAGCCCCATAGGCTGCCATTATGTGGCTCAGAACAGGATACTGTGCCTTTAAGAAAACTTTCCAGAACTTTTTCAGTATCCCAGAATGCACAGCAGGTCCCTTTTACTTTGTTCTTTTTGAAGGCGTAGCACGCCAGACCTGTAGCATTCCTTATATTAACATTCATCTCTCCACCGGGGAGGTGGGCGGGCGCACATGTCTAAAACAGAGATACCCCTACTACAGAACTGGAGTTACAGAAAAGAAACTACTCCTTCTGTAGTAGGGGATCTCTGTGTATAGTCATAATCTAGTGAATAGAATGGCAAGCCCATCCCCACACAAAAACGGCGGTGGAGAAGATTACAAAATAATACCACTACTGTGCGAACAAATTTCGCAGCGAAGCCTGCCCAACCTGAGCATCTGCTCTGGCATCCGCGTCCAGACAGTAATGCGCAGCAAAGGTATGGACCGACTTCCAAGTGGCCGCCTTGCAGATTTCTGCAATCGGAACATTACGCAGCAAAGCAGTCGTGGCAGCTTTGCCCCTGGTGGAATGAGCCTTAGGTTTACCTCCTAAGGCCTTATTAGCCTTTTGGTAACACAACTGTATACAGGACACAATCCACCGAGAGATGGACTGTTTGGAGGTAGCAAGACCGGTCCTGACTGATCCATAATTGATAAACAATTGGTCTGACCTACGAATATCTTTGGTCTTATCAAGATAAAACTTCAACACCCTCCTAACGTCCAGGGAATGTAGAGACCGTTCCGCTGGAGAAGAAGGATTCCGAAAAAACGTAGGTAAAGTTATGGTCTGGTTGACATGAAAATCAGATATAACCTTAGGAAGAAATTTAGGGAGAGTACGCATAACAACCTTAGCAGCATGAAATACAGTATAAGGTTCTCGGCAACACAACGCCTGAAGTTCACTCACCCTGCGGGCCGATGTAATGGCCCCTAGGAACGCCGCCTTCCAGGACAGGTGCTGCAACGAAGCCTTGTGAATAGGTTCAAAAGGCTCATTCATCAATCTGGACTGCACCACATTCAATTCTCAGGAAGGCGAGGGAAGTCTAACCGGAGGGAACACCTTCTTCAAGCCTTCCAAAAAATCCTTGACCACAGGGATCTGAAAGAAGGAAGTCTGTGAAGGGCATTTCCTGTAAGCAGTCAAAGCAGCGAGATGAACCTTAATGGAGTGGAAATTAAGGCCAGACTGTGCCAAATGTAAAATATATGGAAGGATGACATCTTCCTTACATGTTGTCGGGTCAAAGTTCTTGGATTTGCACCAGATGCAGAATCTCTTCCACTTGTAAGCATAGGAAGTCCTAGTGGAAGGACGTTTAGCCTCCTTCAGTATGCCCATACAATCTTCTGGTAGATTCAAATGGCCATATTGCACTATCTCAGGAGCCATGCCGCCAAACTCAAAGACGAGAGGTTGGGATGCACCATCCGCCCCCCGAACTTCGTGAGAAGGTCCGGCCTCCACGGCAGCCGCATGTGAGGAAGGAGAGACCGGCGAAGCAGATCCGTGAACCACCACTGCCTGGGCCATTCCGGAGCAATCAGGATCATCCGCGCCCTGGACTTGGACAGTTTGATGAGCACTGCCGGAATCAGGGGAATGGGTGGAAAAGCGTACAGAAAGCTGTTCGACCAGTCGATCCATAGCGCATTCCTCAGCGTCCCCTTCTGATAGTACCTGGATGCGAAGTCTCGGCATTTGCTGTTTTCGGCAGTGGCGAACAGATCTACGTCTGGAGTCCCCCACCTTGCGAAGACTTCTAGTACCTCGTTGTTTATGACCCATTCGTGGTTCTCCTGAAGCAGCCTGCTCAGCGCGTCCGCCTGAACATTTTGCACCCCTGGCAGATGCGTGGCCGTGATCATCAATCCGCGCGCCAGAAGCCAGTGCCAGATCGCCTGCGCCTCCTGCGACAGTGCGCGATCGCAACCCCCCTTGCTTGTTGAGGTAATACATCGTGGTTGTATTGTCCGTCTGTATCAGCAACGAGGTGGTCTGGAAGGACGGATGAAAGGCCTTCAACGCCAGGTACACGGCTCTGAGTTCCAGGAAATTGATGTGGTACGTCGACTCCAACGGGGACCACTTTCCTTGTATCTGTAAGTCTCCGGAGTGCGCTCCCCAACCTTGGAGAGACGCATCCGTCACGATAGTCGTCTCGAGAATGTCCTTGTGGAAGGGAACCCCCTGAGGAGATTCTCCGCCGAACATCACCATTTCAGAGACTGAAGAGCATGTAGAGACAGCCGGATCTTGTCGTCCCAAGAACCTGTTCTCTGATCCCATTGATCCTCCAAGCACTCCTGCAGTGTTCGCATGTGCAGCCGTGCGTGCGGCGTGAGGAAGATACAGGAGGCCATCGACCCCAGCAGCGAAGACACCTTCCTCACTGTCGCCGATGGAGCGGCCATGAGGTCCTAAGCCTTCCGAAGGAGCGATAACAGTCTCTCCTCCGAAGGAGACACGCTTGCTGACCGTGTATCGATGGAGGCCCCCCAAGTATTGTATGCACTGGACCGTAGTCGGGACAGATTTGGACATGTTGACATGTAACCACAGTTTGTTCAAGAGAACGCACGTCCTCCGAAAGAGCGCCGGCAATTCCGAAAAAGATGAGGCCTTGATCAACCAGTCGTCCAGGTACGGGTAGACAAACACCTTGTTCCTTTGTAGGTGCGCCAGTACCACTGCCATGCACTTCGAGAAGGTCCTTGGGGCAGACTTTAGCCCGAATGACAGTACTGTGTATTGATAATGATTGGCGCCGAATTGGAACCGCAGGAACTTCCTGTGTTTCCGTGCAATGGGCACATGGAAGTACGCATCTTGTAGGTCTATGGCACAGAGCCAGTCTCCCTGTTGCAGCTGAGGGTAAATCTGATGCAACGACAGCATGCGAAACTTCTCCCTGCGAATCCATTTGTTTGCTTGCCGCAAATCCAGAATGGGCCTGAACTCGTTCTTGTCCTTCTTGCGAACCAGGAAGAAACGAGAGTACAGACCTCTTCCCCTTTGAGACAGAGGTACGTCTTCCACCGCCTTTTTCCATAACAGGATGTCTGCCTCCGCCTGGAGCTCTCGCAGTTGATACCGCAAGCTTACCGGCGGAATCGCTGGAGGCGGCCTGATGAATCGAAGACTGTATCCATTGCAAACAATATTCAGCACCCACTTGTCCTGAGTAATTTTTCTCCACTCTGCCGGAAAAAAATTGAATGCTTCCCCCCAACTGGAGTGGGTAACGGTTGCAGGGGAAGTAAATGCTCAGGGCCGCGACCCGGCCGGGCCCTTGGTAGCAGGAGCGGACTGCTGGCCCCGTCTAACCTTCTGGCGTTTCTGGAAGGGTTTACGGAACTGCTGCTGCTGGTGCTGCTGCTGCTGCTGTCCCGAGGCCTGCCCACGCCCTCTGCCCGCAGACCCGAACCGTCTCTGGAAGGGGCGTTTCTTCTTTTCTGGCTTCTCCAAACCGACAGTCGTCAGGGTCTCCGCCTCCGTCTTCATGCGGGCCATCTCGTCGTCCGCATGCTGCCCGAACAGGGTTTCCCCCGAGAAAGGCAGATTGGCCACTCTCTGCTGAGCCTCCGGCTTGAGTGAGGTAAGGCGAAGCCACGCGTGCCGCCGTTGGTGGACTCCATGACAGTACCCATGCGCCGCCAGCAGGGACACATCCGCTGCCGCACTGATCACCTGGTTGGAGACTAGCATCCCCTCGCGCAAAGTCTCCAAGAAGTCTTCCCTCTTGTCACGAGGCAGCAGCTCCGCATACTGCTGGAGAGACTCCCACAGGGCACGGTCGTAACGCCCCAACAGAGCCCCGGCACTTGCCGCCTTCATGGTGGTGGCAGCCGTACCACAGACTTTCCTGCCCGCCGAATCCAGCCAGCGGCTTTCCTTGTCGGGCGGAACTGTCGATGAGGGGGTGGTAGCATGCTGCTTCCTCGCCGCCGTCACAATGACTGAATCTGGCTTAGGGTCCGTCCTCAAAAAGGTCGGGTCCGAGTCCGGAGCCCGATACTTCTTCATAAGCCGGGATGGGGCGGATTTCATCACTGCCGGAGTGAGGAACAACTCCATAGCTGGCTCCACCAGTCCCGGCACGAGAGGCAGCAGGGGGCGAGACAGGTGCTTCTTGTGCAGTGTCTCGAATATCACGGACGTCGTAGGTGTCGGTACAGTCACCGTGATTCCCAACTTGGCTGCACCTCTCAGCAGTACCTCCTGGAAGGAGACCAGATCGTCAATCGGCGACACCCTTGTCCCGGGTGAGTCCGACAGCGTCGGTGAGAGGTCCCTGGCCGATGATCGAGTGCGCGATCTGGATCTGCGCCTCCTGTGGCGCCGTCTCGATGTTGAGGACGAACGCCCACGGCTCCGCGATCTCCCTCTCCGTCCGGAGCGGGAGCGCGAACTTCTTGGCTTCGGTCTGTGCGCCGGCCTCGCCGGGCCCGGCGACCGTGGCTTACTCTGGCGCCGCAGCTGAGGCGTTCCCTGCGGCGGCGTCGGATACCTGGGCAATGAGACCGATCGTGTCGGAACCGGTGGTGGGCCCGAAGGCCTGCGAGGCGGAATCGCAGGAGGAGGAGGAGGAGGGGTTTGCGGTGGTGGCGTCAGCGGCGGTGGCGGAGGAGGAAGCGGCGTATATACCACGGAGGACCGCGAACCCGGGGACCCCGTTGAGGGACTCGGTGTCCGGGCGCACCCTGCGCCTCCTCGACGTCGACCGCCTCCTCGACGTCGACCGCCTCCTCGACGTCGACCGCCGCCTCGGCGGCGAACGCCTCGACGGCGAACGCCGACGCCAGGCCTGATCTCGACGTCGATGCCTCGACGGAGACGTTGACAGCGTCGACGCCAACGATGCCGAAGTAGTCGACGGCGGTCCGATCAGTTCCCTCGACGTCGAACGTCGACGTCGCTTCTCCCCAGAGCCCTGGGGGGACGGTGAACACACTGTGGTCATCCCTCTCGACGCCTTAGTCGACGTCATAGACGCCGGTGAAGAGTGGGGGCGTTTGCCGGTCTTCCTGCCCCTGGGGAGCCCCCCAGAGGCCTCAGCATGGGCAGAATCAGCCCCTCCTGACCCACCTTGTGCCTTCAGCCTTCTGTCCTCCAGGACTTGGAGCCTGATCTTCATTCTTTCCCTCAGGGTCCTGGCTGAGAACGAGTGGCCGATATCACACTCTTCAGGCACATGGGACTGGGGAAGGCAGCCTATACACACCTTGTGTGGATCTGACTTAGCCTTCTTCCGGTCGCACTCTGGGCACTTGTCGAACAAGCCAGGCAACGTGACAGCACCAGAACACTAAACACTTGAAAAATTGACAAAAAACACCAATAAACCCTTGCAAAGGGAGAGCTCAATGCTCCAGGGTCCTGCTAGCAGGAGCCGGAAAAAAACTGAAAGTAAAAGGGACCTGCTGTGCATTCTGGGATACTGGAAAAGTTCTGGAAAGTTTTCTTAAAGGCACAGTATCCTGTTCTGAGCCACATAATGGCAGCCTATGGGGCTTGTCTGTCCATTCCTTCCTCTCTATCATTCCAGAGGCTTTTGCTGGAAGAGGCAGGTTTCTTTCTCTAAGGAAAAAGCTGGACAGGCAGTGCTGTTAGTGGTTGCTGGTGGAATTCTTTCTAGTTGAAGTACTGGACAGTGTAGCCTGTGGATATAGGCTGCATTATCTGTCTTTGAAATTCTCTCTTAAGTGTGGATGCAGGTCTGCATGACTTGACAACTTAGATTATTTTTATTGCTCCGGGGTCCGCGCACATGGGCGGGACTATTCACTAGATTATGACTATACACAGAGATCCCCTACTACAGAACTTCATTTCTCTCCATAGGAATACATTGACTGTTTTCACTTGAAATTTTTTTAAGTGTGGAGTTGATTTGCATGAAAACCTGAAGAACAAACTAATATTTAGCCATTTCAAAAGTTAGCACTTAGAAAATATTTCAGAGCAAACAATCAATGATTCCCTATGGAAGGAAATGTAGGTTACAGGTACAGTAGGTGATCGTTACTTTTGTAATCCAGTACTGGGTGTCTAGACTCCGTACTGGGACCTTTATCCAAAACAGGTAAGTAATTACGTTTTCAGATGTTATACGATTTTTGATGAATATTTAGAAATTGCAGAAGTACTTGGAACAAGGCTTTCTTGTCAGACATCATGGAATAAAGTAGAAAAACTGAGTGGCACTCAGGGAGACTCCCTTCCACACAAGGTGCGGTGAAAATCTGAGGAGAACTGGCTCTGCTGAGAGTGTTCTAGGGGGTGCTGATAGCGGATAGGTTGGTACCAATTTTTTGGTTCTTTTGGCATAATGATGTAGATAGGCTGCTAAGATCTAGGCCTCAGGCTTTTTCTTTGGGGCCTACTACTACTACTATTATTTTTGGCACTACTTTTGTATTTACAATGGGACTCCCGCCTCGGCTACGGGGAATGATTCAGGCATGCGAATCTATGAAAGATACCCCAATACCGGATAACATTGCCTGTTTCTTGCTGAAAAAGTTAAGTGTCGATTTTGCAAACTTACAAATATTCGTTAAAAATCAACTGCATAACCGAAACACATTCTTTCAACTGTTTACAGGTGATGCACCAGTGATGGATCCAGGATCCAACACTGAGTTAGAAAAAGTAACAATAACCCCACTTAGCTGCTAAGTGAATTTCCTCCCATAGGATAACATTCGTGATTCTATGAGAAAAAGAGTGTCAACTTTTAAAATACCAAAATATTGCTTAAAAATCACTAATGTAACCAAAACGCTTTTACTCAATTGTTTACAGGAAATGTCCCAGGACTGAATCCAGGATACAGTACCGTGGTTAGAAAAATAATCCTTAAAGTAACTAATTGCATGTAACTAGAAATTTCCATTGAGCTCCATGTATTGTGTTTGAAATTGTGTTGCCTATTGCAACCACTAACTTATATTCAAAAGTCCATTGCCTATTGAAAAGTATTTATCTAAAGCATCTCAATCTGAGAAAGTATATTTTGATACCTATTGTTTGTTCTAAAGGAATATGTTACTTACCAGTATGCATCTGTTCTTGGCATGTAGAGCTGCAGATCTATACACTGTGCATAGATCGCCATCTGATGTTGGGCCCGGATGTTTGAAGTTTGTGTTTCCTTTTGGAAAGTCTTTGGGAGTCATGAGGTCGGTGACTCCTCCTCTGGTTAGTATTGCGCATGGGCTTCGGCTCCATCCTCAGATTGTTTTTCGCCAGCAGGGAAAGATGGAGCGTAGTAGTAACAGTAAAGAAACCCATGTGTATTGTATCTAAAAGGGATAAGACTGGAACAGATACAGGTAGCCGGGGAGGCGGGTGGCAGTGTATAGATCTGCAGCTCTACATGCCAAGAACAGATGCATACTGGCAAGTAGCATATTCCGTTCGAGGCATATGAGCTGCAGATTATACACTGTGCATAGATTATATAGCAGTACCTGACCCTAGCGGCGACCACCGGTATCCGTTGCAGTTGTCTGAAACAGTGTTTTTAGTACAGCTTGGCCCACACTAGCTTGTTGCTTGGTTTGCACATCTACACAATAATGTTTTGTGAAGGTGTGTGGTGTTGACCATGTCGCTGCTCGCTGCTTTGCAGATTTCATCTAGTGGTATGTTCCCTAGGAAAGCCATAGAAGCCCCTATCTTCCTTGTAGAGTGGGCTTTAGGGGGAACCGATAGCGTTCGTTTTGCTTTGTGGTAGCAAATCTGTATGCATTTTACAATCCACCTAGCTATCCCGGATTTAGAAATAGGGTTGCCTTTGTGTGGTGGGGAGAAGGAAACAAATAGCTGTTTGGTTTTCCTGAAAGGTTGTGTTCTCTGGATGTAGTAAAGTAAAGCCCTTTTAACATCCAGTGTGTGTGAGGCTCTTTCCGCAACTGTTTGGGGTTGCGAGAAAAAGACTGGTAATTCTACCGACTGGTTTAGATGGAATGGAGAAATGACTTTGGGTAGAAACTTGGGATTGGTGCGCAGTACAACCTTGTTGTGATGCATCTGAAGAAAAGGTTCCTGCATAGTGAGTGCTTGTATTTCACTAACTCTTCTGAGGGAAGTGATGGCCACTAGAAAAGCTGTCTTCCATGTGAGGAATTGCGGCTCGCACTTATGTAATGGTTCGAAAGGGGGCCCCATTAACCGTGTGAGGACTATATTCAAGTTCCAAACAGGTGAGGGTGGCACTCTGGGTGGAATTACTCTTTTGAGGCCTTCCATAAAGGCTTTGATGGCAGGCACTTTGAAAAGTGAGAGGTGCTGCCTGTTTTGTAAATAGGCAGCAATTGCAGCAAGGTGTAACCGAATGGAGGTATATGCTAGGTTACACCTTTGTAAATGGAGTAAATAACATATAATGTGTTGTATGGATACATTTAAGGGATTTATTGTGTTGTTGTGGCAGTAAACAACAAATCTTTTCGACTTTGCTGCATAGCACGCCCTAGTAGTAGGGCGTCTAGCTTCCCTGATAATGTTCATGCAATCAGGGGGAAGGTTAAGGTATCCAAATTCTAGGACCTCAGGAGCCAGATCGCAAAGTTGAGTTGAGCTGGGTCCGGATGCCTGATCTCTCCATTGTTCTGGGTTAGGAGGCATGGTGAGAGGCGTAGCTTTTGGTGTGGTACTACCGAGAGTTCCAGCAGCGTGGTGTACCACGGTTGTCTGGCCCATGTTGGAGCTACTAGGATCAGAGTCAGGGAATGCTGCTGTAGCTTTCGCACCACTAATGGAATTAGTGAGAGGTGGAAAAGCGTATGCAAATTTGTTTGAACAGTTCATCCATATCGCATTGCCTTTTGACAATGGGTGTGGATATCTGGCGGCGAAGCTTGGGCATTTTTTGTTTTCGTGGGTGGCGAATAGGTCTATGTGTGGATGCCCCCACTTATGAAAGAACGGGTGAAGAACCTGTGGGTGAAGCTCCCACTCGTGGATCTGCTGTGTCTGTCTGCTCAGCAGATCTGCCACAGTGTTTTGTACTCCTGGGACGTGTTGGGCTAGGAGAAAAATCTTTTGTGGAATTGCCCATCTCCATATGCTCTGTGCTAACAGAGAGCTGTGCAGAGTGTGTGCCCCCTGTTTTTGAATGTAGTACATGGCAGTCATGTTGTCTGTGCGAATGAGGACTGCCTTGCCTGAAATCTGCGCCTGGAAGGATGTTAGGGCGAGGAAGATCGCCAGTAACTCCAGATGGTTTATGTGGAGTAACTTCTGTTGCGGCGTCCATGTGCCCTGTGCTGTGAGATGTAACAAATGAGCTCCCCAGCCGAAGAGCGATGCATCTGCCGTTAGGATTATTTGTGGGACCGGGTCCAGGAACGGTCGACCTCTGGAAAGGTTTGTGGTGTTCCACCACTGCAGAGAGCGATGGGTGCGACCGTCTACCAACACCAGATCTGTCAGTTGCCCCTGGGCCTGGTTCCACTGGCACGCCAAACACTCTTGGAGTGGGCGCATTTGGAGTCTTGCATGTAGCACTATAAAGATGCAAGAGGCCATCATCCCTATGAGCTGCATAAACACTCTTGCTGGGAGAGAGTGTTGGGATAGGAATTTTTGACGCAGCGCCTGTATTTTTGCAATCCTGGCAGGGTTGGGATAGGCTGTGGCCTTTGAGGTGTCTATGGTGGCACCGAGATATTGTTTTGTGTGTGATGGTACCAGGTGGGATTTTTGATGGTTCACCGTGAAGCCTAGCTGGTGAAGTAGTTGGACTGTAGCGGCGGAATGTTGCACACACTGTTGGTAGGACGTGGCTTTTATCAGCCAATCGTCCAGATAGGGGAAGACGTGAATGTGTGGTCTTCTGAGGTGTGCAGCCACTACTGTCAGGCACTTGGTGAATACCCTTGGTGCTTTTACCCCGAACGGGAGCACCTTGAACTGGTAGTGTTATCCGTCTACCACAAACCTGAGGTACTTTCTGTGAGATTGGTGTACTGGGATGTGAAAGTACGCGTCTTTCAAGTCCAGAGTGGTGAGAAAGTCGTTCTGGGAGAGAAGTGGAAGAACCTGTTAGAGGGTTACCATGTGAAAATGGTCCGAATGAATGTAAGTGTTTAGAGGTCTGAGATCTAAGATAGGTTGTAGGGTCTCGTCTGTCTTTGGAATTAGAAAGTACAGGGAGTAGACCCCTAAATTTCGTTGATTTATGGGGACCTGCTCTATTGCTCCTTTTTGCAGGAGGGAGATCACCTCTTGTGTTAGTAGCGCAGTATGTTCTTGCGACATAGGGCGGTGCCTGGGTGGAATGTTGGGGGGTGTAGATGTTAATTCTAGGCAATACCCTGACTGAATAATTTGTGTCACCCATCTGTCTGAGGTGATTGTCTCCCAGACGTGAAGGAAATGTCGTAGTCTGCCTCCGACCGGAGTGGAATGGTCTGGAGGGAGCGGGGGAAAGTCATTGGGCAGGAGGTGTGGCAGAGCGGGCGGTATTTGTTTTGCCTCTGCCCTTATTATTATTGCCTCTGTATCCGCCTCTTTGATAACCCTTTGTGAAGGTAGACTGAGGAGGGGATTTATAGGACGTGGATGCACTGTCCGATGAGTAGCCTCTGCCCGTGCCCCGAAAGGAAGAATGGCGAAAAGAGCGCCCGGGAGTCTGTGTTTTTAGGGCTCCCATAGATTTCGCCGTGTCTATCTTTTTTCATTTTTTCCAGGGCTTCATCTACTTTAGGGCCAAATAGATCATCTTGGTCGAATGGGTGATTTAGTATAGAGGCTTGAACCTCTGGTTTAAACCCTGAAACCCTGAGCCAGGCATGGCGACGGAGAAGGACACTGGTGTTTATGGCCCTGGAGGCTGTATCTGCCGCATCTAGGGCACATCGTATCGAGGTATTGGTTATTGTTTTTCCCTCTTGAATAAGTTCATTAGCCCTAGTCTTGTACTTTTCAGGGAGATGGTGCATGATGGTCTCTAGCTCATCATAGAGCGCCCTGTCGTATCGGGCCAACAGTGCTTGCGTATTGGCAATACGCCATATATTGGCCGCTTGTGACGCAGTGCGCTTCCCTGACGCATCTAGGAGCTTGGACTCTTTGTCAGGTGGGGGCGCCTCGCCTGACGCCTGAGAATTTGAGCGCTTCCTGGCTGTAGATACCACTAGGGAATCTAATGGTGCAGGGCCCTTAATGTAAGAAGGGTCTGTAGGGGCGGCTTTGTACTTTTCTATCCGAGGGTTTAGGATCCTGGCCCTGACTGGGTCCTTAAAAACCTCAGGGGCATGTTTAATTACGCCCTTTAACATAGGTAGAATGGCAGTGGACCTATGTGTATCGTCAAAGGTGTCTAGGAGGAAGTCCTCCTCCACTGGGTCGGTATGTAACTCCACCCCATGGTAGTGTGCCACCCGTTGTAACAAGTGGTGCAAACCGAAGGAATCTTCAGGAGGGGATGGCCTAGATGGATAAAGGTCATCCTGTGGGACATCTGGGATGTCCGGATTGTTATAATCATCCCATGGGTCTGGGGATCCAGTAGGGGTGGGATCTTGTGGCACATCTGCTGGATCATAGTAAGGGTCCCCCAAATCGTCTGGGACAGGAGACAAGGTGTGGGAACGAGGGGGTGGAGGTGGAGAGGGTGGAGGAGGTAAAGGAGGTGGGGAAGGCACCCTGAAAGGAGAGGTAGCAATGTCCTTTCTCTTTGGAGGTGGAGGTGGAGCCGGCTTGTCCAAGTGTCTCTTTTTTGAAGACAATGTCAAGTGTCCGGTCTTTGGATCCTTGGTGAGGGTTTTCTGCAAAGGATTCGGTGTGAAGAGCTCCTGTGACACTGGTGGTTTGGTCGGCGCCGAAGGTTTCGGGGCAGACGGCTTCTTAGGTTTGTCGAAGCTGTGCTTCCTGGGAACCTCCGGTTTTTTTGGTCGGTGCCTAAGGGGGTCTCGGCACGGGAGTGTCGGTGCCGAGGGTCTTGTGATGTTTGGTCGGCGCCGAAGCAGGTTTCGGCACCGAAGACTCCGGTGCCGGGTTCGGTGTGGAGGTGGAGGCCGATTTTTTCTTCGGTGCCGAAGGGTGTTTGTCGGCACCGGTGGCCGGCTGGCTCGATCCCGAGCTGCCGGAAGGCTTAGAAAGCTTCTTTACCGGGCCCGAAGGTGGGGTGTGAGAAGCAGTGTCCTTGGTCTTGCCTAGGCCCGGAGGCGAAGGTGTGACCGAAGCCTTTTTCGGGATCGGCGTGGGAGGGGGAATTGTACTCACGACCCGCTGCGCCGGGGTGATGTCCTCCACATCTGAGTAGTCGGCCTCGGATGCGCTGACAAAGTCGTAGTCCTCCTGTTCGATGTCCTGCTGTCCCGGAGCTACGTCGTCGTCCCCGAAGATGTCGACTGGAGCGGAGGTCGAGGAGTGCGCCATGTTGCGTCTAGCCCGTCGATCTCGAATGGTCTTTTTTGAGCGAAAAGACTTGCAGGCGGGACAGTCTCGGGCCTCGTGTTCTGGGGAGAGGCAGAGGTTGCACACCTCATGGAGATCGGTGTGGGGAAACTTGGACCCACATCGAGGGCACTTCTTGAAGGGAGTTCTTTCCATCAGCCGAGACCGGAGCTGGAATAGGCCCGAAGGCCACCGTCGACCACCGGAATCGAAGAAGTGCCGAAGAGAAGATGAATAAGATGATTTATGTCTTTGAAGAAGCTCAATGAGCGAGGATTTGTGCGTCGATCGGTGAACTGGGAAGTTCGGGACCGGAGCGCGAAGTTTTACATCAGAGCCCGATGGCGGAAAAAAACAATCTGAGGATGGAGCCGAAGCCCATGCGCAATACTAACCAGAGGAGGAGTCACCGACCTCGTGACTCCCAAAGACTTTCCAAGAGGAAAAACAAACTGCAAACATCCGGGCCCAACACCAGATGGCGATCAATGCACAGTATAATCTGCAGCTCATATGCCTCGAACATAAAATTACATATTTTTATACAAAAACCATTGGCCTAGAGTTCAGTTCTTGAGTGTGAGACCATTTGCTGACTGAGTGTGTACAACAAATGCTTTACACTGTCCTCTGATACTGCCTTACTGCTCGACTAAGCTACCACTTTAGAGAGTAAGGTTCATCTAACTTTAACCTCTGCCAAACCTCTGTGGACTCTGTACACACTGCATCTATTTGGGAACAGTATATATAGAGCCACTTTCTTACAACTGCCAACTAGCAAGTTAGGCCCCCTGATCCTATTGGTCATGGTGGGGTTGCTCAAGCTGTGGGTGACCTCTGTGGGTAAGCTGGGCTTTGCCCTGGCTAAGTTGGAATTTGCAGAGGTGGGCACCTCTGAACCCAAACTAAAAAGATGGGGTGAAGACACTAAAGAGCTAGGAAAGGAGCATTTGGAATTAGGTCCTGAAACTGTTTAGGTAGGCCAGTTCCCCAAAGGGACTGACCTGGACAGAAGGATTTAAAGCGGAGTAGGCCTTTGGGCTGGGGAGGGGTGCTAAACTGAAAAGTTTGGTATCAAACTTCTCAGCACATTAAACCCACACGGATGCCCGTGTGGGAGTTAATGAAAAATGCACACAGAGAACACTAACCTACCACTAGTGTCCAGACTGAGTGGCTGATTTCAGCTGCCACCACCAGACATGATTCTGCATCCCTAGGTCGAAAGCCTGCTGCTCTCTGGGGCCTGAAACAATGCACATCCTGGGACGAGATTCAAAGCCTTCTCCCCCAGGATGGGCAGGGTTCACGAAGGGGAAGCTTCAAAGGCTTTCCGCCTTTGTGAGCATCCCCAGGCCAATTGCTGCTTCCAGCAACTGGTCCTGGTCCCCACTGGTTGTGAGGAAGAGGGGTGTGCTCAGCTCTGCCAACTCCACTCCTCAAGGGGGGGAGGTGAGGAGAAGCACAGCTCTCAGTCCACGCCATCTTGAAGATTAGGAGGGGGGAGTGGGGGGGGGGGGGGGGGGGGGCGTAGAGACTCAGCCAACCAAGGACAGGCAAAAGACCCCCTCCCATAGTAGGGGGTGTACCCACCCCAGTGAAGGGACACATTGGTCCCTGCCTTTTACCTAAATGTAACACCCCTAAATCTAGTATTTAGGGACACCCCTGAACCTTGCTTCCTCAGATCCAGACAAGAAACAAGAAGTAAAGAAGGACCGAACAGCCGTGTGGCAGCTAACGAGGAAGATGCCCAGAGACTTGGCCCCAGCCCTTCTGGCCTGTCTCCCCCTCGAACCTGCTCCTGCGAAATCCCAGTTTCTCCTGCAGTCAGCAACCTCAAAAACCCTGCAGGACCTGCCTGCCTTCACTTCCAAAGACTGCTTCTCCCGTGAACACCGGATTTGTTCAACTGCAACCACTGGCAGCAGCCAGAGACTGAATTCGCCCCACTCTGCACCCACCGTCCACGGCCTGAGCTCAAGTGGGCAAACACCACAAGGTCGTCACCCCGGTGATCCTGAACCAAGATTCAGCTACCCTTGACCTGCCTCAAGCCTCCAGCCAACGCCTGCAGTCTAACTCCAGAAGGCCCCCTAACCGCGACCAAGAGCTGGTAAGATCTGACCACAAAAGGCACCCCTGCACCAGACGCCCCACGGGCTTGTGTGCCCAAACCAAAGGTGCCTAACCAACCCCTAACTTCCCAACTTACCTCTAAAAGTGGTGGTCGCACCCAGTAGTCCGTCTCCCTGCCTGCAGTGCTTTTACAAACCGGAGGCTCTCCATTGGTAACAGGGCATCAGATGTCGTAACAGCACCCGGCCGCCTTAGTGCTGATGAGGGTGCACCTTCGGTGCCAGTTTGTTTCCCCATTTGCCCTGAGCTAAAGTCCAGGAGCTTTGCTCCCACAACCCAGTGGCCTGCTTGCCAGCAGCCACCAACCGGAGGCTCCCTATCCCCCATGGGATAACACTGGGCATCAACACTCTGCACCTGGCTGCCCTAGTGCCGCGGAGGGTGTAACAAGAGCATCTCTGACGCTGGGGAAACCTGAGTCTACCCCCAGAATTCAACTCCCACTACCAAATACTTACCTAAAAAACAATAACCATATTTTCCTTCATAGAATATCATTGACATTTTTCCAGAAATAAGTTTTTAAGTGTGGAGTTTTGAAACCTAAAGAAATTCTTTAAAATTGTACGATTTAACAAAAATGCTTTTACTCAACTGTTTACAGGAAATGTCCCAGTGCTGCATCCAGGCATACAGCACTGAGTAAGGAAGGTAATCCAAAAGTAACTTACCTGCTATTTTACTGAAAATCCCATTCAAGTCTATGTACTGTATTTACAAGTGACTGTATTTCTCTGAAACAATTCTGTAAATCAAACCATAGTACATTTACAATTGCAATTGAACTGTTTTACAATCCACATTTACTACTGTTAAGTATTTATTGCTTACCTGTGCCAGGCTTGCTTGGTTCTAGAAATAAAATAACTAAAAGAATATTTTCATACAAAAACAATTGGTCTAAACTTCAGTCTTTGAGTGTGTGAATTCATTTGCTGATTAAGTGTGTACAACAAATGCTTAACACTGTCCTCTGATACTGCCTTACTGCTCGACCACACTACCACAAATATTATTATTATAGTTCTTTATTCGATTTAAGATAAATCATAAAAGCATTCACAATGTTAAAACAGAATTAAACATATCAAAATTTCTTCCCTCTATCGGTATCTCCACTAACATTATAGTCCACCTCCTAGATTAAAAGCTCTAAAAACTCTAGAAACAACGTAAAAATTATCAACGATCAGAAGTGACAACACACTCAATTCTAATTATTATAAATCCTTCTTGAGGTTCTTAATTTAAATGCAATCCGTAAAAAAATTTACAACACAGTGGAGGGTAAGAACATCTGAAGACATTTTTAGAAATAACAAGGCAACACAGATCTGCTTAATGCCAGTATTCCTGAGAAAAGTCTTTAAAAACCTTCTCCTTGGATAAGTAGAATATGAGCAGATAAAAAGAAAATGCGAGGTATCCTGTGGAGACAGGCCGTCGCAGCCACAGGGCCCTCTCTCTTCTACATTTCTCATAAAACCCCCTGGAGATCCCAGGATTTGGTCTATCAGATTTAATCTTAAACGAGTTATTAGAAACCTCTCATGACAACTGGTCAGAAGGATTAAATAAGGTGCTATAGTCGGGGTAGACTTCACTAGAATATAATTTCTGACAGACTCCTTTACTAATTCGGTACTCTCCCGTTGAGACCGACTAAACTTTAAATGCAGTGTTTTAATGTCAGTCTTGTCTTTCTGGCTTATAGTGTCAATATCGGAGAACAGGGCTGAGCGACCCAAGTTATGAAAACCATCCCTCACATATTTTAACCAAGGGATTTTCATAGCATGGTCCAGCGTGAGGCAATCCTGGACCACCATCCTTGTCAGTCCAAGCTCTTCACTTAGCCAAATTTTCAACCCGAAGGCTAGGGGTTTAACTGCTATGGTATCCGAGATGTACCCGGCCCCCAGTTCTTCGTGCGCTATAAAGGCAGGGGTGCTGCTCGGTATCCTGAACAAGCGCCTCATGTATTTATTTTCCTCTTTGCAGATTAAGCTTTACAAATCCCCAGACCTCACTTCCGTACAAAACCTTGGCACAGCAGATTGAATTATACAATTTTAAAATCACGTCCGGAGTCCAAAACCCTAGTCTTTGGCCATAGTTCATAATTGCACCTGTAGATTTAATCAGGGACAGGGCTTTATTATCGAGTAGATGCTTGAAGTTTAATCGGCTGTCGAATATTATACCTAAATAGGAAAATGCTGGAACTTTACCTAGTATGTGTGTCCCAATCGAAAAATTGTACGATTTCCCTTTCTTGTTCCCCATTCCATCACATGATTTTGTGAGGTTCGGGGACATATCCAGACTCTCCATAAACCTCACAAAGCCATTGATTAGCAACTGCAACCCATGGGGGGTACAAGCTAGTAACACCGCGTCGTCTGCATAAAGCAGAACCGGAACTGCTCTTTCTCCTATCCTCGGCACGTCTGTCTTAATATCGCGCAGGGCGGCATCCAACCCGTAGATATACAACGTAAACAAGAAAGGTGCCAATATGCACCCCTGTCTGACCCCGCTGGAGCATACAAATGTATCTGTAATATCCCCCTCCTGTGTGTACCTTACCGTGGCAGAGGTATTATGGTGCAGGGACTGCAGGATGTTAATTATAGCTATATCTACACCCTGACTGGCCATCAGGGACCACAATTTTCTCTGGTTCACACGGTCAAATGCCGCCATGAGGTCCATAAACGCTAGATAGAAGACCCCCTCCTTCGCTAATGTATATTTGTCCGTGATGAGGTAAAGATTCAAACATTGCGCTACCGTGGATTTACCGGGGCGGAACCCATATTGAACGTCAGTAATTATATTAGTGGATCCAGCCCAGTCCATCAGCCTATTTAAAAAAATCCCCCGACCCAGAACCTTTGCCGATACATCAATCAGAGATATTGGGCGGTAACATTGCGGATTGTCCCTGTCCCCTTTCTTAAAAATGGGCACAATGATTGCAGACGACCATGAGCCTGGCATAGAGGAACTTATTGCTGCATTTAGCACCCTTGTCAGTAGGGGCGCCCATACCTCTGGATTGCATTTATAGTGGTCAGGCGGGATCCTGTCTGGTCCTGGAGCCTTATGTCTAGTAAGACCATCTATTCCCACCCTTACTTCTGCTAAAGGAAAAGAGACCGGTCCACTGCTGGCTAAACAAACTGTTGGTTGCGGTTCCTCCTGTGTGTCTACGGAATGGTTATACAGGCCTTGAAAATACTGCCTCCAATGTTCAGGGAGAATATTCGCACTTAGCCCAGATTTATTCGGGTCTGAGAAACAAGGGCTGTTGATGGTCCTCCAGAACCATGCGGAGTCCTTCAACTGGGCTGCATCCACAAGCTCCTCCCAGGCTAAATGCTGCAACTGGCCTTTGCGATTTTTTACCGCTTGCTTATAGGATGCTCGACATGCGTGCGCCCATTCCCTATCCCTAGGTTTCTGCTTGAATGCCCCCTTCAGTTTCCTCAGGGCCAGCGAACAGTGACTGTCAAACCACCTCGGACTGTCCGTTACGCGTCTCGATGTGGTTGACTTCAACATGTTACTGACCCTTGTTGTGATATTAAAAAAAGCCTCCATCAGATCTGCCCCTCTTACCTCCAGGTTTAAGCAGTCACTAAAGTCTTTAGCCCCATTTTTAAATAAAACTGCGTTAAATCCAGCTGCGTCTACCTGGGCCCATCTAAGCCTCCTACCCTGGTCCACAGGTCTCAGTCTGTCCCTCTCCATCTGACTGCCCCGTGATGGATTATGACACTGAATTTCTAATGTCAGGGGATTATGATCACTAAACGCACTATGTTCAATAGTGAATTTTATTATACTACTGTCTAATGTGTGGGATATAAATATGTAATCAATCACTGAGTGGCACCCTCTGCCTGTATATGTAGGGAGTGCAACACGACCAACCTTGTTAGTGGTCATATCCATTGTGAGTTAACCCAAAAGCGTATAAAATACTTGTTAGCACCTTTCCCGTTTCCGTGTGTTCCACATGTGGACCTTTAGTAAGGGGACATGCTAGCCAATTACCCTTAGATGTGGGCACATATGGCAGTTAAAATCGCCCACTAGGATCATTTTCGAGGTAGCACTTAGATTTGTTGTGTTATTCTTCAACCAGCTATTTAACTCTGCTAGACTGTTTGGGCCCTGAGCAACTGACTGGGTGGCATTGTAAAAATGTATTAAGGTGACCCTAAGTCCTTTCGATCTGAAGGACGACCCTTGTATATTCTTGGAGTCACACGCCAGCTCATTCCAGCTGCCACGTAACTTCAGAGCAACGAACACTAACAAGCCCCCTATTGATCGCCCTGCTCTTGCTTTAACCGCCGGGCGCAAGAATTATTCTCCGTTGCCCAGGATTCCAGTAGGCATATTATATCAAAGCCCTTTACAAATTTAAGCCATTGGGGCACCCCAAGCTTGCTTGCCAACCCGGCTATGTTCCAGGGATTATCTTTATATGACCGGGACCAGTGTCCACCTCTGATTCAGGGGGACCACTATCTTTGCTACCAAGATCGACCAGGCCCACCCTCATCTGGTCTGTCTCGTGCAGGTCCCTACGAACCCTAAGTGGGACTTCTGTTGGCTCTACACGAGAGTCCCTAATCATGGATAGGGGTATAGAGGTTTCAGGGAGACTATCTTCACACTTACTGGCCGTCAGCCAGTCTAAATCATTTAAATCCCCTAATGGTGTAAAAGCGTTAGATAGCTCCATTGTCCCTCCCCAAGGGTTCCCGCTTGTGCGTTACTATCCCTTGCATTAACACTGGTAGATCCTAGCACTGGTCGATAAAAGAACCCTAATGGCATGGGTTTGTTGGTCCCTAAATCAAATAACCTAGCTGTGTTTGATAGAATCCCGTGCACCAACCCTGGGTATCTAAGGGTGACAATTAAACAATCCCCTCTATAAGCTTTTTGAGACCTACCTATCCATGAGACCCTGCGGACCATGAGAATATGCCGGTAATCTTCCCTATGGAATCTAGCGAATTTGCACAGCCAGTGAGCCACCTTGTTAATTAGCTGCTCGGTGGTCTCTTCGTGCTTAAGTGTGTAAACTGGCACACCTGTTAGAACCACAGTGTACGGGGTACAGGCTGGGGGGAGATTAATAACGGAGTGCTTCCCTCTGGTTGTTCTCTGGAGGCCCCCGTCTATTCTGTTGTCGGTAATTTACAGTAGCCCTGTTTTCTATAGTTAACTCTAAATTAGGAGGGTGACTCCGTCCCTCTTATGTCTGCAACTTGAGTGATCGGGAGATCTGTTATGTCTTTATCATTCCCCCTCTGTATGGCCCCTCCCGGTGAACAATCCGTACACTTGTGTCCCCCTGCACCCTGCCTTTCCTCGTACGTTTTATATCTATTGTGTAATCCAAGGCCCCCCCCCCCCCCCGTGTGTGAATCTTTTCTAGATTGAATGCATCGTAGCTTCTCCTCGATTACATTTAACTTATTCCGTAAAGGCTCTAACATATTGGCCATCAGTGTTTCTAATCTGGACCATTGATCATTCTCACATTCACTGACTCGCGGGAGCTGGGGGTGTTCCTCTGTGCAAAGTTTGTCTACCTCCCCTGACTGGTCAAGGGTATTTACTCTAGATGGTAACTTCCTCGCTCTGGTCTTCTGCTTAGGCTTATGAATGGCACTTCCCCTTGTGCATTTAGCCATTGGATCGTTTGTTGCTAAAGGGGTTTGAGCGGCACCAGGGTTAATTAGGCGAGCCCTCTGTGTCTTGCTTGATCTAGTACAAGCTGCTCTTTCCTCTCGACCACAAGCTGGAATTGGGTCCAAGGTTATCAGGGGGACTGAGTCCTTGCTGGACTCGACCAGAGAAGGGTTAATACTAACTGTAGTCGTCTTTTCCCCACAAATAGAGAGTAAGGTTCTATCTAATTTTACCTCTGCCTTCTTTTGGGGTGCCACTAGACTGTGCACACTATACCTCACTTTGGTATAATATATACAGCGCCAGCTTCCTACACCGTATACATCTGTTTCTGTCTTATGGTTGTTGCAGCACACGTCTTTTACATTAGAATGACACTGCTTCAATAAATGCTTTTTGAAAACGTCCTCATCATTTATTCTGTGCGTCTGAGACTGGCATCAGTACAGTTTTATTAAGACAAGGTGTTTGGTACCAAACACCAGTATTTTCAGTTCAGCCATCATGTAACTGGGATACTTGTAATGACCAGTACAAGTACTTAAGATGGGAGCCTGATCACTTGCAATATCTAGAAATGGAACTAGACATCACAGGGGCAAATGTGCTCAGGCAGTGGTGTTCTCACATAGCATAACGAACACTGCCTTAGGGTTCTGAGGCCTGCTGTAGAGGTGACCATTTTCTGAATGGTTTGCACCATTTCATGGAGCCTGCAATGGCACTCTGCAGGCAGTTTGTGTGGGGGCACCTTATGCTGGCATAAATACTGAAGCCATATGATACCCTCTTTAGTACCTGTGTCCTAGGTACTACAAGTAGTATTTGCTGGGGACTTACAGGGGTGCTAAAGTCCTTGCCAAATAGGTTACAATTAAACATTTACCTTTGTTTAAGGGAAAGAGCACTGAGGGAATGCTTAGCAGGGAGCCAGTGCACTTTCAGTCAAAAAAGCATCCGTACTAGGGCAAAAAGTGGCAGTGACCAAGTCAAAAAGAGTACATTCCTATAAATATTATCCTGCGCCCTCTACCTTGAAAACTGGCTGTAGCAATGCAACCATGCGCTCGTCCCCATGCCAAGTCACTCTTCCAAAATAACCAGAATTTCTGCCAGCAGTTTTAATGAAGTCCTCAGGCAGAGTAAATGCTCTTGCAAGTGCCTGGAAGGTTATGGCACAAAAACGTTTATCCAGAGGATAAAATGATATACAAACAGGCATTGAAAGTCCAAAACGTTAAAATTTACAAGGCCAAAAAAAGATATTTTGCGGTTAAAATCGAGACATCCGGAAATAAGAGGAAGGAAATCGTTAAAGCCTTTGCCTCCCGGTCCTCGGTTGCCAGGTCTTTTACATCCTCTATGGAATGGGCAAGCCAACTTGCAGCCTTTTTCCATGATAAGATCAGCATCATCCAAGACTATTGCTGAGAACCTCCCTGTGGATTGAACTTACTCCAAATTTCTAACACCCGGAGACCCTGTTGAGGGTCCATCTCTAGTGCAGTATCCCCCTCTCCAACTGCAGATTTCCTTGACGATTATAAAAAAAGGTCTGGCTCTCCCTCGCACCCATGCCCAGCAAATGTGGTGGCCATTTATCCAGAGGTTAACAAAGCCCTAAATTCCTTGTTGAGGATCGGCCATGTGCCTGGCAGATGGAAATGCGCCAAAATCCTTCCACTACTAAAAAAAAGCCCTTAGCCGATCCCCTGGTTGCAGCCAACTACAAACCCATTTCACAGCTCCCGTTACTCTAGAAGACGTTCCAGAAATACGTCAATTCAGTCATTCCTAAGTATGTAAAAAATAATAATCTCCATCAGAGCCAGTCGGGTTTCAGATCCAATTTTAGCACAGACAGCGCTGCACAGAATCTATCAAGGAGAAGCATGATAAGAGGGGGAAAAGCTATGTTAATTCTACTGGACTCTCCGCGGCTTTCGATACCGTGCCATATGACCTACTCCTGCACAGGTTGCCAGATTGCGGTCTTGATGGCACAGTTCTGCAGTGGTTCTCCTAAATCTTGGTGGATAGACACCAAGAAGTCTGGTCTCCCCCTTATGCCGCTCCCATCCCTTCCATGAAGGCGGGAGTCCCTCGGGGCTCAATTCTGAGCCCAACACTTTTCAACCTTTATATGTCTCCCTTTGCTCCTCCAGCATAAGCCTGCGGTGCTAAAGTGATCCTATGCTGACAACACACAGCTTCTATTCACCTGTGACAAGAGTGCAGACTTTGTAGGTGGTAAGATCAACCAATGTCTTTACATGGCTAAGGGATAACCAGCTCAAATGCAACTCAGAGAAATCGGAGGTGATTTTCTTCGGCTACCCACCCATGTATGATTGGAAACAATGGTGGTCATCGGACATGTCTCCACCCCCCCTCTTCCATCAGCACGGTCAAGAACCTGGGTGTCAAGATGGATGACACTCTGTCTATGAAAGAGCAAATCCAGTCAGTCGCAGGATCCTGTTTTGGCCTCCTGCGGATCCTCAAAGCATTTCTTACCCTCCTGCCTCTTAACCACAAGACAACAGTTGTCCAAGCCCTTATTGTTTCCAGACTGGAATATGTCAATGTCCTATACCTGGGCATCCCGGAATACCTTTTAAAAAGATTGCAGGTGGTACAGGAGGACCGTCCGGGTAGTCCTCCTGCTTAAACCCAGGGTTCACCCCTGAAAGCCTTGCACTGGCTACCTGATAAGAAAAGAATCTGCTTCAAGGCCTCAGTTCTGGCCTTTAAGGTGCAGCAGGGCACCCGTGCACGGTACCTCAGAAGGAGAGCCGCACACTACGCTCCCCGCAGAACCAGAACCTTGAGGTAATCTTCATTGCATCTGGCTGCTATAATCAAGAAATGTCGCACCCGCACAGGAGGTCGTTCTTTCCAAGTGCAGGATGTACGCACCTTCCGGTGACACTCAGACAGCAGACTGACATACTTACCTTTAGGAAGATGCTTAAAACCTGGCTCTTCCAAGACTCACCCTAAGTTTACACAGTCCATTAGGGACAGCAGCAGACTAGTTTTGAGGCTCTCCAGCGCTGGGACACTGAGTAACTGTGTGCTTTACAAATATTCTTTCATTCCTTCATTCTGAGTTTCTAGCCCTGCACCACCACAACCGCCATCACCTGTGGTAAGTCTTTAATCGCTTGACCTCTATAAAAAACAAATTGGTAATTTACTTCAAATTCACGAGTAGTGTCCCATAACACTTAAAGTAAACAATATCAGATGACGCAACTGATGCCTTGACTCACCTAGGACCCCCACCTCGGGTAAAGGGAATTGTAAAATAGAACATTTCCAAAGCACAAGTTTAAATTAAAAAATGATCCAATACTCCATTTCTGACACCACGAGTTTTCCTTAAGACTTATTACTGAACTCTCCAATAGCCACATGGTTTTGCGAGCCTGATCTGCCACAATGCTCTTGCTGAGCTAGCAGCATAAAACAGCACTGTGGTTCCAGAAGGACAATTCATCACAATGGGAAAAACACTGATTTCAATGAAACCAGAGTGGCAACTTAAGAGATCATAGGAAAATACACGTGAAAGAAAATAAAACATAAATGGTCCCAATTAAGGGCACTGAAAGAAAATAATTAAAATCCGAGCAACCAAACAAATCTCAAACTCTGAACAAATTATTTAAGACATTCATCATGCCTTGCATCCAACCAACAACAATGTGTAGATTAACTATCAAGTATTGATGCTTGAACTGAAGCATGCAATTTGTTTTACCTTCAGCAGCGGACTTCAGCCCCTTCTCATTATTGATCAGAGGGGTAAGGACTTCTGACTCAGACAAACTAGTCAGGGCACTTTCGCATTCACTAGTGGTGGCAGCAACAAAGGGGTGTCCACAGACCCAGGTGAGGTCAGAAGGAGGAGCAGACGGTGGAGAAGAGGAAAAGATTTCAGGAGGCCTTTCCTCAGCATTCTGGACATTTTCTTTAGCATCTAGAAAAAGTAAGGATGAATAACAGTTTTTGCAGTATTACCAAGCTGAATGCTAGCTCTGTTAAACTGAGATTTCACGAATAAATCACAGCTTGCCTAAGGTTCACATAAGGAAATGTTGAAGTTCTATTCAATGAGAACAAGGAGAAAGAAAATAAATTACTTCGCTGTAAATGGTCCTCTACAGTATTGGCATCTTTCATAGATTAACAAGCTTGAAATCATTCCCCGTCGGCAAAGTGGAAGTCCTACGGTATAAATGTAAAGCAGAACAGTTTACTACTGTAGGAAAGTGCCCGTTTTTGCCAGATATCTGATACGAACTTGACTAGGTGTGCCCTGGGTCCCTGCCAATCAGGTTCCCAGGGCCTGTGGTCCTCCCCAAAACTGTACAATTGTCTCCACAATTGGAACACCTCTGGGCCACCTGAAAAATCATTTGTAAAAGCTAACCCTTGTACCAAGGGGGTGGTGACCACAGAGGGCTGCAGCATGTATTATGCCACCTTTAGAGACCCCTCACCTGAAGGTCCACACACTGCCACTGCAGGATACATGTTATGGTGCAGACTAAACTGAAGAGTAGAAATGGCCACCAATCCCTGGGTGCCATGCCTTCCAACACTGCTTGTGGCATGGATACTTAACCCCTCTGGCAGGCCTTACAGCCATAAAAGCAGGGTACACCATACTACCAGTGAGGGATTAGCTGCATGAGCCTATGCCCCAACAAGGTATGTGCCAAACAGTCATTGTACGTGCAGTGAAGCCAATTTGAGTATAGGGGCTGGGAGTTTGTCACTACAAACTCAACAGCCCCGGAATGGCTCAAATGAAAACTGGGAAGTTTGAAACCAAACTTCTCAGTAAATTAAACCCAAACTGATGCCAGTGTGGGATTTAAAGTAAAATGCACACAGACGGTATCTTACAGATGCCCCCTAAAAAACACCCATCCCTGGTTTGGTTCCAGCCACATTTGGCAGTTAGTTTGTCATTAACTCCAGAGGCACATAATGGATTTACTGAAAACTGGGAAATTTGGTATCAAACTTCTCAGCATCATAAAAACACACTGATGCCAGAGTGGGATTTAATGAAAAATGAACTAAGACGGCATCTTAGAGATGCCCCCTAAAAAACAACCTAACTATTGTCCTGGCAGAGTGGCTGCCTGACAGGTGACGCCAGCAGACATGTTTCTGGACCCCTAGGTGGAGTGCCTGCTGTAGGACAGTGGCTCTACATATACTGTTCCCAAATAGGTACAGTGTGTATTGGGTCCACAGATGTTTGGCAGAGGCTAAAGTTAGATATAACCTTACTCTAAAGTGGTAGCTTGGTCGAGCAGTAAGGCAGTATCAGAGGAGAGTGTAAAGCATTTGTTGAACACACTCGGTCAGCAAATGGTCTCTCACACACAATAACTAAACTCTAGGCCAATGGTTTGTATATAAAAATATATGGTTTTATTTTAGAACCAAAGAGAGTTATCAAAATATACTTTCTCAGAATGAGATGCTTTAGTTAAATACTTTGCAAAGGACAATTGACTAGGAATGCAATATTTACACTTTGTTGCAATAGGCAACACAATTTGAAATACAATAATACATTGAGCTCAAAGGGAATTTTAAGTTATATGCAATTGATTACTTTCAGGATTACTTTTCTAACACCAGGACTGGATCCTAAATTCAGCCCTGGGACAGGAATTGGAAACAGGAGTAAATACTTTAGTTACTGTTGTAATTTTTAAGCAATATTTTGCTATTTTAAAAGTTGACAAACTTTTTCTGAGCAAATTACCAATGTTATCCTATAGAAGGAAATTCACTTAGCAGGTAAGAGGGGTTATTGTTACTTTTTCTAGGTCAGGGTTGGATCCTGGATCCAGCACTAGTGTACCACCTGTAAGCAGTTGAGAAACTGCATTTAAGTTATACAGGTGATTTTTAAGGAATATTTATAAGTTTACAAAATCGACACAGAAGAAATTCCACAGAAAAACAGTCAATGGTTTCTTATGGAAGAAAATTCGAGTTACGGGTAAAGTATGTTCTTGTTACTTTTGCAATCCAGTGCTGGGCTCCTAGGCTCAGTACTGGGACATCTATCTAAAAAAGGTAAGTAATTGCGTTTTCACAGTTAGTACGATTTTTAAAAAATATTTGTAGTTGGCAAAAATCGACTTAGAATAAATTTCACAGAAAGACAGTCAATGGTTTCCTATGGGAGAAAATGGAGTTAGTGGTAAGTACGGTTGGGAGTACTTTTCAGGGTCAGTGCTGGGCACCAAGATACAGCACTGGGATCTCTCCTAATAGCAGGTGAGTATTTCCGTTTTTGTTACTCAGTTGATTTTAGGTGAATATTTTAAAGTTTAGAAACTCCACACTTATAAGAAATTTCAGAAGAAGCCAGTCAATGTTACCCTATGGAAGAAAAGTGAGTTACCAGCTTTTGGGTAAGTACTAGACTGGCAGAGTTAAGGTTCTGGGCACAGACTTAGGGGTCTCCAGGGTCAGGTAAGTACAGTTGTTAGACCATCAGCGGCACAGGGGCAGCTGGGTGCAGAGTGAGTTAGGCCCAATGTTATCCTATGGGAGGCAGGGGGGCCTTGGTTGGTGGCTGCTGACTACCAGGTCAAGCGGCTGTGGGAGCTGGGCTCCTGGTCACTTGCTCAGGGCAAATAGGGAAGTAGATAGGTGTAGAGGTTGCACTGCCAGGGCCGCTCGGGCGGCTGGGTGCAGGGTGCTTTTGAGCCCACCCGGCTGCCCCTGCAACGCTGAGGGCGCAACAACTGTACCTACCTGACCGTGGGAGACCCCCGAGTCTGTGCCCAGAACCTTAACTCTGCCAGTCTAGTACTTACCCAAAAGCCGATAATTTTCTCCATAGGGTAACATTGACTGGTTTCTTCTGAAATTTCTTCTAAGTGTGGAGTCTCTAAACTTTAAAATATTCACCAAAAATCAGCTGAGTAACGAAAACGAAAATACTCACCTGCTATTAGGAGAGATCCCAGTGCTGGATCTTGGTGCCGGGCACTGACCCTGAAAAATATTCACATCAGTACTTACCATTAACCCAATTTTCTTACATAGGAAAAAATTGACTGTTTTTCTGTGAAAATTCTTCCAAGTGTCGATTTTTGCAAACTTAAAATATTCTTTAAAAATCGTAAAAGCTGTGAAAACGAATTACTTACCTGTTTTAGATAGAGGTCCCAGTACTGAGTCTAGGTACCCAGTACTGGATTACAAAAGTAACAAGAACATACCATACCTGCAACTTGAATTTTCTTCTATAGGGAATCATTGACTGATTTCTATGAAATTTCTTCAAAGCGTCAACTTTTAAAATAGCAAAATATTGTCTAAAAATCATCATAGTAATTAAGTCGACTTTTATCACTTGATTCCAAGTACTGACCCAGGACTGAATTTAGGATCCAGTCCTGGAATTCCAAAAGTAATCCTAAAAGTAATCTGTGGCAAATAACATGAAACTTCCATTGATCTCAATGCATTATTGTGTTTAAAATAGTGTTGCCTATTGCAACCACTTGTAACTGTTTACAAAAGTCAATTGCATATTGCAAAAGTTTTTATATAAAGCATCTCATTCTGAGAAAGTATATTTTAAATCCAATTGTTGGTTCTAAAATAAAACAAGCATATTGAATATGCTACTTACCAGTATGCATCTGTTCTTGGCATGTAGGGCTGCTGACATTCATATCTGTGCATAGATCGCCGCCTAGTGTTGGGTCCGGATGTTTGCACGTTGTTGTCCTGGAAGAGTCTTCGAAGTATCCTGGGATAGGTGACTCCTCCCCTGGACTACAGTGCGCATGGGCATCCTCTCCATCCTCAGATTGTTTTTTTCCGCCATTGGGTTCGGATGTGCTTATCTTGACTCAAGTTAGGAAAAACTTTTTACAGGCCAAAAGGCCTTTAGTTCGCGTCGGTACTGTTCCCGATCGGTATCGATAGTTATTTGTTAGTTTACTAACTTCCAGAAACCAACTTTTTCGCATCATACCCGACCATCGACCCGACATCGACGATGGAATCGAGGACGCCCTCAAGCGGTGCCCTGTATGCAATGCGAAATATCCCCATGTCGACGTCCACCTGGTGTGTAACAAATGCCTTTCACCGGATCACGACGAGTCCACATGCATGGCCTGTGCCCGATTCCGATCCACGAAGACTCTCCGGAATCGTCGAGCAGCGAGGCTCGAAGCGCAGCAAGCGGCACCGGCCCCGACTGACATCTTCCAACGCCGAGGACGAAGATGTGCAAAACGTGGAGAACCTACCCTCCAGCCCCGCTTCCGAACACGACTCCGGATCGGAAGACGTCGAAAAACAACTCTTCCACAGAGACGAAGCCGACACCGAGGTAGGAGACTACAATGAGGCCTTAGGCGCCGAAGAGAGTAGCTCCGGTGACGAGCAAGGCCTACCCGAACAGACTTTGGATATCCCACTGCGTCAGTCTGTGGCTCCGGTCGAGGGATCGCCTTCGGGCCTTACCCAACACCTATCCCGCATCCATTCGGGCCCGGCCTCGGACATTAAGCGGCAGCCTATACTACCCAAAACGGCTGGTTTCCCTTCATCGAAACCGAAACCGAAAGCCGTCTCGGTTCAGCAGAAACCGAAACTGAAAGTCACACTGGTCGGATCGAAGCCCACCACGCCTTCGACGCCAGCCAAACCAGTCGGCACCGACCGCACCAAAAGGGACTTCGGTGCCGAGCTTGCAGCAGCCGACATCAGCGTTGACGCACGGAAAAAGACCATCGGTACCGCCAAGCCGCCTCGGCTCCAGGTACCGAAACAATCGGCTCCGACCACTAAGGTCAAAATGGCTGCTGGATCTCACACCACTTCCAAAACAGCACCAAAGGCACAATCATAGACGCCGTCGACAGCTACTACCTCTCCTCGACTCAATGACCCCGTGGCACCAAAAACGTCCACGCCTGCCTCAACGGAACCGGTCGGCGCCAAAGAACCGTCGGCGTTCCAGGTGCGGCAAGTTTCAGCATCCTTGCAACGCATCAAAGATAAGGCGGCCCTCCAGGACACATCAAGCTCCGAGCCGAAAAAGGCTCAAAAAGCTTCTCCGGCACCGGCCAACATCACTTTTGGCCTGCCACACCACGGCGCGAAAACTGTTCAAAATCAGAACACGTGTCACCCACACCAGGATCACACCTGCAGAACACTCTCCTACGGAGACGTCGCCTTCACACATCATCGATGCCACAACAGGCAGGATGATGCTTCACAAGAGGAGGATAACTTCTCAGCCAGCTTTGGACTCCTACCGGATCCCACTAAAGAAAAAGCTGCCAGTGGATTCGGAACCACTTCTTTACGAGCCTCTCCATGCCTCTTACCAAGATCCACAGTCCTTCTCTCCGACACTCCGACACAGATGTTTTGGAGGACTACATGGGTGACCACGTCCCCTACCCCGGAGATATGGACCCTCAAGGCCAACAGGACCCTTACCAAGCTTGGGATGACCCTGTAGACTCGGGTGCACCTATGGATACACAGAACCCGCAACTCTATGGAGCAAAAACGTCTCCCACAGAGGACACTGCAGCATTCAACGCCCTCATTGAACGTGCTGCGGCCAATCATGGTGTTCAACTCCACTCTGACACCATCGAGGACGATTTTCTCATGGACACTTTCGCATCCTCAGAAAAACATGTTAAAACTCTACCTATGTTGAAAGGTGTCCTCAAACCAGCAAAGGACATTTTCAAAGAACCCACCAGGGCCAGAGTAATAAACCCCAGAATCGACAAAAAATATAGGTCAGCGCCTGGGGATCCTACCTATATTAGAGGACAGTTGCCTCTAGATTCCATAGTAGTCGCGAATGCTCGTAAACGGGCGCACTCGCAGACTACTGGGGATGCCCCTCCCCCGGACAAAAAGTCCAAGGTGTTAGAGACCTCCGGCAAACGGGTTGCGGCCCAAGCAGCTAACATATGGCGTATTGCCAATACTCAAGCGCTCCTGGCTCGCTACGACCGAGCGCATTATGACACACTAGAAACATTACTACAACATCTCCCTGACCAATACAAAGAGGGAGCAGAGATCCTCATCAGAGAGGGACAACTCCTCACAAACGCATCCATCAAGTGTGCACTGGATGCCGCAGATACAGCTGCCAGAGCCATAAACACTAGCGTCATGTTACAACGACACGCCTGGTTACGAATCTCCGGATTCAAACCGGAGGTGCAAAATAACATCCTCAACCAGCCGGTCAACCCAGACTACTTATTCGGGCCAGAGGTTGACACCACACTAGAAAAAATAAAAAAAGACACAAACACTGCAAAGTCCATGGGGGCTCTCCAACCACAGACCTTTCGGAGCGGCTCCTTTCGTCGCCCCGGTAATAGAGGAGCAGGTAGAGGACAGGGGTCACAGCAAACCTACAACAAGGGCAACACCCTAAGTACCTACGATAAAAACACCAGGGGTGGATATCGTGGTTCAAGCACAAAGGGCAGAGGACAAGATACGGCAATACCAGATCCTCTCCCCAGAACAAACAGTGACGCCCTCTCCCTTCCTCCCGACCACACAACACCTGTCAGGGGAAGGTTGCAAAAGTTCCTGGACACGTGGAACTCCATCACCACGGACAGGTAGGTCAAAAATATTATCAAACACGGTTACTGCCTAGAATTAACCTCTACTCCACCCACAATACCCCCAAAACATCGTCCTATGTCCTCAGAGCACTTAGCGCTATTACAGCAGGAAGTGCTAAGCATGATGCAAAAAGGCGCAATAGAGGTCGTACCCGTCCACGAGCAAGGTACAGGGGTGTACTCCCTGTACTTTTTAATACCAAAAAAGGACGGGTCACTCAGACCTATACTAGACCTGAGACCCCTCAACCGCTATATTCTTTCGGAGCATTTCCACATGCTCACCCTGCAACAAGTCCTCCCACTGCTCAAACAGGGAGACTTCCTGGCCACACTAGACCTCAAAGATGCGTATTTCCACATAGCCATTCACCCATCACACAGGAAATATCTCAGGTTCACTATTCAAGGGCAGCACTAACAATTCAAGGTTCTTCCCTTCGGCGTCACAACAGCACCCAGAGTTTTCACAAAGTGCCTAGCTACTGTGGCGGCACATCTACGGAGGCAGCACATACACGTCTACCCTTACCTGGACGACTGGCTTGTTCAAGCAAAGTCAGCCCAGCAATGTGCCAGCCACATGTCCCGCACCATTCACCTCCTTCACAGTCTGGGGTTCTCACTAAATTACCCAAAATCACATCTCCAACCCGCACACGTACAACAGTACCTAGGTGCGACCATAGACACTCTGGCGGCCACAGGTCAGCCAAATTTAGTAAGTATCAACAGCATGCAAATGCTGATTTCCAAGTTCAAACCACAACACTCCCTTCCCGCGCGAGTGTTCATGCAGTTGATAGGCATGATGGCCTCCTGCATTTTCATAGTCCCACACGCGAGACTACATATGCGCCCGCTTCAGGAGTGCTTAGCACGTCAATGGAACCAGGCTCACGGACAACTAAAAGACCTAGTGTTGGTGAGCGGTCGGGCATACAACTCGCTGCATTGGTGGAATCCACAAAACCTTTGCACGGGCCGACCGTTCCATGAGCCTGTTCCACAAATAATACTGACGGCGGACGCGTCTCTCCAGGGATGGGGAGCTCATGTACTCAACTACACAGTGCAGGGACTATAGACAACACAACAAAAGAAGATGCACATCAACCTTCTGGAACTGATGGCAATCTTCCTGGCTATGAAAGCATTCAAAGTACACTTGTGCAACAAAGTCGTGTAAACCATAGGCCTAGAGTTCAGTTAGAGTGTGTGAGACCATTTGCTGGCTGAGTGTGTGCAACAAATGCTTTACACTGTCCTCTGATACTGCCTTACTGCTCGACCAAGCTACCACTGTGAGAAAGTGCCATCTTTCTTGCCTGGTATGCCCCCACTTTTTGCTGAATGTACTTTGATTGAGTGTGCCCTGGACTCCTGCCAATCAGGTGCCCAGGGCCTATGTTCCTTCCCTAAAACAAAAAAAACCCAAATTGGCAAACCTTGGCCACATGTCAGCCCCTGGTAAATGGTACCCTAAGTACCCAGGGCTTTGTGACCAAGGAAGGCCTCCAAGAGCTGCAGCACTCCTTGTGCCACTCTTAGAGGCCCTGTACCCTTACACACACTGCCTTTGCAGGCTGAGTGTTTGGGTTCAAGACCAAAACAAAGCCGACATGGCACACATCCCTGTGTGCCATGCCCATCACATACACTGCCATGGCATACATCAGTCACCCCTCTAGCTGGGTGCATTATGCCAATGGTGTGGGCACAGGAGCAAGAGCCCTGTGCCCCTGCAGTGCCCAGGTCCATCCCTGAGCCCTGTAAGTGCAGTGCTGCCATTTAAAGTGTACATGGTGCTGGGAGCTCGTCACGACACGAGCTCCACAGCACCACAATGGCAACACTAAAGACTGGGAAGTTTGGTATCAAACTTCTCAGCACATTAAACCCACACTGATGCCAGTGTGGGATTTAATGTACCTAGCACCCCAGAGGGCATCTTAGAGGTGCCCTCTCAAACCTAACCTACAAATCCACGTCTGCTCTGAGGATGCCTAGGCTGCCACCCAGCAGACATGTTGCTGGACCCCTGGGTAGGAGAGCCCCTGCTCTCCTGGTCCTGCAACAATGCACATCCTGGGCGAGGTGCTAAATCTCCTCCCCCAGGATGGGCAGGGGGAAGCTTCAAAGGCATGCCGCCTCTGTGAGTTTCCCCAGGCCCCTGCAACCCCCCACTCTGGCGGGACGCTTTGGCCGGCAACCCCAAATAAGGACAGGGGATGTGCCAGCCTGCCAACCCCACCCCTCAGGTAGGGGAGGCGAGGTGAAGCACATCTCCGGGCTCTCGCCATCTTGAAGATGGGGAGCCCTACCCTATCAGGACTAGGCTACTGCCCCCCTCCCACAAGAGAGGCAGGATAGGGGGTGTACCCACCCCAGGATGGGGACCCATTGGTCCCTGCCCTTCACCTACCTGTAACGACCCTAAATCTAGTATTTAGGGGCACCCTGAACCTTCCTTCCCCAGATTCCGAAATTACAAGAAGAGCAAGAAGAAAAGAAGTCCTGCCCTGCAGCTGCGAAGGAGAGGGAGACACCAACTGCTTTGGCCCCAGCCCTACCGGCCTGTCGACCTCGAACCTGCTCCAATCCCGGCATCTCTTGTGGCAAGCTACCTTTGAACTCTGATCCCCTGGGACTCCCATGAGTAGAGGCTCTACTCAAAAACTACCTTTCACCCCTGGCAGCAGCCCGGAACCGCAATCCCAGCCCACTCTGAACCAGCCAAGCCTGGCCGGTGCCGGAGTGAACTAAACCCACGAGGACGACCCCACGGCGACTGTGACCCCGAGTCCAGCACCCAAGGACCCCCCTCGACAATCCTGACGAATCCTGCAGCCTCAGAACAGTGAGCCGCCCCAACCGCGATCAACAGAGGGTAAGATTTTCCGACACCAAAAAGCACCCCTGCACCCGGCGCCCCACGGCCCTCTGTGTCCAATCCCGGGGTACCTACCTATCCTCCAACTACCCAACTTACCTCTCGAAGTGGTGGTGGCACCTGAAGAGTCCTCGTCCCCGAGCTTGCAGTCTTTTTCCTAACCGGAGATTTCCCATTGACATCCATTGAGCGCCTGAAGGCTCAAAAGCACTCTGCACCCAGCCGCCCGAGTGGCCCTGGCAGTGAAAACTCTATTCCTTCCTACTTCCCCACTTGCCCTGAGTAAGTGACCAGGAGCCCAGCTCCCACAGCCGCGTGGCTTGCCAGTCAGCAGCCACCAAACAAGGCCCCCCCCTATCCCTCATAGGATAACATTGGGCCTAACTCTCTCTGCACCCGGCCGCCCTAGAGCCGCTGAGGGTGAACCAACTGTACCTACCTGACCCTGGGAGACCCCTGAGTCTGTGCCCAGAACCTCAACTCTGCCAGTCGAGTACTTACCATTGAACCGCAAACTCTATTTTCCTCATAGGGTAACATTGACTGGCTTTTTCCTGAAATTTCTTCTAAGTGTGGACTTTTCAAATCTTCAAATATTCACCAAAAATCAGCCGAGTAACGAAAACGAAAATACTCACCTGTTCCTAGGTGAACTCCCAGTGCTGGATCTTGGTGCCCAGCACTGACTCTGAAAAATCTCTACAACTGTACTTACCCTTAACTCAATTTTCTTCCATAGGAAACCATTGTCTGTTTTTCTGTGAATTTTCTTTTAAGCGTCGATTTCTGCAATCTTTAAATATTCTTCAAAAATCGTATAATATCTGAAAACGTAATTGCTTACCTGTTTTGGATAAAGGTCCCAGTACTGAGTCTAGGCACCCAGTACTGGATTACAAAAGTAACGAGAACGTACCGTACCTGTAACCTGCATTTTCTTCCATAGGGAGTCATTGATTGTTTTCTCTGAAATATTTTCTAAGTGTCAACTTTTAAAATAGCTAAATATTAGTTCAAAATCATTACAGTACTTAAGACAACTTTCATCACTTGATTCTGAGAACTGAACCAGGACTGAATCTAGGATCCAGTCCTGGAATTACAAAAGTAATCTAAAAAGTAATCTGTTGCAAATAACTTGAATTTATCATTGCGCACAATGTATTGTTGTGTTTAGAAATAGAGTTGCCTACTGCAACTACTTGTAACTGTTTACTAAAGTCTATTGCATACAGAAAAGTATTTATATGAAACATCTCCTGTCGAGAAAGTATATTTTAATTCCAAGTGTTGGTTCTAAAATAAAACAAGCATATATTCTTTATATATAAACCATTGGCCTTAAGTTCAGTTATTGAGTGTGTACAACAAATGCTTTACACTGTCCTCTGATACTGCCTTACTGCTCGACCAAGCTACCACTTTAGAGAGTAAGGTTATATCTAACTTTAACCTCTGTTAAACCCTTGGGGTCTGTGGACTGTGTACACCCTGTACCTATTAAGGAACAGAATATACAGAGCCACTTTCTCACAACCACTTTAGAGAGTAAGGTTATATCTAACTTTAGCCTCTGCCAAGCCTCTGTGGACTGTGGACTCTGTACACCCTGTACCTATTTGGGAACAGTATATACAGAGCCACTTTCTCACAGTAGCCTCATATATATATATACTTTTTAAATCTCTATTGCATTTTTAATTTTTTATTCTACATGTCGTGGTCATCTTCTACAAAGATACAGTAGGAGATGCGATTCCGGATATGTCAATGCAGAACATGCAAATGATGTCTGGAGATCAGCCGTCGTTATGTTTGACGTAAGGCAGGAATGAAGAGAAACAATCTTCCTATTTCCGCTGACTTCTACAGATGTAATACACGTCCTTAATAAAGCTAAATATTGCCTAAAAATTACAACAGTAACTAAGTCGACTTTTATCACTTGTTTCTAAGAACTGTCCAAGGACTGAATTTAGGATCCAGTCCTGGAATCACAAAAGTAATCCTGAAAGTAATCTATTGTAAATAACTTAAAACTTCCATTGAACTCAATGCATTATTGTGTTTAAAATTGTGTTGCCTATTGCAACAACTTGTAACTTTCTACAAAAGCCAATTGTATATGGCAAAAGTATTTACCTAAAGCATCTCATTCTGAGAAAGTATTTTAATATTTTAATACCTATTGTTGCTTCTAAAATAAAACAGACATTTTGTTATATAACCCATTGGCCTAGAGTTCAGTTATGAATATGCTACTTACCAGTATGCATCTGTTCTTGGCATGTAGGGCTGCTGACATTCATATCTGTGCATAGATCGCCGCCTAGTGTTGGGTCCGGATGTTTGCACGTTGTCCTGGAAGAGTCTTCGAAGTATCCTGAGATAGGTGACTCCTCCCCTGGACCACAGTGCGCATGGGCATCCTCTCCATCCTTAGATTGTTTTTCGCCATTGTGGCAGTGATGGAGTAGATACAGAAAGTGATGACCATGCTTACAGTAATTCTGAGAGCTGCAGCTGCTACAGGCGCCGGGAAGGAGGGTGGGCGATATGAATGTCAGCAACCCTACATGCCAAGAACAGATGCATACTGGTAAGTAGCATATTCAGTTCGAGGCATGTGGGCTGCTGAATTCATATCTGTGCATAGAATATATAGCAGTACCTCCTATTAGCGGCAGCCACCAGTGCCAGCTGCAGCGGTCTGAAAAAGAGTTTTGAGAACAGCCTGTCATACAGCTGCCTGCTGTTTTGAGTGTACATCTACACAATAGTGTTTGGTAAATGTATGTATAGTGGACCATGTGGCTGCTCTACATATATCCTGTAAAGGAATGTTTCCCAGGAAAGCCATGGATGCCCCTAACTTACGTGTTGAGTGGGCTCGTGGGGGAATCGTTAATGTGCGTTTAGCCTTTTGATAGCAAATTTGAATACATTTAACGATCCATCTGGCTATACCTGCTTTGGAGATGGCGTTGCCTTTGTGTTGTGGAGAAAAGGCAACGAAAAGTTGTTTTGTCTTCCTAAAGTCTTTAGTTCTGTCTATATAGTACATGAGGGCTCTTTTGACATCTAGTGTATGGAGCATTCTTTCAGCGACATTTTGTGGATTCTGAAAGAAAACAGGCAGTTCAATAGCTTGATTCATGTGGAACTGCGATATAACTTTAGGCATGAATTTGGGGTTGGTACGTAGCACGACCCTGTTTGCGTGAACCAGTATGAATGGCTCTTGAATGGTTAGTGCCTGGAGTTCACTAACTCTTCTTAACGAAGTGATTGCCACTAGGAAAGCTACTTTCCAGGTGAGGAATTGAATCTCACATGAGATTAGAGGTTCGAAGGGTGGGCCCATCAGTCGGGTGAGGACCAAGTTGAGGTTCCACACCGGTGCTGGTGGGTGTCTTGGGGGAATTACTCGTTTAAGTCCCTCCAAGAAAGCTTTGATGGCAGGCACTCTGAATAAAGAGAGGTGCTGCCTGTTCTGGAGATAGGCTGCTATTGCGGTCAAATGGATACGTATTGAGGTGTATGCCAGATTGCATCGGTAGAGGTGTAAGAGGTAACAGATTATATTTTGAATGGATGCGTCTAGCGGGTTAATGTCATTGTTGTTGCAGTAAATGACAAACCTCTTCCATTTAGCTGCATCGCAAGCTCTGGTAGTGGCTCTCCTGGCTTCCTTGATGATCTCCATACAGTGAGGTGGCAGGTTTAGGTAGCCAAACTAAGACTTCAGGAGCCAGATTGCCAGGTTCAGCTGTTGCGGATCTGGGTGCTGAATTTCGCCATGGTTCTGCGTTAAGAGTGCAGGTTTGATCCGCAGCCTTTGATGCGGCACCACGGAAAGTTCTAGAAAGGTGGTGTACCATGGCTGGCGCGCCCATGTGGGAGCAACTAGGATGAGCGTCAGTGAGTGCTGTCGCAGTTTGCGTGCCACCAGCGGTATTAATGGCGCTGGGGGAAAAGCGTACGCAAATCTGCCGGACCAGTTCATCTATATCGCATTGCCCTGCGACTGTGGATGTGGGAACCTGGCGGCAAAGCTTTGGCATTTTGCGTTTGTTTGTGGCGAATAGGTCTATCTCTGGATGACCCCACTGTTGGAAGTACGGTTGGAGTACTGACAGATGTAGCTCCCACTCGTGCATCTGGTGGCTGTGTCTGCTGAGCAGATCCGCCATCTGGTTGTCCTTGCCCGGGAGGTGTTCCGCCATGAGGAATATGTTCCTCTGAATGGCCCACTTCCACATGCTCTGAGCCAGATTAGACCACTGTGGAGAGTGTGTTCCTCCCTGCTTCTGTATGTAGTACATGGCCGTCATGTTGTCCGTCCGGATCAACACGACTTTGTTGCACAAGTGTACCTTGAATGCTTTCATTGCCAGGAAGATTGCCATCAGTTCTAGAAGGTTGATGTGCATCTTCTTTTGCTGTATTGTCCATAGTCCCTGCACTGTGTAATTGAGTACATGAGCTCCCCATCCCTGGAGAGACGCGTCCGCCGTCAGTATTATTTGTGGAACAGGCTCTTGGAACGGTCGGCCCTTGCAAAGGTTTTGTGGATTCCACCAATGCAGAGAGTTGTATGCCCGACCGCTCACCAACACTAGGTCTTTTAGTTGCCCGTGAGCCTGATTCCATTGACGTGCTAAGCACTCCTGAAGCGGGCGCATATGTAGTCTCGCGTGCGGGACTATGAAAATGCAGGAGGCCATCATGCCTATCAACTGCATGAACACTCGCGCAGGAAGGGAGTGTTGAGGTTTGAACTTTGAGATCAGCAGTTGCATGCTGTTGATCCTCACTAAATTTGGATGAGCTGTGGCTGCCAGAGTGTCTATGGTCGCACCTAGGTACTGTTGTACGTGTGCGGGTTGGAGATGTGATTTTGGGTAATTTAGTGAGAATCCCAGACTGTGAAGAAGGTGGATGGTGAGGGACATGTGGCTGGCACATTGTTGGGCTGACCTTGCTTGAACAAGCCAGTCGTCCAGGTAAGGGTAGACGTGGATGTGTTGTCTCCGTAGATGTGCAGCTACTGTAGCTAGGCACTTGGTGAAAACTCTGGGTGCTGTTGTCACACCGAAGGGGAGGACTTTGAATTGGTAGTGCTGCCCCTGAATAGTGAACCTGAGATATTTTCGGTGTGACGGGTGTATGGGTATGTGGAAATACGCATCTTTGAGGTCTAGTGGGGCTAGGAAGTCTCCCTGTCTGAGCAGCGGGAGAACCTGCTGTAGGGTGAGCATATGGAAATGCTCTGAGAGAATGTAGTGGTTGAGGGGTCTCAGGTCTAGTATAGGTCTGAGTGACCCGTCCTTTTTTGGTATTAAGAAGTACAGAGAGTACACCCCTGTCCCTTGTTGGTGGACGGGCACGACCTCTATTGCGCCTTTTTGCAGCATACTTAGCACTTCCTGCTGTAATAATGCTAAGTGCTCTGAGGTCATAGGACGGTGCTTTGGCGGTATTGTGGGTGGAGTGGAGGTTAATTCGAGGCAGTAACCGTGTAGGATAACATCTCAGACCCACCTGTCCGTGGTGATGGTATTCCACGTGGACAGGAACCGCTGGAGTCTCCCCCCGACAGGGGTTATGTGTTCGGGGGGAAGGGAGAGGGCGTCACTGTTTGTTCTTGGGTGAGGACCTGGTGTTGCCGTAACCGCGTCCTCTGCCCTTGGTGCTGGAGCCACGATATGCACCTCGGGTGTTTTTATCGTAGGTACTCTGTGTGCCCCCTTTATTGTAGGTTTGCTGTGACCCCTGTCCTCTAGCCGCTCCCCTATTTCCGGGGCGACGAAAGGAGCCACTACGAAATGTCTGCGTTTGCAGAGCCCCCATTGACTTTGCAGTGTCTGTCTTTTTTGATCTTTTCTAGGGTGGTGTCAACTTCTGGTCCGAATAGTAGTCGGGGTTGACAGGCTGATTGAGGATGTTATTTTGAACCTCAGGTTTGAATCCGGAGATTCGTAACCAGGCGTGTCGTCGTAGCATGACGCTGGTGTTTATTGCCCTCGCAGCTGTGTCGGCGGCATCCAGTGCACACTTAATGGATGAGTTTGTGAGAAGTTGTCCCTCCCTGATGAGGAGCTCCGCTGCCTCTTTGTACTCGTCTGGTAGATGTTGGAGTAGGGACTCTAACGTGTCATAGTGTGAGCGATCGTAGCGAGCTAGGAGCGCCTGTGTATTGGCAATGCGCCATATGTTTGCCGCCTGGGCTGCAATCCTTTTGCCGGAGGTCTCCAGCACCTTGGACTCCTTGTCCGGGGGAGGAGCATCACCAGTTGTTTGCAAGTGTGCTCGTTTGCGAGCGTTAGCAACTACGATGGAGTCCAGAGGTAACTGGCCTCTAATGTACATAGGGTCCCCGGGCGCAGGCTTGTATTTTTTCTCGATCCTGGGGTTTATCACCCGTGCCCTGGTTGTCTCCTTGAAAATGTCCTTTGCTGGCTTGAGGACACCTTTTAACATGGACAGAGTCTTTACAGTCCTCTCCGAGGAGGCGAAAGTGTCCACTAAGAAACCGTCCTCGATTGTGTCCGAGTGGAGTTGCACTCCATGATTGGCTGCGGCACGTTCAATGAGGGCGTTGAATGCAGCAGTGTCCTCTGTGGGAGATGTTTTTGCGCCATAAAGCTGCGTGTCCTGGGTATCTGTAGCGGCACCCGGGTCTACAGGGTCATCCCAAGCTTGATCTGGGTCCTGCTGCTCCTCAGGATCCATATCCCTGGGGTAGGTGGTGTCATCACCCATGTAATCCTCCATTGCGTCCGTGTCGGAGTGCGTCGGAGAGAAGGACTGTGGATCTGGATAGGAGGTGTGGAGGCGTTCATAAAGAACTGGTTCCGATTCTGCTGGCAGTTTTTGCTTTAGAGAGATTCTGTAAGAGTCCAAAGCCTGCTCGGAAGTGACCTTCCGCTTTCGGAGCATGAGCCTGCCGGTGTCGGCGTCGATGAATTGGGACGGTGATGGCCCAGTAGGAGAGTGTCCAGTAGATGGGGACCTTGCCTGGGTGACACGTGTTCGGATCTCGAATAGTTTTGGCGCTGTGGACGGCGGCAAACCAAAAGTGATGTTGGTTGGTGCCGAAGGTGCCTTTGGAGCCTTTTTCGGCTCGGAGCCCGACGTGGGCTGGAGGGCTGCCTTTTCTCTGATACGTTGCAAGGACGCTGCAACTTGTCGCACCGAGAACGCCGAAGGTTCTTTGGTGCCGAGAGGTTCTGTAGAGGTAGGTGTGGACTTCTTCGGAGCCACAGGGTCATCGAGTCGAGGAGAGGTAGTAGCTGTCGACGGCGTCGATGACTGGACCGTAGTCGCTGCCTTCGAGGTGGATTCCGATGGAGCGGCCATTTTGACCTTGGTGGTCGGTGCCGATTGCGTCGGTGCCGGGGGCCGAGGCGCTTTGGTGGTACCGATGGCCTTTCTCTTTGGATCGGTGCCGACATCCGCTGCAGCGAGTTCGGCGCCGAAATCCCTTTTGGTGCGGTCGGAGCCGATGGTTTTGGCTGGCGTCGAAGGAGTGGAGGTCTTCGAGCCGACCAGTGCCAGTTTCACTTTCGGTTTCTGTTGAACCGGTGCTACGATTGGTTTCGGTTTCGTTGAAGGGAAACCAGTCTTTTTGGGTAATAATGGCTCTCGCTGGATGTTCGCGGCCGGGCCAGAGGGCGGGGCCGAAGAACTGCGGGATTGATCTCGGGTAAGGCCCGAAGGCGATCCCTCGACCGGAGCCGTAGACTGACGCACTTTGATAGCCTCCGTTTGGACGGGTAGGCCCTGCTCTTCACCAGAGCTATCTTCTTCGGCCCCGAAGGCCTCATCGTAGTCCCCTACCTCATCGTCGGCTTCTTCCCTGTGAAAAAGCTCTTCATCTGCGTCTTCTGATCGGGAATCGTGTTCGGAAGCAGGGCTGGAGTGTATGTTTTCCACGCTTTCAACATCTTCGTCCTCGGTGCTGAAGATGTTGGTCGGGGCCGGTGCCGATTGCTGCGCTTCTAGTCTCGCGGCTCGTCGATTCCGGAGAGTCTTCTTGGATCTGAATCGGGCACAGGCCATACATTTCGATTCGTCGTGATCCGGAGAGAGGCATTTGTTGCACACCGGGTGGACGTCGATATGTGGATATTTTGCGTGGCAAACAGGACACCGTTTGAATGGGGTCCTCGATTCCATCGTCGATTTGAAACGGATCCGTAAAAAGTTGGTAAGGTCGCTATACTAGCAAGTAAGCTGTCGATACCGATCGGGAACAGTACCGACGAAAACTAAAGGCCTTTTGGCCTGAAACTAAATTTTCCTAACTTGAGTCAAGATAAGCACATCCGAACCCAATGGCGGAAAAAAACAATCTGAGGATGGAGAGGATGCCCATGCGCACTGTGGTCCAGGGGAGGAGTCACCTATCTCAGGATACTTCGAAGACTCTTCCAGGACAACAACGTGCAAACATCCGGACCCAACACTAGGCGGCGATCTATGCACAGATGAATTCAGCAGCCCACATGCCTCGAACATGTGTGTCAAACCATTTTGCTGACTGAGTGTGTACAACAAATGCTTTACACTGTCCTCTGGTACTGCCTTACTGCTCGACCAAGCTACCACTTTGAAGAGTAAGGGTATGCATCTGTTCTTGGCATGTAGAGCTGCAGATCTACACACTGTGCATAGTTCGCCATCTGGTGTTGTCAACTTTTAAAATAGCAAAATATTGTCTAAAAATCACCACAGTATTTAAGTCGACTTTTATCACTTGATTCCATGTACTGGCCCAGGACCAAATCTAGGATCCAGTCCTGGACTTCCAAAAGTAATCCTAAAAGTAATCTGTTGCAAACAACTTGAAACTTCCATTGAATTCAATGCATTATTGTGTCTAAAACTGGGTTGCCTATTGCAACCACTTGTAACTGTTTACAAAAGTCAATTGCATATTGCAAAATAATTTATTTAAAGCATCTCATTCTGAGAAAGTATATTTTAATACCAATTGTTGGTTCTAAAATAAAACAAGCATATTTTTTATATATAAACCGTTGGCCTAGAGTTCAGTTACTGAGAGTGTGAGACCATTTGCTGACTGTGTGTGTACAACAAATGCTTTACACTGTCCTCTGATACTGCCTTGCTGCTCGACCAAGCTACCACTTTAGAGAGTAAGGTTATATCTAACTTTAGCCTCTGCCAAACCTCTGGGGACTGTGGACTCTGTACACCCTATACCTATTTGGGAACAGTATATACAGAGCCACTTTCTCACAGGTCCCCTGTGGGTTGGTCATGGGGCCCGTCCCGTGTGCCATCGTAGACAGTCTTCATCCTCATCCGGAGAGGGTGTGGGGGAATGATGAGATGGGGAGGGGGAGGAGGTGGAGGAGGAGGTGAAGGTATTCTCAAAGGGAAGGTAGCAAAGTCTCTTCTCTTTGGTGGTGGAGCTGGGGAAGGCTTGCCCAGCGGTCTCTTTTTGATGCTGAGCATCAAATGTCCAGTTTTAGGCTCCTTGACCAGTGTTTTTTGTAGTGGATCGGGCCGAAATAGATCCTCTGTGAATGGCAGATCCGTCGGCGCCGAAGGTGTCGGAGCCGTAGGTTTTTTAGCCTTGTAGTCTTTTGAACTGTGCGGCTTAGAAATGTCCAGTTGTTTCCTCGGCTCCGAGATGACTTTCGACTTCGAGGTGTGGGTGTCGAGGGCTTTGGATATTTTGCTCGGCTAGTTGCTTCTCGGCACTGACGGCAGGCTGACTCGAGACCAAGCCGCCAGAAGGCTTGGTAGGCTTCTTAACCGGGCCCGAAAGCGAGGTATTGGAAGCAGTGTCTTTGATCGTGCCTAGGCGCAAAGGCGTGACCTCAGCCTTTTCCGGTGCCGTCGAGGGTGGGGGGGTCGATGTCAGTAGTCACGCCCCTCTGTGCCGGAGTGATGTCCTCGACATCTGAGTCGTCGGCTTCGGAGGCACTGACTAGGCCCTCTTCGGTGTGCTGCTGTTCTGGGACATCGACGCCTTCTCCGCAGATGTCGTCGGGGATTGTTGTCGACGAGTGTGCCATGGTTCTTCTCGCCCTTCAGTCTCGAATGGTCTTCGACGGGAAGGATTTGCATGCCGGACAGTCTCGAGTCTCGTGTTCTGGGGAGGGGCAGAGGTTGCACACCTCATGGAGATCGGTGTGGGGAAACTTGGACTCACATCGAGGACACTTCTTAAATGGAGTCCTTTCCATCAGCCAGGACCGGAGCTCAGGTAGACCCGAAGGCCTTCGTCGACGACCGGAATCGAAGACTTCGACCGATGAGTCGCGTCAAGTGTGGAGATCGCAATCGAAACAATACCACGGAAAGAGAATAATTGCGCGCCGATTAGAAGAACTTTAAACGGTTCCGGATTTAGGCTGCAGGCGTTAGCTGGAGGCTTGAGGCAAATCAGGGGTGACCACATCTTGGTCTTTGCCCACTTGAGCTCGAGCCATGGACGGCGGGTGCAGAGTGGGGCGGATTTGTGGTGTCCGGCCAGAGCCAGAGGTTGCAGATGAACAAATCCGGCGTTCATGGGATACAAGTCTTTGTGCTTGAAGGCCGGCAGGTGCTCCGGGGTTTGAGGATGCTGGCTGCAGGACAACGGGATTTCACAGAAGCAGGTTCGAGGGTGAGACAGGCCGGTAGGGCTGGGGCCAAGTCAGTGGGAGTCTTCCTCTTGTTAGCTGCTGCACGGCTGTTCGGTCCTCCTTCTTGTAGTTTCTTCTGGTCTGAGGAAGCACGGTTCAGGGGTGACCCTAAATACTAGATTTAGGGGTGTTACAGGTAAGTAAAAGACAGGGACCAATGGGTCCCTTCCCTAGGGTGGGTACAGCTCCAATTATGCAACTCTCCAGTGGTAATGGGGCATGAGCCTGTACCTGGATAGCTAAGTCTCTCCTTCTCGCCCCCCCCCCCCCCAAATCTGCAAGATTGCGGGGACTGAGTTGTGCTTCACCTCACCTCCATCACCTGAGGGGAGGAGTTGGCAGAGCTGGGCATTCCTCACTTGTTTTTCTCGTAGGTTCTCCCGCCCAAAGTGGGGGTCAGAACCAGTTGCTGAAAGCAGCAAGTGGCCTGGGGAAGCTCTTGAAGGCGGCAAGCCTTTGAAGCTTCCCCTTCGTGAACCCCGACCATCCTGGGGGAGGAGGCTTGGCACCTCGTCCCAGGATGTGCATTGTTTCAGGCACCAGAGAGCAGCAGGCTGTTGACCCCAGGGGTCAAGAAACATGTCTGGTGGTGGCAGCTGAAAGCAGCAACTCAACGTGGACACTAGTGGTGGGTTAGTTTTCAGGGGGGCATCTCTAAGATGCCCTCTGTGTGCATTTTTCATTACATCCCACCCTAGCATCAGAGTGGGTTTAATGTGCTGAGAAGTTTGATACCAAACTTCCCAGTTTTCAGTGTAGCCATTAGGGTGATGTAGAGTTCGTAATGAAAAACTCCCAGCACCATATACTCTTAATGGCAGCCCTGCACTTACAATGTCTAAGACTTAGACACTGTAGGGGTAAAGGGCTCATGCACCTGTACCCTCACTGACTGATCTATGCCAGGGCAGTGGTTGCAGGCATGGCACACAGAGATGTGTGCCATGTTCACTCTTGACTTTGTTTTGCACCAAAGCACAGCCTGCAAAGGCAGTGTGTGTGTGAAGGTACAGGGCCTCTAAGGGTGGCACAATAAGTGCTGCAGTGCTTAGAGGTCTTCCCTGGTCACAGTGTCCTGGGTACCTGTGGTACCATTTACCAGGGGCTGACCTGTGGCTAGAGATGCCAATTGGGTTAGTTTTGGGAAAAGAACACAGGCCCTGGGAAACTGATCGGCAGGGAAGCAGGGCACATCAAGTCAAAGTGCATCAGTACTCTGGCAAAAAGTGAGGGGGGGGGTACTGAAACAGAAACCCACTTTCCTACAGGGTGAGCACACCAAGGGTATAGTCACCCTAAGGTCAGTAGCCTATTGGCTTCAGACCCCTAAAAACACCCCCTAAATACAGTATTTACTTCTCAGTGTAGCCGCTATGGCGTTCGTAATGAAAGTCCCAGCCCCATATACTCTTAATGGCAGCACTGCACTTACAATGTCTAAGAATGGATGTAGACACTGTAGGGGTACAGGGCTCTTGCACCTGTTCCCTCACCACTGGTATAGTGCACCCAGCTAGAGGAGTGGCTGACCTACGCCAGGGCAACTTCACTTTGTTCTGTACCAAAAACATGGAGGAGGGGGTGAGTGAGTAAGTGAGTAAGTGAGTGAGTGAGTCCTCTAAGGGTGATACAGTAAGTGCTGCAGCCCTTAGATGCCTTCCCTGGCCACAGTGCCCTTGGTACCTTTTACAAGGGACTGACATGTGGTTAGAGAGGTGCCAATTGGGGGTACAAGGTACAGTTTTCTAGTAAAGAACACAGGCCTAGGGAAGCTAAATGGCAAGGACCCAGGGTACATCAAGTCAAAGTTTATCAGCAGTCTGGCAAAAAGTGGGGGCTTAACGCAATAGAAACATAGCTCCCTACAGTGCAGTTCCTGTGCGGATTGTTGGCCCCTGCAGTCCTGATCTCAACCCCAGGAGCTTTGCTACCCCAACCAAGTGGCCTGCTGATTGTTGGCCCCTGCAGTCCTGATCCCAACCCCAGGAGCTTTGCTACCCCAACCAAGTGGCCTGCTCATGAGCAGCCTCTGACCGAAGACCACCTAGCCCTACTGGCTAACACTGCGCCTCTGCACGCTGCACCCAGCACCCTAGTGCCGCTGGTGGTACACCTAGAGTGCTTCCTTAAACAACCTTAGTTCTAACCTTAAACACTCAGCCGTGCAAGTCGCTTACTTACCTTCACACCAATAACATTCTTTTTTTTTCCCCATAGGAATCCATGTTGTGTTTTTTCCTCTGAAAATGTTCCAAATGTCAACATGCTGTTTGAATGGAACAAAAGAAACTGCTTTGAAAATTAAATTGTCTTACTTACCTTCGTATGGTAGGATCTACTGTGTGATATCTAAATATATCACCCCAAGTAGTCGATCTAACGGAAAAGTAATGCAAAAGTAATCCAAAGTAATTTCAAAGTACTCTAAACTGTTTTAAAACAAATATAAACCTGTAACAATACCAATTTAATCTATAATTGCATTCTGTGTACTGCCTTGCATTTGAAACCATAATGCACCCAACTGTGTCAAGTTCTTCTTGGTTCTAGTAATAAAACGTAACCATATGTGTCAGAGTGAATACAATAAGTGCTTAACACACCCTCTGATAAGCCTAACTGCTCCACCGCACATAAATCTGTTAATGATTATCTAACTTAGCCTCTGCTATACCTCTGGGGATCCACTGGACTGTGCACACTATACCTTACTTTGGCATAGTATAGACAGAGTCAGCTTCCTACACACATCCTGCAATTCTAAGATAACTGACTAGATCCAGAGCTGACAGTAGTTCAGCTAAAGTAAGGCGCATTTTGAACCTTTCCTTCATCAGAAAGGTGTTCAGCGGACACGTTTAAAATTGCCCGGAGGTCTTCATCCTCCTTCAAAATGAAGCAACACGAGTAGCACCCTTCTCCCCTCTACAAGTTCGGCACAAAAAGGTTGATTTGCCTCAATAGAATTGCACTTGTGGGAAGGTGACCGGGCATGAACAGCAGAACAGTCAATTTCAACAATGTGTCTGCGATGAATGATCTCTGCCCGGAGAGTACATTCCATATTCTAACTCCAACTGGTAAGGCATGTGCCTGAGAGCGCAACTAAGACAGCTTAGTAGCTGGTGCAGCAAGCGTGGAAGATCTGGAGTGCATATTAGAAGGGTTAGTATTTGTTAGCTAGCCCTCTGGAAAGGACTCTGAATTTCTTATATTCGTAGGATTTTTTTTTTTTAGGAATTCTAGTTGTGGTTAAACTGCACAATATGGAGTACCCAGTGGACGATGTTGGTCTTGGCCCATACAGAGGCGAAGCACAAGTTTAACAAATTCCTCCTATGGCCCATGTGGGCGTAAATAGGAAAAGCAGCGGGGGCACTAAGCAAATTAGGAGCCAATCGGATGTGGCCTTCTCTGTGGATCAACCCAAGTCTCAACCAGATCTAGAGCAATAGGATTGATGGCTTTGGCATTCAAAGAGCATCATACAACTGCTAGGCAACATCCATCAAAGGGGATGTCCAGGTGCTTTACTTGCACCTATGGGAGAACGGTGGCACGAGCCAGCTGGTAAAAGTCAGCACTGAAAACATGCCTGGCAGCAAAGGTATTGGGGTCCTTCCTTGGGTATAACTGGAACTTCTTCCCTTCCCTAAACCAGGAGCAAATCGAGCAGGGTCAGATGTCGTAGCTCTTTAGTCCATCATATAGTTCAAGAAAGGCGAATGCATTTGCAGCTTTTACCCATGTTATCCACCATGGGTCCAAGATTAAAAAAAAAAAAAAAAAAAAAAAAAAGCAGCCTGCACTCCTGAATTAGAATCACTGCCAGCGTTGCAGGACTGCTCACAGCATGGAAGGAGGGAACAGTCATCACACAGACGCATCCCCATGGGATGACTTGCACCTTCCCTCCATGGGCTGCCATCATCTGCTCCTTTAATTTAAGTAGTATGTGCCAGTAATTTTAGAATTGTTTCAAAGTTATTTAGTTACTGTTCTATTGTAATTGTTTTCAGTATCTGCACTTTAAGATCAGGCAAACCAAATGCTGCTACAAAGCTAGAATTAGTGCCTCTTGATTTCAGAAATCTAGGGTAAGAATTCAAGGGGACAACTTGTGTACTAATACTCTGTAATATGAAAAAACAACTAAGGAAATGTGCTATATACTTTTCAGACACTATCCCAATTTCAGTCATCTCTGCCAACAGTTCTCCCAAGGTGCGTAGAGTATGGCATGCGGGTATATAACCATATTCATGCTAGTACTTACCAACTACACCATCCTTAGCATTTGCTTCATTGGCTTCCTCGCAGTCTTCCTTTCCATCCAGCCTCTCATCCTCGTCCTCCAATCCTTGGAAGTCTAGCTCCTGTTCTTCTGGTATGGCATCCCTTGGGTTCTTCTAAAAAAAAAAATGAAGCATATTATAGCCAGTCAATGCCATGCACACTCTTTCTGCAACCTCCAACTACATAAACCTTTTTTACATCTGTAGCCAACTGGACTCCAGCCTAGATTCAACACCAGTCAACTTAAAATACTTGTATCTCCAACTATTTGAGCAACTAAAGTGCCCATCAGCACACAAAACAATCAAAAAGGATACAAGGTGTTCCATAGAACGAGTAACTGAGAATGTTACTGAGTTCTAATCTAATTCCCACCCATGTGCTGGTCCCTAGAGCACTGGATTATGTACTTTTGTAAAACAGGCTTACGGACGTCCCAAGGAAATTTAGAAGCATATCTGCATGCTATATCAACAATGTTCTCAAATAAAGTAATACCTTAAAAGTTCTTGTTAGGTGGGTGAATTGCTTAGGACTACATTGAAGGATGGCAATTATTATGAGCCATCATAGGATTCTTCGTGATAGTCAAAGACAGAACAGACTATCATGCTATTCCTCGCCAACTGTGGCAGTGGTAACAGCAATAAATCAGGCAAAGTTGAACCAGTAAATACTTGTGCAAAGAAGCCTACTCAAGTAGTGAATCACCAATGTAGTCTCAATCTAGAATGAAGGTGAAGCAGATGCTTTGAATGAACACATTCAAGTACTACAATAATAAGATTCAACATAGCTATGTCATCCGTTACGTCCCATGAAGTGAGACTGGAGAGACACTTTGGTCTCACATGAATGGATCCGTTGGTTTTTGGTTATACAAAGACACCCAAAATATGTTGATATGGGCCATTCAAAAGAGCTAGGCCCAGGCTATCTGATCTATTGTTGACAAAGAAAGGAATATGCTACTTACCAGTATGCATCTGTTCTTGGCATGTAGAGCTGCAGATCGATGCACAGTGTATAGATCGCCATCTGGTGTTGGGCCCGGATGTTTGCAGTTTGTTTTTCCTCTTGGAAAGTCTTTGGAAGTGACGAGTTCGGTGACTCCTCCTTTGGTTCGTATTGCGCATGGGCTTTGGCTCCATCCTCAGATTGTTTTTCGCCAGCAGGGAAAGATGGAGCGTAGTAGTAACAGTAAAGAAACCCATGTGTGTTGTATCTAAATAAGATAAACTGGAACAGATACAGGTAGCCGGGGAGGCGGGTGGGCGTGTATAGAAATGCAGCTCTACATGCCAAGAACAGATGCATACTGGTAAGTAGCATATTCCGTTCGAGGCATATGAGCTGCAGATTATACACTGTGCATAGATTATATAGCAGTACCCAACCCTAGCGGCGACCACCGGCATCTGTTGCAGTTGTTTGGAACAGTGTTTTTAGTACAGCCTGGCCCACACTAGCTTGTTGCTTGGTTTGCACATCTACACAGTAATGTTTTGTGAAAGTGTGCAGTGTTGACCATGTCGCTGCTTTGCAGATGTCATCTAGTGGTAGGTTTCCTAGAAAAGCCATAGAAGCCCCTATCTTCCTTGTAGAGTGGGCTTTAGGGGGAACAGATAGCGTCCGTTTTGCTTTGTGGTAGCAAATCTGTATGCATTTTACAATCCACCTAGCTATCCCTGATTTAGAAATAGGGTTGCCTTTATGTGGTGGAGAGAAGGAGACAAATAGCGGTTTGGTTTTCCTGAAAGGTTGTGTCCTTTGGATGTAGTAAAGTAAAGCCCTTTTAACATCCAGTGTGTGTAAAGCCCTTTCCGCAACGGTTTGAGGTTGTGAGAAAAAGACTGGTAATTCTACCGACTGGTTTAGATGGAATGGAGAAATGACTTTGGGTAGAAATTTTGGGTTGGTGCGGAGTACAACCTTGTTCTGATGCATTTGGAGAAAAGGTTCCTGTATAGTGAGTGCTTGTATTTCACTAACCTTTCTGAGGGAAGTGATGGCCACTAGAAAAGCTGTTTTCCATGTGAGAAATTGGAGCTCACATTTATGTAATGGTTCGAAAGGGGTTCCCATTAACCTTGTGAGAACTATATTCAAGTTCCAGACAGGTCAGGGTGGTACTCTGGGTGGAATTACTCTTTTGAGGCCTTCCATAAAGGCCTTGACGGCAGGCACTCTGAAAAGTGATAGGTGCTGCCTGTTCTGTAAATAAGCAGCAATTGCTGCGAGGTGTAACCGAATGGAAGTATATGCTAGGCTACACCTTTGTAGCTGGAGTAAGTAACATATGATGTGCTGTATGGACACATTTAAAGGATTGATTGTGTTGCTGTGGCAGTAAACAACAAATCTTTTCCACTTTGCAGCATAGCATGCCCTAGTAGTAGGGCGTCTAGCTTCCCTGATAATATTCATGCAATCAGGGGGAAGGTTAAGGTATCCGAATTCTAGGACCTCAGGAGCCAGATCGCAAGGTTGAGCTGAGCTGGGTCCGGGTCCCTGATCTCTCCATGGTTCTGCGTTAGGAGGCATGGTGAGAGGTGTAGCTTTTGGTGTGGTACTACTGAGAGTTCCAGCAGTGTGGTGTACCACGGTTGTCTGGCTCATGTTGGAGCTACTAGGATCAGTGTTAGGGAATGCTGTTGTAGCTTTCGCACCACTAATGGAATTCGTGGGAGAGGTGGAAAAGCGTATGCAAATTTGTTTGACCAGTTCATCCATATCGCATTGCCTTTGGACAATGGGTGTGGATATCTGGCGGCGAAGCTTGGGCATTTTTTTTTTTCGTGGGTGGCGAATAGGTCTATGTGTGGATGCCCCCACTTCTGAAAGAACGGGTGAAGAACCTGTGGGTGAAGTTCCCACTCGTGGATCTGCTGAGCAGATCTGCCACGGTGTTTTGAACTCCTGGGACATGTTGGGCCAGGAGAAAGATTTTTTGTGGAATTGCCCATCTCCACTTGCTCTGTGCTAATTGAGAGAGCTGTGGAGAGTGCGTGCCCCCCTGTTTTTGAATGTAGTACATGGCAGTCATGTTGTCTGTGCGAATGAGGACTGCCTTGCCTGAAATCTGCGTCTGGAAGGATTTTAGGGCGAGGAAGATTGCCAGTAACTCCAGATGGTTGATGTGGAGTAACTTCTGTTGCGGCGTCCATGTGCCCTGCACTGTGAGGTGCAATAGATGAGCTCCCCAGCTGGAGAGCGATGCGTCTGTTAGGATTATTTGTGGGATCGGGTCCAGGAACGGTCGACCTCTGGAAAGGTTTGTGGTGTTCCACCACTGCAGAGAGCGAAGGGTACGACCGTCTACCAACACCAGATCTGTCAGATGCCCCTGGGCCTGGTTCCACTGGCGCGCTAAACACTCTTGGAGTGGACGCATCTGGAGTCTTGCATGGGGCACTATGAAGATGCAAGAGGCCATTATCCCCATCAGTTGCATAAACACTCTTGCTGGGAGAGAGTGTTGACATATGAATTTTTGACGCAGAGCCTGTATATTTGCAATCCTGGCAGGATTGGGATAGGCTATGGCTTTGGAGGTGTCTATGGTGGCACCGAGGTATTGTTTTGTGTGTGATGGTACCAGGTGGGATTTTTGGTGGTTCACCGTGAAACCTAGCTGGTGAAGTAGTTGGATTGTAGCGGCGGAATGTTGCACACATTGTTCGTAGGACGTGGCTTTTATTAGCCAGTCGTCCAGATACGGGAAGACGTGAATGTGCTGTCTTCTGAGGTGTGCAGCCACTACTGCTAGGCACTTGGTGAATACCCTTGGGTGCTGTTACCCCGAACGGGAGCACCCCACTTTTTGCTGAATTGCTGAATGTACTTTGATTGAGTGTGCCCTGGACTCCTGCCTATCAGGTGCCCAGGGCCTATGTTCCTTCCCTAAAACAAACCAAACCCAAATTGGCAAACCTTGGCCACATGTCAGCCCCTGGTAAATGGTACTCTAAGTACCCAGGGCTTTGTGACCCAGGAAGGCCTCTAAGAGCTGCAGCACTCATTGTGCCACTCTTAGAGGCCCTGTACCCTTACACACACACGGCCATGTGTGCCATGCCCATCATACACACTGCCAGGGCATACATCAGTCACACCTCTAGCTGGGTGCCTTATGCAAATGGTGTGGGCAACGGAGTAAGAGCCCTGTGCCCCTACAGTGCCCAGGTCCATCCCTGAGCCCTGTAAGTGCAGTGCTGCCATTTAAAGAGTACATGGTGCTGGGAGCTCGTCAAACACGAGCTCCACAGCACCACAATGGCAACACTAAAGACTGGGAAGTTTGGTATCAAACTTCTCAGCACATTAAACCCACACTGATGCCAGTGTGGGATTTAGTGTACCTAGCACCCCAGAGGGCATCTTAGAGGTGCCCTCTCGAACCTAACCTACAAATCCACGTCTGCTCTGAGGATGCCTAGGCTGCCACCCAGCAGACATGTTGCTGGACCCCTGGGTAGGAGAGCCCCTGCTCTCCTGGTCCTGCAACAATGTACATCCTGGGCGAGGTGCTAAATCTCCTCCCCAGGATGGGCAGGGGGAAGCTTCAAAGGCATGCCGCCTCTGTGAGTTTCCCCAGGCCCCTGCAACCCCCCCACTCTGGCGGGAAGCTTTGGCCGGAAACCCCAAATAAGGACAGGGGATGTGCCAGCCTGCCAACCCCACCCCTCAGGTGGGGGAGGCGAGGTGAAGCACATCTCCGGGCTCTCGCCATCTTGAAGATGGGGAGCCCTACCCTATCAGGACTAGGCTACTGCCCCCCTCCCACAGGAGAGAGGCAGGATAGGGGGTGTACCCACCCCAGGACGGGACCCATTGGTCTCTGCCCTTCACCTACCTGTAACGCCCCTAAATCTAGTATTTAGGGGCACCCTGAACCTTCCTTCCCCAGATTCCAGATTCCAAAATTACAAGAAGAGCAAGAAGAAAAGAAGACCTGCCCTGCAGCTGCGAGGGAGACACCAACTGCTTTGGCCCCAGCCCTACCGGACTGTCTACCTCGAACCTGCTCCTGCTCCAATCCCGGCATCTCTTGTGGCCAGCAACCTCAGAAACCCCGGAGGACCTGGCTACCTTTGAACTCTGATTCCCTGGGACTCCCATGAGTAGAGGCTCTACTCAAAAACTACCTTTCACCCCTGGCAGCAGCCCGGAACCGCAATCCCAGCCCACTCTGCACCGGCCAAGCCTGGCCGGTGCCGGAGTGAACTAAACCCAGGAGGACGACCCCACGGCGACTGTGACCCCGAGTCCGGAACCCAAGGACCCCCCTCGACAATCCTGACGAAGTCTGCAGCCTCAGAACAGTGTGCCACCCCAACCCCGATCAACAGAGGGTAGATTTTCCGACACCAAAAGGCACCCCTGCACCCGGCGCCCCACGGCCCTCTGTGTCCAATCCCGGGGTACCTACCTATCCTCCAACTACCCAACTTACCTCTCGAAGTGGTGGCACCTGAAGAGTCCTCGTCCCCGAGCTTGCAGTCTTTTTCCTAACCGGAGATTTCCCATTGACATCCATTGAGCGCCCGAAGGCTCAAAAGCACTCTGCACCCAGCCGCCCGAGTGGCCCTGGCAGTGAAAACTCTATTCCTTCCTACTTCCCCCCTTGCCCTGAGTAAGTTACCAGGAGCCCAGCTCCCACAGCCGCGTGGCTTGCCAGTCAGCAGCCACCAAACAAGGCCCCCCCCAATCCCTCATAGGATAACATTGGGCCTAACTCTCTCTGCACCCGGCCGCCCTAGAGCCGCTGAGGGTGAACCAACTGTACCTACCTGACCCTGGGAGACCACCGAGTCTGTGCCCAGAACCTCAACTCTGCCAGTCGAGTACTTACCATTGAACCGCAAACTCTATTTTCCTCATAGGGTAACATTGACTGGCTTTTTCCTGAAATTTCTTCGAAAGTGTGGACTTTTCAAATCTTCAAATATTCACCAAAAATCAGCCGAGTGACAAAAGGAATATGCTACTTACCAGTATGCATCTGTTCTTGGCATGTAGAGCTGCAGAGTTGTACACTTAGCATAGATCGCCATCTGGTGTTGGGCCCGGATGTTTGCAGTTTGTTTTTCTTCTTGGACAGTCTTTGGAAGTCACGAGTTCGGTGACTCCTCCTTCGGTCCGTACTGCGCATGGGCTTCGGCTCCATCCTCAGATTGTTTTTCGCCAACAGGGAAATGATGGAGCGTAGTAATAACAGTGAGAAACCCATGTGCGTTGTATCTAAATAAGATGGACTGGAACGGATACAGGTAGCCAGGGAGGCGGGTGGGCGTGTACAACTCTGCAGCTCTACATGCCAAGAACAGATGCATACTGGTAAGTAGCATATTCCGTTCGAGGCATATGAGCTGCAGATTGTACACTTAGCATAGATTATATAGCAGTACCCAACCTTAGCGGCGACCACCGGTATCAGTTGCAGTGGTTTGAAAAAGTGTCTTTAGTACAGCCTGGCCCACACTAGCTTGCTGCTTGGAATGCACATCTACACAGTAATGTTTTGTGAAGGTGTGCGGTGTTGACCATGTGGCTGCCTTGCAGATGTCATCTAAGGGTATGTTCCCTAGAAAAGCCATAGAAGCCCCTAACTTTCTAGTAGAGTGGGCTTTAGGTGGAACAGATAATGTTCTTTTTGCCTTTTGATAGCAAATTTGTATGCACTTTACAATCCACCTAGCTATCCCTGATTTAGAGATGGGGTTGCCTTTATGTGGTGGAGAGAAGGAGACGAACAATTGTTTAGTCTTCCTGAAAGGTTGCGTTCTCTGTAAGTAGTACAGCAAAGCCCTCTTAACATCAAGTGTGTGTAAGGCCCTTTCTGCAACAGATTGAGGTTGCGAGAAAAAGACAGGTAATTCCACCGATTGATTGAGATGGAAGGGGGAAAAGAACTTGGGCGGAAACTTCGGATTTGTACTAAGTATGACCTTGCTGTGATGTATTTGTAGGAAGGGTTCCTGTATAGTGACCGCTTGTATTTCACCAACCCTTCTAAGGGAAGTGATAGCTACGAGAAAAGCTGTTTTCCAGGTGAGAAACTGTAGCTCACATTTATGCATTGGTTCGAAGGGCGGACCCATTAGCCTTGTAAGAACTACATTTAGATTCCATACAGGGGAAGGTGGTGCCCTGGGAGGAATTACTCGTTTAAGGCCTTCCATAAAGGCTTTAATAGCGGGCACTCTGAAGAGTGATAAATGCTGTCTGTTTTGTAGATAAGCAGCGATCGCTGCTAGGTGTAGGCGTATGGATGAATATGCCAGGTTACACCTGTGAAGATGGAGCAGATAGCATATAATGTGCTGTATGGATGCATCTAAAGGGTTGATTGTATTGTTACGGCAGTAAATTACAAATCTTTTCCACTTTGCGGCATAGCATGCTCTAGTGGTAGGACGTCTGGCTTCCATGATGATGTTCATGCAATCAGGGGGAAGGTTAAGGTATCCAAATTCTAAGATTTCAGGAGCCAGATCGCAAGGTTGAGCTGAGCTGGGTCCGGGTGCCTGATTTCTCCATGGTTCTGGGTTAGGAGGCATGGGGACAGGTGCAGTTTTTGATGTGGTACCACTGATAGTTGTAGTAGTGTGGTGTACCACGGCTGCCTGGCCCACGTTGGAGCTACTAGAATGAGTGTGAGGGAGTGTTGTTGTAGCTTCCTTACCACTAATGGAATTAGTGGGAGAGGTGGAAAGGCGTATGCAAATCTGCCTGACCAGTTCATCCATATCGCATTGCCCTTGGACAATGGGTGTGGGTATCTGGCGGCGAAGCTTGGGCATTTTTTGTTTTCGTGGGTGGCGAAGAGGTCTATCTGAGGATGCCCCCACTGTTGGAAGAATGGGTGAAGAACTTGTGGATGCAGTTCCCATTCGTGTAGTTGTTGCGTTTGTCTGCTGTGCAGATCTGCCATGGTGTTTTGAACGCCTGGAACGTGCTGTGCCAGGAGAAAGATGTTTTGGGGAATTGCCCATCTCCATATAATCTGGGCTAAGCGGGAGAGCTGGGGAGAGTGTGTCCCCCCCTGTTTTTGGATATAATACATTGCAGTCATGTTGTCTGTGCGAATGAGGACTGCTTTGCCCGAAATCTGTTTTTGGAAAGATTTTAGGGCTAGAAAGATCGCCAAGAGCTCCAGATGGTTGATGTGGAGCGATTTTTGCTGTGGCGTCCATAGACCTTGCATTGTGAGGTGTAGGAGGTGCGCTCCCCAGCCGGAGAGCGATGCGTCCGCTGTTAGAATCACCTGAGGAACCGGGTCCAGGAACGGCCGCCCTTTGGAAAGGTTTGTGGTGTTCCACCACTGCAGAGAGTGATGGGTGCGGCCGTCCACCAACACCAGATCAGTTAGCTGACCCTGGGCCTGGTTCCACTGTAGTGCTAGGCACTCTTGAAGTGGACGCATGTGGAGTCTTGCATGGGGCACTATGAAAATGCAAGACGCCATCATTCCTATGAGCTTCATAAACACTCTTGCTGGAAGAGAGTGTTGAGGAAGGAATGTTTTGCGCAAGGATTGTATGCTTGCGATCCTTGCTGAGTTTGGATAGGCAATACCTTTGGAGGTGTCTATAGTGGCCCCCAGATATTGCTTTGTGTGAGATGGTATGAGGTGGGACTTTTGGTAGTTCACCGTGAAGCCTAGTTGGTGGAGCAGCTGGATGGTGCTATTTGTATGTTGCACACATTGGTGGTAGGACGCGGCTTTTATCAGCCAGTCGTCTAAGTAAGGGAAGACGTGAATGTGTTGACGCCTGAGGTGTGCTGCTACTACCGCTAGGCATTTGGTAAACACTCGTGGTGCGGTGGTGACCCCAAAGGGGAGAACCGTGAATTGGTAATGCTGACCGTCCACCACAAAACTGAGGTACTTCCTGTGAGAAGGGTGTATTGGAATGTGAAAGTATGAGTCTTTCAGATCCAAGGTTGTGAGAAAGTCTCCCTGACAGAGGAGCGGGAGGACTTGTTGTAGGGTGACCATGTGGAAATGGTCTGAATGTATGTATGCATTTAGAGGCCGGAGGTCCAGAAGGGGCCTCAGGGTCCCGGTCTTTCTTCGGTATTAGGAAATATAGGGAGTAAACCCCTAGATTTTGCTGATCGACGGGGACCTGCTCTATAGCGTGTTTTTGGAGGAGGGAGAGTACCTCCTGTTTGAGCAGTGTGGAATGTTCTTGAGACATTGGACGGTGCCTTGGTGGGATATTGGGTGGAGTAGATGTTAGCTCGAGACAGTACCCTGACCGAATGATTTGGGTCACCCATTTGTCCGATGTTATGGACTCCCATGCATGGATAAAGTTTTGTAGTCTGCCCCCGACCGGAGTGGAATGGTCTGGGGGGAGCGGAGGGAAGTCATTGTGTGGGCGGGGTGGCAGAACGGGTGGTGTTAGTTTTGCCCCTGCCCTTATTGTTGTTGCCTCTGTAACCACCCCTTTGATTGCCCTTTGAGAAGGTATTTTGAGGAGGGGACTTGTAGGAGGTAGAGGCGCTATCGGTGGAGAAGCCTCTACCTGTGCCACGAAAGGATGAGCGTCGAAAGGAACGTTTAGGGGCCTGTGTTTGGAGTGCCCCCATAGACTTTGCTGTGTCTGTGTCCTTTTTCATCTTTTCTAACGCTTCGTCCACCTTTGGCCCAAAGAGAGTTTGTTGGTCAAAAGGGTGATTTAGTATGGACGCCTGGACTTCAGGCTTGAACCCTGAGATCCTGAGCCAGGCATGACGACGAAGCAGGATACTGGTATTTATGGCTCTAGAAGCAGTGTCGGCTGCATCGAGGGCACACTTAATGGAGGTGTTTGTAATTAGTTTACCCTCCTGTATTAGTTCATGAGCCTTGCGTTTGTGTTTTTCGGGGAGGTGCTGCATAAGAGCCTCAAGCTCGTCGTAGTGTGCTCTGTCATAGCGCGCAAGTAGCGCCTGTGTATTCGCAATGCGCCACATGTTTGCAGCTTGGGAGGCGGTGCGTTTGCCAGACGCGTCTAGAAGTTTGGATTCTTTATCTGGCGGTGGGGCTTCTCCTGAGGACTGGGAGTTAGCCCGCTTTCTAGCTGTGGAGACAACTAGGGAATCTAAGGGAGCAGGGCCCTTAATGTATGCAGGGTCTGTGGGTGCCGCCTTGTACTTTTTTTCTATTCTAGGGTTCAGTACCCTGGCCCTGACAGGGTCTCTGAATACCTCTGCAGCATGGTTGGTGACACCTTTAAGCATGGGCAAGATAGACGTGGATTTGTCCTGAATGTCAAATGTGTCCAGTAGGAAGTCGTCTTCCACTGGTTCGCTGTGCATGTCCACCCCATGGTAGTGTGCTGCTCTCTGCACTAAGTGATGAAACCCTAAGGAGTCCTCTGGAGGAGACGGCCTGGATGGGTATAGGTCGTCCTGAGGCATATCAGGTATGTCAGGGTTGTGGTAGTCTTCCCATGTGTGAGAAAGTGGCTCTGTATATACTGTTCCCTAATAGGTACAGGGTGTACAGAGTCCACAGTCCCCCAGAGGCTGATAGAGGTCAAAGTTAGGTATGACCTTACTCTCAAAAGTGGTAGCTTGGTCGAGCAGTAAGGCAGTACCAGAGGACAGTGTAAAGCATTTATTGTACACACTCAGTCAGCAAATGGTTTCACACACTCAATAACTGAACTCTAGGCCAATGATTTGTATATATAAAATATATGCTTGTTTTATTTTTAGAACCACAAAGGGGGTAAAAATATACTTTCTCAGAATGAGAGGTTGAATATAAATACTTTTGTTTCAAGCAATAAATTTGTGTAAACAGTCACAGTTGGTTGCAATAAACAATCCTATTTCCTAAACATAACAATGCATTGAGCTCAATGGTAAATTCAGGTTATTTGTAATAAATTACTTTTCAGATTACTTTTGGAATTCCAGGTCTGGATCCTAGAACCAGCCTGGGGTCAGTATTCAGAATCAAGTGATGAAAGTCGACTTAATAACTGTAATGATTTTTAAATAATATTTAGCTATTTCAAAAGTTAGCACTTAGAAAATATTTCACAGAAAACATTCAATGGATCTCTATGGCAAGAAATTCAAATTGCAGGTAGAGTACTTTATCGTTACTTTAGTAATCCAGGACTGGGTGCCTAGACCCAGGACTGGGGTCCTTATCAAAAACAGGTAAGTAATTTTGTTTGCAGAAATGGTACGATTTTAAAAGAATATTTCAAATTTGCAAAAATAGACACTTAGAAGAAATTTCACAGAAAAGCAGACAATGGTTTCCTATGGGAGAAAAATGAGTTAGAGGTAAGTATAGTTGTGAGTACTTTTCAGGGTCAGGGCTGGGCACCAAGATCCAGCACTGGGAGCTCACCCAGGAACAGGTGAGTAAATTCGTTTTTGTCACTTGGCTGATTTTTGGTGAATTTTTACAGTTTTGAAAAGTTCACACTTAGAAGATTTTTGAAGAAAAAGCCAGTCAATGTTACCCTATGAGGAAAATGAAGTTAGCGGTTTAAGGGTAAGTACTCGACTGGCAGAGTTGAAATTCCGGGCATAGACTCAGGGGTCCCCCAGTGTCAGGTAGGTACAGTTGGTTCACCCTCAGCGGTTTCAGGACGGCCGGGTGCAGAGTGAGTTAGGCCCAATGTTATCCTATGAGGGATAGGGGGGCCTTAGTTGGTGGCTGCTGTCTGGCAAGCCACGCGTCTGTGGGAGCTGGGCTCCTGGTCACTTACTCAGGGCAAGTGGGGAAGTAAGTTAGTGTAGAGAGTGCACTGCCAGGGCCACTCGGGCGGCTGGGTGCAGGGTGCTTTTGAGCCTTCGGGCGCTCAATGGAAATCAATGGGAATGTTCCGGTTTGGAAAAAGGCTGCAGGCTCGGGGACGAGGATGTTTCCGGTGCCACCACCACTTCGAGGGGTAAGTTGGGTAGTTGTAGGTTAGGTGGGTACCCCGGGATTGGGCACAGGGGGCCGCAGGGCGCCGGGTGCAGGGGTGCCTTTTGACGTCGGGAATCTTACCCTCTGGTTGATCGCGGCTGGGGTGGCACTCGGTTCTGAGGCTGCAGGCTTCGTCCAGGATGTCGAGGGGGGTCCTTGGGTGCCGGACTCGGGGTCACAGTCGCCGTGGGGTCGTCCTCAGGGTCTTTGTCCACTCCGGCACTGGCCAGGCTTGGCTGGTGCAGAGTGTGTTGGGTCCGCGGTTCCGGGCTGCTGCCAGGAGTTAGGAATAGGTTTCTCGAGTAGAGCCTCTACTCATGGGAGTCCCAGGGAATCAGAGGTCAAAGGTAGCCAGGTCCTCCGGGGTTTTTGAGGTTGCTGGCCACAAGAGATGCCGCGCAGGAGCAGGTTCGAGGGTCGACAGGCCGGTAGGGCTGGGGCCAAAGCAGTTGGTGTCTTCCTCTTTTTAGCAGCTGCAGGGCAGGTCTTTTTTCTTCTTGCTCTTCTTGTAGGTTTCTATCTGGAATCTCCGGAAGGAAGGTTCAGGGGGCCCCTAAATACTAGATTTAGGGGCGTTACAGGTAGGTGAAGGCCAGGGACCAATGGGTCCTTGTCCTGGGGTGGGTACACCCCCTATCCTGCCTCTCTCCTGTGGGAGGAGGGCAGTAGCCTAATCCTGATAGGGTAGGGCCTCCCATCTTCAAGATGGCGAGAGCCCGGAGATGTGCTTCACCTCGCCTCCCCCACCTGAGGGGTGGGGTGGGCAGGCTGGCACATCCCCTGTCCTTGTATGGGGTTTCCGGCCAAGCTTCCTGCCAGAGTGGGGGGTTGCAGTGGCCTGGGGAAACTCCAACTGGCGGCGTGCCTTTGAAGCTTCCCTTTGCTCATCCTGGGGGAGGAGATTTCTCACCTCACCCAGGATGTGCATTGTTGCAGGCCCGGGAGAGCAGGGGCTCTCCCACCCAGGGGTCCAGCAACGTGTCTGCTGTGTGGCAGCCTGGGCAGCCTCAGAGCAGACGTGGATTGTAGGTTAGCTGTAAGGGGGCATCTCTAAGATGCCCTCTGGGGTGCTTAGTACATTAAATCCCACACTGGCATCAGTGTGGGTTTAATGTGCTGAGAAGTTTGATACCAAACTTCCCAGTCTTCAGTGTTGCCATTATGGTGCTGTGGAGTTCGTGTTTGACGAGCTCTCAGCACCATGTACTTGTAAAAGGCAGCACTGTACTTACAGTGCCCAGGAATGGACCTGGGTACTGTAGGGGCACAGGGCTCCTGCTCCTGTGCCCACACCATAGGCATAAGGCACCCAGCCAGAGGGGTGGCTGACATATGCCTTGGCAGTATAGGTAATGGGCATGGCACACAGAGATGTGTGCCATGTCGACTCTTTGTTTTGTCCTGCACCCAGACACTCAGCCTGCAAAGGCAGTGTGTGTGTGTAAGGGTACAGGGCCTCTAAGGGTGGCACAAGGAGTGCTGCAGCCCTTAGAGGCCTTCCCTGGTCACAAGGCCCTGGGTACCTAGGGTACCATTTACCAGGGGCTGACATGTGGCCAGGGTTTGCCAATTGGGAGTTTGTGTGTTTTAAGGAAGGAACATAGGCCCTGGGCACCTGATTGGCAGGAGCCCAGGGCACAACAAGGAAAAGTGCATCAGCTATTAGGCAAAAAAAGGGGGGGTTACTGCAACAGAAACCCACTTTCTCACACCATGGGTCTGGGGTCCCCGGTGGAGTGGGGTCCATTGGGGCGTCCGCCGGGTCATAATCCGGATCCCCGTCATCCGGATCTGGGGACGGGGTCAGGGAGTGATGAGGTAAAGGTGGCGGAGACCTGGGAGGGGGAGGGGGTGGAGGAGGTGGAGGAGGCAGAGGAGGAGGTAGTGGGGAGGGCACTCTGAGGGGAGAAGTAGCAGAGTCCTTCCGTTTGGGTGGTGGAGGAGGAGCCGGAGTGTCAAGGCGTCTTTTCTTGATAATTAAAGTCAATAGCCCAGTCTTTGGATCTTTAGATAGAGTCTTTTGCAAAGGGTCTGGTGTAAACAGAGCCAGTGGCGCCGAATCGTCCGCTGGCGCCGATGATTTCGGAGCCGAGGGCTTCGATGGTTTCTGTGCGCCATGCTTTTGTGGAGCCTCCGGTTTTATTCGGCGTCGAAGGAGTTTTCGGCGCTGGAGCGTCGGTGCCGACAGATTTGTGTTTGGTCGGCACCGAGAGTCCAGGCTTCGGCACCGGTTGCTTCGGAGTCGAGCTGGGTATCACTTTTTTCGGTGCCGAATGGTGTTTTTCGGCACCAGGCGTCGGCTGGCTCGAGCCCGAGCTGCCGTGAGACTTCTGAGGCTTCGACACCGGGCCCGAAGGTGGGGTGATAGAAGCTGTGTGCTTGGTTTTGCCCAGGCCTGCAGGCGAGGGTGTAACCTGAGTCTCTTTGGTTTTGGGCGCGGGGGTGGGAGGGGGTACAGTACTCACGACCCGCTGCGCCGGTGTGATGTCCTCCACGTCGGAGTCGTCGGCCTCGGAAGCGCTGACGACGACGTCCTCCTGCTGGGTGTGTAGTTGCCCCGAAGCTTCGGCGTCGTCTCCGAAGATGTCCGGTGGAGCCGCGGTCGAGGAGTGCGCCATGGTGCGTCGAGCTCTTCGATCCCGGATGGTCTTTTTAGATCGAAAAGACTTGCAGGCGGGGCAGTCTCTAGCCTCGTGTTCTGGAGAGAGGCAAAGGTTACACACCTGATGGAGGTCGGTGTGGGGAAATTTAGACCCACATTTTGGGCACTTTTTGAACGGAGTCCTTTCCATCGGCCGGGACCGAAGTCGAGGAGGGCCCGAAGGCCGGTGCCGATGTACGGGATGGAGAAAAGTGCCGCTTCGAGAGATGAAGATTGGATGAAGAAAACTCAAAGAACGAGGATTTTCCGTCGAGGCTGGAACCGTAGAAGTTCGAAGCCGGAGCACGAAGTATCACATCCGAGCCCGATGGCGGAAAAAAACAATCTGAGGATGGAGCCGAAGCCCATGCGCAGTACGGACCGAAGGAGGAGTCACCGAACTCGTGACTTCCAAAGACTGTCCAAAGAACAAAAACAAACTGCAAACATCCGGGCCCAACACCAGATGGCGATCTATGCTAAGTGTACAATCTGCAGCTCATATGCCTCGAACACAAATTTACTCACCTGTTCCTAGGTGAGCTCCCAGTGCTGGATCTTGGTGCCCAGCACTGACTCTGAAAAATATGTACAACTGTACTTACCCTTAACTCAATTTTCTTCCATAGGAAACCATTGTCGTTTTTCTGTGAATTTTCTTCTACGTGTCGATTTCTGCAATCTTTAAATATTCTTCAAAAATCTTATAATATCTGAAAACGTAATTGCTTACCTGTTTTGGATAAAGGTCCCAGTACTGAGTCTAGGCACCCAGTACTGGATTACAAAAGTAACGAGAACGTACCGTACCTGTAACCTGCATTTTCTTCCATAGGGAGTCATTGATTGTTTTCTCTGAAATATTTTCTAAGTGTCAACTTTTAAAATAGCTAAATATTAGTTCAAAATCATTACAGTACTTAAGACAACTTTCATCACTTGATTCTGAGAACTGAACCAGGACTGAATCTAGGATCCAGTCCTGGAATTACAAAAGTAATCTAAAAAGTAATCTGTTGCAAATAACTTGAATTTATCGTTGAGCTCAATGTATTGTTGTGTTTAGAAATAGAGTTGCCTACTGCAACTACTTGTAACGGTTTACTAAAGTCTATTGCATATAGAAAAGTATTTTTATGAAACATCTGTCGAGAAAGTATATTTTAATTCCAAGTGTTGGTTCTAAAATAAAACACGCATATATTTTTTATATATAAACCATTGGCCTAGAGTTCAGTTATTGAGTGTGTGCAACCATTTGCTGACTGAGTGTGTACAACAAATGCTTTACACTGTCCTCTGATACTGCCTTACTGCTCGACCAAGCTACCACTTTAGAGAGTAAGGTTATATCTAACTTTAACCTCTGTTAAACCCTTGGGGTCTGTGGACTCTGTACACCCTGTACCTATTAAGGAACAGTATATACAGAGCCACCTTCTCACAACCTTGAACTGGTAGTGTTGCCCGTCCACCACAAATCTGAGGTACTTTCTGTGAGACTGGTGTACTGGGATGTGAAAGTATGCGTCTTTGAAGTCCAGAGTGGTGAGAAAATCGTTCTGGGAGAGGAGCGGAAGAACCTGTTGAAGGGTTACCATGTGAAAATGGTCTGAATGTATGTAAGTATTTAGAGGTCTGAGATCTAGGATAGGTCGTAGAGTCTAGTCTCTCTTTGGAATCAGAAAGTACAGGGATTAGACCCCTAAATTTTGTTGATTTATGGGGACCTGCTCTATGGCTTCTTTTTGCAGGAGGGAGATCACCTCCCGTTTCAGTAGCGTAGTATGTTCTGGAGACATAGGGCGTTGCCTGGGTGGAATGTTTGGGAGGGTAGATGTTAATTCTAGGCAATACCCTGACTGAATATTTTGGGTCACCCATCTGTCTGAGGTGATTGTCTCCCAGACGTGAAGGAAATGTTGTATTCTGCCCCCGACCGGAGTGGAATGGTCTGGAGGAAGCGGGGGAAAGTCATTGGGTAGTAGGTGTGGCAGAGCGGGCGGTATTTGTTTTGCCTCTGCCCTTATTATTATTGCCTCTGTATCCGCCTCTTTGGTAACCCTTTGTGAAGGTAGATTGAGGAGGGGATTTGTAGGACGTGGATGCACTATCCGAAGAGTAGCATCTGCCCGTGCCCCGAAAGGAAGAGCGGCGAAAGGAGCGCCTAGGAGTGGGACTGTAGGGCTCCCATGGATTTCGCTGTGTCAGTATCTTTTTTCATCTTTGAGGGCTTCATCAACTTTTGGGCCAAATAGATCTTGGTCGAATGGGTGGTTCAAAATAGAGGCTTGTACCTCAGGCTTAAAACCTGAAACTCTGAGCCAGGCATGGCGACGGAGAAGGACACTTGTGTTTATGGCCCTGGAGGCTGTATCTGCTGCATCTAGGGCACAGCGTATAGAGGTATTAGTTATTTTTCCCTCTTGGATCAATTCATTAGCCCTGTTCTTGTATTTTTCAGGGAGATGGTGCATGATGGCCTCTAACTCATCATAATGCGCCCTGTCGTATCTGGCCAATAGTGCTTGCGTGTTGGCGATACGCCATATGTTGGCGGCTTGTGACACAGTGCGCTTCCCTGACACGTCTAGGAGCTTGGACTCTGTCAGGTGGTGGTGCTTCGCCGGACGCCTGAGAATTTGAGCGCTTTCTAGCTGTAGATACCACTAGGGAATCCAATGGTGCAGGGCCTTTAATGTATGAAGGGTCTGTGGGGGCGGCTTTGTATTTCTCTATACGGGGGTTTAGGACCCTGGCCCTGACTGGGTCTTTAAAAACCTCTGGTGCATGTTTAATCACTCCCTTTAACATAGGTAGAATGGCAGTAGACCTATGTGCATTGTCAAAGGTGTCTAGAAGAAAATCTTCCTCCACTGGGTCAGTATGTAACTCCACCCCATGGTAGTGTGCCGCCCTTTGTAATAGGTGGTGAAAGCCTAAGGAATCTTCAGATGGGGATGACCTAGAAGGGTAAAGGTCATCCTGTGGGACATCTGGGATGTCCGGATTGTTATAGTCGTCCCATGGGTCTGGAGATCCAGTAGGGGTGGGGTCATGTGGCACATCTGCTGGATCATAATAAGGGTCTCCTAAATTGTCTGGGACAGGAGACAAGGTTGGGGAACGATGAGGCAGGGGTGGAGGTGGGGAGGGTGGAGGAGGTGGGGAAGGCACTCTGAAAGGGGAGGTAGCAGTGTCTTTCCTCTTTGGAGGTGGAGCTGGTTTGTCCAAGTGTCTCTTTTTTGAAGACAATGTCAAATGTCCAGTTTTTGGATCCTTGGTGAGTGTCTTTTGGAGAGGATCCGGTGAAAAAAGTTCTTGCGACACTGGTTGTTCGGTCGGCGCCGAAGTTTTCAGGGCCGACGGCTTTTTAGGCTTGTCCAAGCCGTGCTTCTTTGGGACCTCCGATTTTTTGGTCGGTGCCGAAGAAGGCTTCGGCACGGGAGTGTCGGTGCCGAGGGCCTTGTGATGTTTGGTCGGCACCGGAAGGGCAGGTTTCGACACCGAAGGCTTTGGTACTGGGTTCGGTGTGGAGATGGAGGCCGATCTTTTCTTCGGTGCCTAAGGGTGTTTTTCGGTACCGCTGGTAGGCTGGCTCGAGCCCGAGCTGCCGGAAGGCTTCCGAAGGTGGGGTGTGAGAAGCAGTACCCTTGGTCTTTCCTAGGCCCGAAGGCGAAGGTGTGACCGAAGCCTTTTTGGGTATCGGCGTGAGTGTGGGAGGGGGTAGTGTACTCACGACCCTCTGCGCCGGGGTGATGTCCTCCACATCTGAGTCGTCGGCCTCCGAAGCACTGACGAGGTAGTCGTCCTCTTCTTCGATGTTCTGCTGTCCCGGAGCTTCGACGTCGTCCCCGAAGATGTCGACTGGAGCGGAGGTCGAGGAGTGCGCCATGTTGCGTCTAGCCCGTCGATCTCGAATAGTCTTTTTAGAGCGAAAAGACTTGCAGGCGGGACAGTCTCGGGCCTCGTATTCAGGGGAGAGGCAGAGGTTGCACACCTCATGAAGATCAGTGTGGGGAAACTTGGACCCACATCGAGGACACTTCTTGAAGGGAGTTCTTTCCATCAGCCGAGACCGGAGCCGGAATAGGCCCGAAGGCCGCCGTTGACGACCGGAATCGAAGAAGTGCCGAAGAGAAGGTGATTAAGATGATTTATTATCTGAAGGAGCTCGATGAGCGAGGATTTTTGCGTCTATCGTTGGAACTGGAAAAGTTCGGAACCGGAGCACGAAGTATTACATCCGAGCCCGATGGCGGAAAAAAACAATCTGAGGATGGAGCCGAAGCCCATGCGCAATACGAACCAAAGGAGGAGTCACCGAACTCGTGACTTCCAAAGACTTTCCAAGAGGAAATACAAACTGCAAACATCCGGGCCCAACACCAGATGGCGATCTATGCACAGTGTATAATCTGCAGCTCATATGCCTCGAACATGTGTTTCTCCTAGATTGACTTTCGATGTGCTATTCAACACTTTTTATAAATCTTAATTTATGCAAAGGCCTCTAAAAGGGGGAGGACAATATTTAAAATACAGCTGAAATTGAGAAACATGTACACTGAAATAAGATACACACTTGGTTAAAGAAGGAAGGGTAGGTTATCATAACGTTTATCAAATGCTTTAACTTTACTGCGAAAACATGCATGCAATCTCGCACTCAACTGAACAAAGTAAGGTCCACTAGAAAAACCAGCATTACATGAAAGGTGTTGTTAGAATGCACAACTTTCAACTCCAATATCAGAGCCGCCTCTTGTTCAATTCCAGAACTAGATGATGGTGCTCAAGTGGGGGAGGTGATGGCGAATCCTGCCGCCCTCTGGCGTTTAATGGCCCTGAAAGGTTGGACTAGTAAGGTTTGGAGGCTGCTGCTGCAGAAGGGGCTAAGGTAGACTGGCCAGCCTGCTGACCCACAGAACCACGGCAGTGGTTTCCACGTTCCAGGCCACGTTGGGACTGAACAGCTTGTGCCTGCCTGTGCCTCTGGGCGGGATGTGGCGGGGCACCCCTTTCGTAGCCACAAAAGGGGCCAAAGGCAGACTGCGCAGGACGGGAGGTGGAGAGGCCAAAGGACCAGGCCGTAGTCCGAGAGACCTCAAAGAACTCCAACGCATTGTCACCAAATAGGCGATAGGAATCAAAGGGCATGTCCATAAGAGTGGATTTGACATACCCTGAAAAACGATTCAACCTCAACCAGGCATAGCGTTGAAGGGCTACCGGCGTGGAAATCATCCTTCCTAGTGAGTCAGCGGTATCCAGCCCTGTTAGAAATGGGATTTCTGGTTGGCTGAGGCTGGCGCTGAAGCCAAGCAAAAAACACCACTCTAGTAAGGATAAGGGAGTTACACTCCTAAAATAACCCCTGCTCACCCCTTGGTAGCTTGACACGACCAGCTGGGCTTATCCTAGAGGCAATGTGTAAAGCGTCTGCACATAACCAACAGTAATACAGTGTAAGCACTACAACAGGACACCACCCCAGTTTAGAAAATAGACAATATTTTTATATACATTAAGACCAGACCGAATACGACAAAAATCCAGAATATATTTAAAATCTGCAGCTTATCAAAATAAGTTTCACACAAAGTTCCTCGATGTTGCTAGCTCCGTCCGGGGCTATCGCGGCGTCGTTAACAACGAATCCAAAGTTCTGGCTGGTCACGGGCCAGCTACGGTGTCGGGAAGACCGGCGAACGGTACCAGTGAGAAGTGCAGGGCGATGGGGCCCTTGAAGTTACTTGCGTGCAGATCGAGCTCCTCTCGGATGGAGTCAGGAGGGCTGGCGTCGGGTGCAGCGGTGCGAAGTGCAGCGTGCGGTGCCCCCAGATCACAGTGCTAGCAGCAGCTCGGCGGCGTCAGAAGGTGTCGGTGAGACCAGGGTCGGAGTGCGAGATGAAGGCGGTGCTGGCACGTCATGGTGCAAGCAGCGTCGTCGTCGATTCGGACGAGCGGGAGTAGATGGTGCCGGCGTCGGTAGGCCAAGGCTGCAGTGTGTGATGAGGGTGTTACTTCGTGTGACTTACGAGCGGTGCCCTCGAACAACGGTGCAAGCAGCTGCGTCGGTTTTGGAGTGGGGCAGCGGAGTCAGGGATGCCACGTCGTCCTCGTGAAGCCCGGCGGTGCGGAGTGCGGTGCTCAAGGGTCACGTTGCGAGCAGCGGCTCGGTGGCGGCGGCTACAGGCGTCGTCAGTGAGACCAAGGTCGCGGTGCGGTATTGCGGCAGTGCTCTCGGCGGTGCCAAAGCTTAGACGTGAAGCCCGGCGGTGCTGAGTGCGGTGCCCACAGGTCGTGGTTTAAGCAGCGGCTCGGTGACGGCATCAACAGGCGTCGTCGGTGAGACCAAGGTTGCATTGCGGCTGTAGGAAGGTGGATATCTGGCTATGGTTACCCCCAATTTTTTGCCTAGTGTCTAGCTGGTTTTTCGACTTAGTAGGCCTGAGATCCTGCCATTCAGGATCTCAGCCTATCTGCTCTCTTTAAAATGGACTCCATGCACCCTAGGTGCATAACCAATTGGAATTGGATCACCCTGTGAGCCCCTGTATCAGTGTACACTAGGTACCCAGGGCATTGGTGTATCTAAGGCCTACCAGGGGCTGAAGCATGTATTGTGCCACCCCTGGCCTGGCCTAGAAATTTGACACACTCAGCTGGGGTAAGTTGGTGTAACCACCTCTTACTTAGGTGTAGTATACCTATACCTAACCTTAAATGGGACACATGTTAACCTATAAGTCACTCCTATGGCAGGCCTTAACAATCCTGAAGGCAGAGTGCTTGGTTCTATGTGAGATGGTGCTCTGGCATGAGCTGAGCCTGTCTGCAGTGGTCGGAACAACTTCCTTCTACCGTTTCCAGATATCGTCATACCATATACTCTTGTGCATTATGAACCTCGCGGTTAAATGCTATCTTTGGTTTGGCTTTATCAAAACATGTCGAGTAAGGTGTCATACGAATTGGAATACTAACCCCTCGCCAATTCTGGCGACGGGGTTAGCATTCCACCCTTCTAGAGGGACACGACATGTACAGAACCTGAAACCGTGGTAAAGTCAGACATAGCCTCAGCTCCACAAAATGGATGCTGCCACCACAGACACAAGTCTGCCCTCCTGCTGCTGGGAGTCCTTCCAGCTTGAGAGACGTGGACAAAGGGTTTCCTGCCAGGGGAGGTGCGTACACCACCCCAGACAGGATTTTGTGTATTGGTCAGGTAGGGCTTGAATGGAATCAGACATGCCTGAGGCTCACAAGGAGCCTCGGTGCATATGTCAGTTCAAACCGGTCCTGGGGCACACCAGCCCCGGACCTGGGGCGAGCTGGACAAAGGATTGGGGGTGTAACCACCCCCCTTCCTGGTCCCACCCTTAGCGAGGGACCTAGCAGGTAGTCCGGCCCCTAGAATCCGCTTAAAGGTAGGAGCTGTGTCCTAAGACTTCAGACATCCTGGAATCAACTTAACTACAAGAAGACGGGAACTTCGAGGCTCTGCTGCACAGAGGACAGAAGGAAATCTCCCCTATGGTCAGGGAGTGACCATCTTGCTAACGCAAGCACCAACCAGCTACTCGACGTCTGCTTTGCCGCCGCCTCCTGCCGGAGCCCGAGCCCAGAGCCCGACAAGACCTGGACCTCCAGACCTCTCACAGCCCGATCCACAGTCCCTGCAAAGAAGGAACCCGTGGAGGCACCGAGACACGTGGAGCCAGCCATCTTGAAAGACCCACGACAAGCTTTAAGCGTGACAACAGAGGCTCCCTCCAAGTTGTGCTTTGGGTCCTGAGAAGCCCAACATCCGAGCAGCATCTGCACCAAAGGTGAGCCCTCCAGCATCTCCACGATCTGCGTGGGGCCCCTCTGCACTTTGCAACTCGACGCGCCTGCCCGGTCCCTGGCCCGTTGGCTAGTGGCCATTTTGGCGACGAACCTTGAAATCTACGACGCTGGTCTGGTTGCCCCAGACTGGCCCTTGCTCCCCTCCAAAGGAGCCGCCCCTCTGACCTTGCTGGTCAGAGTAATCATCTTTCTTCATCCTTAACGACTTCTGCTTTTGCCAAGGCTTGTTTGCTTCCTTCGAGTCGCCGACACCGCCGACAGCAAGAGCCTGCGTGGGACAGCTCATGAACAGACTCCTGGACGTTGTCGACCTTCAGGGACCACGTGGCTGTGGAGACAAGCTACCCCTCATCACCTGTTTGCACCCGACATCGCCTGGTACCTACCTGGTGCCACGCTGGTCACTGGCTAGTGACTGAACACTGTCCCCTCTGCTTTCAGGTCTTCTACAACTCCGATCCACTCTTGGATCCACCGCATCTCTTCTGGACCGGTCGCCTGCAGCATCCTTGTCATCAGGCTCCATTGAACAGATAGACGAAACCAGACGCACTTCGAGACCTATGCAACCGCTTCCTGTGGGTGAGGTAAAGCTGGCACTCCGGTGCCCAAGTGTAGAGAAACATCTCTAGTGTCTGTGTTTTAAGTCTTAGGTTCGTAGTCCATCCAGAAGACCCTTCTTGCAGTAACTTTTGAACTTTTACGCACCCATTGAAAACCTATGGGAGCACGCGTGTAACTTTCCTCACTGCACACGCGACCCGTGGACCTCCTGGTCACTAACTGAAGTTAGCTCCTTGTAGGCCCAGCGATTCTAGAGGCCCTAGGCCTTTTACCTTTCCTGTTCGTGGTACTTGTACCACTATTTTAGTATATGGTTTGAGTGGCCACCAGGGCCCATCCATATAAAGTGCAACTTCTGTATATTGTAATACTTTCTTGTTTAACGATTTGTGCTCCTGTGCTCATAAAGAGTCTAGGGGATACTTTGAGTAATAAATACATATATATTTTGAATATACATCTGTGTGGTGTCCTTTTATTGGTATAAAGGGGGGTTACATATGGTAAAACAGCCTGCTTAACACGCTTTAACGAGTTTAGCCTCAAAGACTGCTTAGCCTACGCTACCACTAGGGCAGCTAGTCCGAAAAGGTTGACTTACAACCACACCATAAGGGTTGCTTGGCATGGTACAAGGTGGTCACTTTAACTAGTGAACATCATATACCAGGCAAACTTCTCACAGCGGCATTGCGGCGGTACCCTCTGCAGTGCCTTCAGGACAGTCCGCAGCAGCATCTTAGACGTCGTCGAGTTGCTTTTCCAGCACAAAACACACACCGTCCCCAGTGCTGCGGCTGAAGAGCTTGAAGTCTGTGCTGTTCCTGAGACTTCGTGAACAGGGGGCAAGCTCTACCTCAAGCCCTTGGAGAAACTCACAAGATAGGTTGCAGAAAGTCCAGTCTAGGCCTTTCAAAGCCCAAGACAAAACCAGCACCTGCAGGTCAGCCCAGCAAAGCGGTCGTCTCTTCTCGCAGCTTTTCTGAGAAAGTGCCATCTATCTTGCATGGTATGCCCCCACTTTATGCTGAATTGCTGTATGTACTTTGGGTGTGCTAATCAGATGCCCTGGGCCTATGTTCCTTCCCTAAAACAAACCAAACCCAAATTGGCAAGCCCTGGCCACATGTCAGCCCCTGGTAAATGGTACCCTAGGTACCCAGGGCCTTGTGACCAGGGAAGGCCTCTAAGGGCTGCAGCACTTATTGTGCCACCCTTAGAGGCCCTGTACCATGACACAAACACACTACCCTTTCAGGCTGAGTGTCTGGGTATAGGACAAAACAGTCAACATTGCACACATCCCTGTGTGCCATGCCCACAACATACACTGCCCTAGCATACATCAGCCACCCCTCTAGCTGGGTGCCCTATGCCAGTGGTGTGGGTACAGGAGCATGAGCCCTGTGCCCCTACTGTATCCAGGTCCATTCCTGGGCACTGTAAATGCAGTACTGCCATTTAACAGTGTATGGTGCTGGGAGATCATCAAACTTCTCAGCACATTAAACCCGCACTGATGCCAGTGCAGGATTTATTGTACAATGCACGATAGAGGGCATCTTCAAGATGCCCCCTGAACCTAACCTACAATCCAGGTCTGGTCTGAGGGGCTGCCTAAGCTGCCACACAGGAGACATGTTGCTGGAACCCTGGGTAGAGAGCCGTCCGCTCTCCTGGGCCTGCAACAATGCACATCCTGGGCGAGGTGCTAGGTCTCCTCCCTCAGGATGGGCAGGGGAAACTTCAAAGGCATGCTGCCTTTGTCAGCTTCTCCAGGCCACTTGCAGTACTCAGAAACTGGCACCTACCGGTTCTAAACCCCTACTCTGGCAGGAAGACTGGCCGGAAACCACAAGGAAGGACACGGGGTGTGCCAGCCTCTGCCAACCCCACCCCTCAGGTGGGGGAGGCGAGGTAAAGCACATCTCCGGGCTTCAGCCATCTTGAGGATGGGGAGCCCTGCCCAATCAGGACTAGGCCACTGCCCCCCTCCCGCAGGGCAGGGAACCAGTAGTCCCTGCCCTTTACCTACCTGTAACACCCCTAAATTTAGTATTTAGGGGCACCCTGAATCTTCATTCCTTAGATCCAGATTCCGAAACCGCAAATAAGATCAAGAAGAAAGAAGACCTGCCGTGCACCCGCTAACAAGAAGACGACACCAACTACTTTGGCCCCAGCCCTACCGGCCTGTCGAATCCTCGAACCTGCTAAATTCCGGCATCTCCCGTGGCCAGCAACTTCACAAACCCTCGAGGGCCTGGCTACCTTGTGACTGAGCATCTGGGACTCCCACGAGCAGTGGAACTGTTCAAAGCAAGTAACTGACCCCTGGCATCAGTCAGGAACCGCGAACCCTGTACACTCTGCACCAGCCAACCCTGGCCTGTGCTGGAGTGGACCAAGACCACGAGGACGTCCCCCCCCGGTGACTGTGACCCCGAATCCGGCACCTAAGGACCCACCTCGACGCTCCTGACGACGCCTGCAGCCCCAGAACCAGGGACCACCCAACCACGAACAGAGGGTAAGATTTCCCGACACCAAAAGGCACCCCTGGACCCGGCGCCCTGCGGCACCCTGCGGCCCCCTGTGCCCAACTTCTGGGTACCTACCTATCCTCCAACTACCCAACTTACCTCTCGAAGTGGTGGTCACATCTGAAGAATCTTCGTCCCCGAGCTTGCAGCCTTTGTTCGTTCTTGAGCTTCTCAATTACAATCCATTGAGTGCACAACACCTCAAAAGCACCCTGCACCGAGCAGCCCGAGTGCCCCTAGCTGAGCAACATCAACTCCTACCTACTTCCCCATTTGCCCTGAGCTAGTGACCAGGAGCCCAGCTCCAACAGACGGGTGGCCTGCTAGCCAGCAGCCACGAACCAAGGCCCCCTCCTGCCTTCCATAGGATAACATTGGGCCTAACTCACGCTGCAACCGGCTGCCCCTGTGCCGCTGAGGGTGTAACAACTGTACTTACCTGACCCTGGGAGACCCCTGAGTCTATGCCCAGAACCTTAACTCTGCCCATCGAGTACTTACCCAAAAGCCAATAACTCACTTTTCTTCCACAGGGTAACATTGACTGGTTTCACTTGATATTTCTTCTAAGTGTGGAGATTATAACTTTAAAATATTCACCTACAATCAACTGAGTAACGAAAACGGAAATACTCACCTGCTATTAGGAAAGATCCCAGTGCTGGATCTTGGTGCGCAGCACTGACCCTGAACAGTAATTGCAAACAATACTTACCGCTCACTCAATTTTCTCCCATAGGAAGCCATTGACTGTTTTTCTGTGAAATTTCTTCTAAGTGTCGATTTTTGAAAACTACAAATATTCTTTAAAAATCGTACCAACTGTGAAAACGTAATTACTTACCTGTTTTGGATAGATGTCCCAGTGCTGAACCTAGGAGCCCAGCATTGGATTACAAAAGTAATGAGAACATACTTTACCAGTAACTTGAACTTTCTTGTGTAAGAAATCATTGACTGTTTTTCTGTGAAATTTCTTTCAAGTGTCGATTTTGCAAACTTACAAATATTCGTTAAAAATCGCCTCTATAACCTAAACGCATTCTAACTGTTTACTTGTGGTATACTAGTGCTGGATCCAGGATCCAACACTGAACCAGAAAAAGTAACCATAAGCCCACTTACCTGCTAAGTGAATTTCCTCCCATAGGATAACATTGGTAATTTGATTAGAAAAAATTTCTAAGTGTCAACTTTTAAAAGAACAAAATATTGCTTACAAATCACAACAGTAACTAAAACGTATTTACTCACTTGTTACCAAGAACTGTCCCAGGACTCAATCTAGGATCCAGTCCTGGAGTTAGAAAAGTAATCCTGAAAGTAATCAACTGCACGCAACTTAAAATTTCCATTGAGCTAAATGTATTATTGTGTTTGAAATTGTGTTGCCTATTGCAACAAACTAGCTATTGCATTCAAAATTCAATTGCCTATTGCAAAGTATTTCTCTAAAGCATCTCATTCTGAGAAAGTATGTTTTGATACCTATTGTTTGTTCTAAAATAAAACAACCATATATTTTTATATACAAACCATTGGCCTAGAGTTCAGTTCTTGAGTGTGTGAGACCATTTGCTGACTGTGTGTGTACAACAAGTACTTTACACTGTCCTCTGATACTGCCTTACTGCTCAACCAAGCTACCGCTTTAGAGAGTAAGGTTATATCTAACTTTAGCCTCTGCCAAACCTCTGGGGACTGTGGTCTCTGTACACCATGTACCTATTTGGGAACAGTATATACAGAGCCACTTTCCTACATTGGTAGATCAACGGTGGGATACAAACTTGCATTTGTTGGACTACTTAGGTTACCATCTGATCACACGACAGAACTCCTAAAATTGCCTTTAGAATTCTGATTGGTCTTTTCCAAAATACTAAAAGTCTTGTCAGGGCCTTGCTTAAGTCCCTTTAGAATTTTAGAAAATTAGAAGTCACAATAGTCAGGGTAGAGGGTTAGAATGGTCAGGTTATAATGTCACAAAGAAACCCAGCTATTAGTGAAAATAATACCATGCAGGACCTGGTGGAGGAGCTCGACCTCACTTGTCTTTCAAGGAATTTAGGTCCCTATGCAAACTTAAAAATGTACCAATGGGCCTGCATCCAAGCAAACTAGGGCTCCAGGAGCTCTTGGCTGAGTATGCTAAGGACCACCCATCTGAACATGGTGATGACCAGTCAGATGAGGAACGGGAGGAGGAGGAGGATAAAGACCCCCCCTCTAGTAATTCCTTGGGAGGAAAGGGCCCCCATACCCTTGAATCCAAGAATCAGCATCTGGGAACCTAGAGATCACACAGGTGAACCAGGTACCAGAGAGTACACTGGGGGACCCACCAGTGAAGAAGACAGCTTTTTAGCAAAGCTGGCCAAAAGGTTGGATCTTGAGTCCAGGCTCCTGGCTCTAGAGAAAGAAAGGAGAGAGATGGGTTTAGCACCCATCAATGGTGGCAGCATTAATAAAAATAAGGATAGGGAGGAAACTTCTGATCCTAAAATCCCCAAAGGGATTGTCCCTAAATTTGAGGAAGCTGATGACATCACCAATTGGTTCACAGCCTTTGAGAGGGCTTGTGAAATAAGAGTAAAGAAACCTCTGGGGGGCACTCCTGTGGGAACTGTTCTCTGGTAACTGCAGAGACAGGCTTCTGACCCTCTCTGGGCCAGCTACAGGGTCCTATGACCTCATGAGGAAGACAGAGGGATTTGGATTCACTACTGAGGAGTATAGAATTAGATTCAGGGTGGCTCGCAAAACTCAGACCCAGTCCTGGATTGACTTCGTAGACTTCTCAGTAAAGACACTGGATGGTTGGTTAGCTGGACATGGTGTGCATGATTTTACTGGATTGTACAATTTGTTCATGAAGGAACGTATATTAATTAATTGCACAAATGAAAAGTTGCATCAGCATTTGGTAGACCTAGGACTAATTTCTCCCAAAAATTGGGAAAGAAGGCAGTCCACTGGGTCAAGACCAGGGTGACAAGGACAGCCACTGGGGATGACCAGAAGAAGGTGGTCACAAAACCTCCCCAGAGGAAAGGTGGTGAGAATCTCCAAGATAAGAAGTCTGAGTCTTCCAAAGGGTCTCAAATACCTGTTCAGAGGGTGGGTCCCAACCTACTCCCTATGTGCCTCAACCCTATAGGGGGCAGAAATTTGATCCCTTAAAGGCCTGGTGAAATAACTGTAAGAGGTCAGGACACCTAACTGTAGATAAATCTTGGCCCCACAACAAAGCCCCTAAGGCACCCAGTACAGCTACTCCTGGGCAGCAAGTCTACAGATGGGATCAGAAGTGTGCCCTGAGCAAATCTGGGGACACACTGAGACAAGTCTAATCTCACTGGGGGAAGTGGAGTTTGCCACTGTAGCTGTGTGGCCACCGAACTTAAAGAAATATTTGCAATACCCATGGGTAAATGGAACTAGAGTAGAAGATCTGAGGGATACAGGTGCCAGTGTCACTATGGTGAGAGACACACTGGTTTCCCCTGAGCAATATTTGATTGGGAAAACTTACCCAGTCACCAATGCTGACAATGTCACCACTAGTCATCCCATGGCCATGGTGACATTAGGCAGGGGGGAGGGGGGGGGGGGGGGGGGGTGTTACTGGACTTAACCAGGAAGTGGTCTCTCCAAAGTTACCAGCTGCAAGTCTGCTTGGAAATGATCTGGAAACCTCAGCCTGGGCTGAGGTTGAGCTAAAGGCCCATGCAGCCATGCTGGGCATCTCTGAATTGGTGCGTTTCCAAATCAGAACACAGAGCAAGAGGAAGGGTGAAAAAGTAGGTCTGGAGCCTGAAATAATTGCCCAACCAACCAAGAGAAAAGGTAAGACTGGGGAACCAGCTTCTGTACAGCAGACCACTCAGGACCCCTCTCCACAGGGAGAGGACTTGGATACGCCTGAGGGAACTGAGCCCATGGAGCTTGACCCTTACCAGGTTGACCTCTTGGGCCCAGGGGAACACTCTAGGGAAGAATTGTGCCAGGGTCAGCAAGACTGTCCCACTCTTGAAAGCCTGAGGCAGCAAGCTGTTTCAGAAGCAAAGGGAGATGTCAGTGGTACCCAGAGCTTATTGGGAAGAGGGATACTGTATGCTGAGGCAACAGACCCCATGACTGGAACCAACAGGAGGGTGGTAGTGCCACAGAAGTACAGGAAGTTCCTCCTAACTTTGGCTCATGACATCCCCCTAGCTGGACATCTGGGGCAAACCAAAACTTGGGGAAGGTTAGTCAGTCACTTTTATTGGCCCGGGATGCACCAAAAGGTGAAGGAGTTTGTCAGCTCCTGTGTTAACTGTCAAGCCAGTGGCAAGACAGGTGGCTACCCAAAAGGCACCCCTAATCCCACTACCAGTGGTGGGGGTGCCCTTTGAAAGGGTAGGTGTGGACATTGTGGGTCCACTTTAATCTCCCACAGCCTCAGGGAACAAATTCATTCTAGTAGTAGTGGATCATACTACTAGGTACCCTGAAGCAATTCCACTTAGGACTACTACAGCTCCTGCAGTAGCCAAGGCCCTCCTGGGTGTCTTTACCAGGGTAGGGTTTCCTAAGGCGGTGGTTTCAGACAGAGGTTCCAACTTCATGCTCGCTTACCCGACACACATATGGCAGGAGTGTGGAGTGCAGTACAAGTTTACTACACCCTACCATTCACAAACCAATGGCCTTGTTTAGAGATTCAACAAGATATTGAAAGGCTTGATCATGGGACTCCCTGAAAAACTCAAAAGGAGATGGGATGTCCTGTTGGCATGCCTGCTTTTCGCTTACAGAGAAGTGTCACAGAAGGGAGTAAGTTTCTCACCCTTTGAACTTCTGTTTGGTCATCCTGTGAGGGGACCACTTTGTCCAGTAAAAGATGGCTGGGAGAGGCGTTTCCAAGAGCCCAAACAAGACATAGTGGACTATGTGCTTGGCCTAAGGTCCAGAATGGCTGAGTACATGGAAAAAGCATCCAAGAATCTTGAGGTCAGCCAGGAGCTTCAGAAGCACTGGTATGACCAAAAAGCTGCACTGGTTGAATTTCAACCTGGGCAACAGGTGTGGGTTTTGGAGCCAGTGGCCCCAAGGGCACTCCAAGATAGATGGCGTGGCCCTTACCCTATCCTAGAAAAAAAGAGTGAGGTCACCTACTTAGTTGACCTGGGCACTAGCAGGACACCCAAAAGGGTTATCCATGTGAAACGCCTTGAACTCTAAAATGACAGGGCTGGCAACACCATGCTGATGGTGACTGATGAGGAACAGGAAGCAGAGAGTGAACCTCCCCCTCATCTCCTCTCCTGCAGCACACAAGATGGGTCAGTAGATTGTGTAGTCTTTTCAGAAGTCCTCTCTGCCCAACAGCAGACTGACTGCAAGCAAGTTTTGCAACAGTACGCTAGCCTCTTTTCCCTGACCCCTGGTCTGACAAACTGGTGTACCCATGATGTGAACACTGGTGAGTGAAACTGTCAAGAACAAAATCTATCACCAGTCAGACCAAGTCAAGGAAAGCATCAAAGCTGAGGTCAGCAAGATGCTGAAGTTATGGGTTATTGAACCCTCAGAGCCCCTGGGCTAGCCCAGTAATTCTGGTCTCCAAACCTCATCAACAGGGTGGAAAGAGAGAGAGAGAGATGAGTCTCTGCGTGGACTATAGAGGGCTCAACTCTGTCACCAAGAGAGATGCTCACCATATCCCAAGAGCAGATGAGCTGATAGATAAATAAGGGGCTGCCCAATTCCTCAGTACCTTTGACTTAACTGCAGGGTACTGGCAGATTGGCAAGGCCCCAGGAGCAAAAGTGAAAACAGCATTCTCCACCCCTGATGGGCATTATCAGTTCACTGTGATGCCTTTTGGGTTAAAGAATGCCCCAGCACCTTCCAGAGGTTGGTGAACCATGTCCTGGCTGGGTTGGAGTCCTTTAGTGCAGCTTATCTTGATGCCATCACCATGTTCAGATGGGTGGTCCTTAGCATACTCAGCCAAGAGCTCCTGGAGCCCTAGTTTGGTTGGATGCAGGCCCATTGGTAAATTTTTAACTTTGCATAACGACCTCAATTCCCTGAAAGACAAGTGTAAGTAAGGTGTGAGGTCGAGCTCCTCCACCAGGTCCATGTTAAATATTGTCACTAACAGCTGGGTTTGTTTGAGACATTCTAACCTGACAGTTCTAATCCTCTACCCTGACTATAGTGACTTCTTTTTCTAAAATTCTAATGGGACTGAAGCAAGGCCCTAGCAAGACTTTTAGTAATTTTGGAAAAGACCAATCAGAATTCTAAAGGCAAATTTTAAGAGTTCTGTCGTGTGATCAGATGGTAACCAAGTAGTCCAACAAATGCAAGTTTGTATCCCACCGCTGATCCACCAATGTGAGAAAGTGGCTCTGTATATACTGTTCCTTAATAGGTACAGGGTGTACAGAGTCCACAGTCCCCCAGGGTTTGACAGAGGTTAAAGTTAGAGTTGCCTACTGCAACCACTTGTAACTGTTTACAAAAGTCTATTGCATATTGCAAAAGTATTTATATGAAACATCTCCTGCTGAGAAAGTATATTTTAAATCCAAGTGTTGGTTCTAAAATAAAACAAGCACATATTTTTTTATATATAAACCATTGGCCTAGAGTTCAGTTATTGAGTGTGTGAGACCATTTGCTGACTGAATGTGTACAACAAATGCTTTACACTGTCCTCGGATACTGCCTTACTGCTCGACCAAGCTACCACTTTAGAGAGTAAGGTTATATCTAACTTTAGCCTCTGTCAAACCCTTGGGGACTGTGGACTCTGTACACCCTGTACCTATTTGGGAACAGTATATACCGAGCCACTTTCTCACACAGCACAAAACACACAGTCCCCAGTGTTGTGGCAGAAGAGCTTGAATTCTTTGCTTTTCCTGAGACTTCGTGAACAGGGGGCAAGCTCTACCTCAAGCGCTTGGAGAGACTCACAAGATAGGTAGCAGAAAGTCCAGTCCAGGCCTTTCACTGCCCAAGACAGAAGCAGCCACTGAAGGTCAGCCCAGCAAAGCACCAAGCAAAGCGGTCGTCCCTTCTCGCAGCTTCTCCAGCTCCAGCTCTTCTTCGCAGTCTTCTTTATCCAGATGAGTTCTAAAGTTCAGGGGTCTGGGACCCAATATTTATGTCCAACAATCCTTTGATCTCTTAGGCGGAGAGGGCCTGTGCACTGCCAGAACCAGTTCTGCCTTCTCTGGTGTGAATTCCTGGCAAGAGGTGGAGACTGCATTGTCCGAGGCAGACCAGGCCCTTTAAGGTGCATCGAAATCTCCTCCCTCTTCCCCCATAGCATCCCAGGTCTATTCAGCCCTATCCTGACCTACCTAGACTATCGGGAGCCACTCTTGCTTCCTAGCCATCTGTCGTCCAAAACCCAGACAGGCCATCCAAATTCCAGCAGAGGCAAACAGGATGACTGAGCAAGAAAATACCCACTTTCTAAAAGTGGTATTTTCAAACACAGAATGTAAAAATCACCTACACTAAAAGATGCATCTTTAGATTCTGAGTTCAGGCATATGAAACTTCATTTTCTTAGCTAATGCCCTGGGCCAGTTATGTTTAAAGGATGTTATAAACAAACCTCCCATTCTCTCCTATGGGGAACCGGTAGCCTTGCAATGGTGAAAAACAAAATTGGCTGTAATTCACATATACTGTCCACAGGGGTACCTTGGGCCTACCTGAGGGGTGCCTGACATGTAAGAAAAGGGAAGGTTAGGAACTGGCAGTGTATGCACTGACCAGGTTGACATGGCGGTACCGGACCGCACACAGGCTCTGCAATGGCAGGCCAGAGTTACCTTTTGTGATTAAGTGCCCTCTTTCTTGCATGGTATGCCCCCACTTTTTGATAAATTGCTGAATGTACTTTGACAGAGTGTACCCTGGACTCCTGCCAATCAGGTGCCCTGGGCCTATGTTCCTACCTTAAACACACAAACTCCAAATTGGCAAACCCTGGCCACATGTCAGCCCCTAGTAAATGGTACCCTAGGTACCCAGGGCCTTGTGACCAGGGAAGGCCCCTAAGGGCTGCAGCACTCATTGTGCCACCCTTAGGGGCCCTGTACCCTTACACACACACACTGCCTTTGCAGGCTGAGTGTCTGGGTGCAGGACAAAATGAAGAGTCGACATGGCACACATCCCTGTGTGCCATGCCCAACACCCACACTGCCAAGGCATATGTCAGTCACCCCTCTGGCTGGGTGCCTTATGCCCATGGTGTGGGCACAGGAGCAGGAGCCCTGTGCCCCTACAGTACCCAGGTCCATTCCCGGGCACTGTAAGTGCAGTGTTGCCATTTAAGAGTACATTGTGCTGAGAGCTCGTCAAACACGAGCTCCACAGCACCATAATGGCAACACTAAAGACTGGGAAGTTTGGTATCAAACTTCTCAGCACATTAAACCCACACTGATGCCAGTGTGAGATTTAATGTACCAAGCACCCCAGAGGGCATCTTAGAGATGCCCTCCTACAACTAACCTACAATCCACGTCTGCTCTGAGGCTGCCCAGGCTGCCACACAGCAGACACGTTGCTGGACCCCTGGGTGGGAGAGCCCCTGCTCTCCCAGGCCTGCAACAATGCACATCCTGGGTGAGGTGATAGATCTCCTCCCCCAGGATGAGCAAAGGGAAGCTTCAAAGGCCTGCCGCCTCTAGGAGTTTCCCCAGGCCACTGCAACCCCCCACTCTGGCGGGAAGCTTGGCCGGAAACCCCATACAAGGACAGGGGATGTGCCAGCCTGCCAACCCCACCCCTCAGGTGGGGAGGCGAGGTTAAGCACATCTCCGGGCTCTCGCCATCTTGAAGATGGGAGGCCCTACCCTATCAGGATTAGGCTACTGCCCCCCTCCCACAGGAGAGGGGCAGGATAGGGGGTGTACCCACCCCAGGACAAGGACCCATTGGTCCCTGGCCTTCACCTACCAGTAACGCCCCTAAATCTAGTATTTAGAGGCACCCTGAACCTTCCTTCCGCAGATTCCAGATTCCGAAACTACAAGAAGAGCGAGAAGAAAAGAAGACCTGCCCTGCAGCTGCAAAGGAGAGGGAGACACCAACTGCTTTGGCCCCAGCCCTACCGGCCTGTGGACCTCGGACTTGCTCCTGCTCCAAACCCGGCAGCTCTTGTGGCCAGCAACCTCAGAAACCCCGGAGGACCTGGCTGCCTTTGAACTCTAATCCCCTGGGACTCCCAGGAGTAGAGGCTCTACTCAGAACCTACCTTTCACCCCTGGCAGCAGCCCGGAACCGCGATCCCAGCCCACTCTGCACCCGCCAAGCCTGGCCGGTGCCGGAGTGAACTAAACCCACGAGGACGGCCCCACGGCGACTGTGACCCCGAGTCCGGCACCCAAGGACCCCCCTCGACTATCCTGAAGAAGCTTGCAGCCTCAGAACAGAGTGACACCCCAACCGCGATCAACATGAGGGTAAGATTTCCGACATCAAAAGGCACCCCTGCACCCGGCGCCCCACGGCCCTACGTGCCCAATCCCGGGGTGCCTACCTATCCTCCAACTATCCAACTTACCCCTCGAAGTGGTGGTGGCACCCGAAGAGTCCTCGTCCCCGAGCCTGCAGTCTTTTTCCAAACCGGAGATTTCCCATAGAAATCAATTGAGCGCCCGACGGCTCAAAAGCACCCTGCAGCCAACCGCCCGAGTGGCCCTGGCAGTGAAAACTCTACTCTAACCCACTTCCCCACTTGCCCTGAGTAAGTGACCAGGAGCCCGGGCTCCCACAGCCGCGTGGCTTGCCCGACAGCAGCCACCAACCCAGGCCCCCCTATCCCTCATAGGATAACATTGGGCCTAACTCTCTCTGCACCCGGCCGTCCTGAAACCGCTGAGGGTGAACTGACTGTACCTACCTGACACTGGGAGACCCCCGAGTCTATGCCCAGAACTTCAACTCTGCCAGTCGAGTACTTATCCTTAAACCGCTAACTTCATTTTCCTCATAGGGTAACATTGACTGGCTTTTTCTTGGAAATTCTTCTAAGTGTGAACTTTTCAAAGCTCAAAATATTCACCAAAAATCAGCCGAGTACCAAAAACGAATTTACTCACCTGCTCTTAGGTGAGCTCCCAGTGCTGGATCTTGGTGCCCAGCACTGACTCTGAAAAGTACCCACAACTATACTTACCTTTAACTCATTTTTCTTCCATAGGAAACCATTGACTGCTTTTCTGTGAAATTTCTTCTAAGTGTTGATTTCTACAATCTTGAAATATTCTTTTAAAATCGTACAATTTCTGCAAACGTAATTACTTACCTGTTTCTGATAAAGACCCCAGTGCTGAGTCTAGGTACCCCGACCTGGATTACAAAAGTAACGATAAAGTACTCTACCTGCAACTTGAATTTCTTGCCATAGAGATCCATTGAATGTTTTCTTTGAAATATTTTCTAAGTGTCAACTTTTGAAATAGCTAAATTTTATTTAAAAATCAGTACAGTAATTAAGTCAACTTTCACCACTTGATTCTGAATATTGTCCAAGGGCTGGATCTAGGAACCAGACCTGGAATTCCAAAAGTAATCTGAAAAGTAATTTATTACAAATAACCTGAATTTACCATTGAGCTCAATGCATTGTCATGTTTAGGAAATAGGATTGTTTATTGTAACCAACTGTGACTGTTTACAAAAATCAATTGCTTATTGCAAAAGTATTTACATTCAACCTCTCATTCTGAGAAAGTATATTTTTATTCCCTTTGTGGTTCTAAAAATAAAACAAGCATATATTTTATATATATAAACCATTGGCCTAGAGTTCAGTTATTGAGTGTGTGAGACCATTTGCTGACTGTGTGTGTACAACAAATGCTTTACACTGTCCTCTGGTACTGCCTTACTGCTCGACCAAGCTACCACTTTAGAGAGTAAGGTCATACCTAACTTTAACCTCTATCAGCCCCTGGGGGACTATGGACTCTGTACACCATGTACCTATTAGGTAACAGTATATACAGAGCCACTTTCTCACATTGGTGGATCAGCGGTGGGATACAAACTTGCATTTGTTGGACTACTTGGTTACCATCTGATCACACGACAGAACTCTTAAAAATTGCCTTTAGAATTCTGATTGGTCTTTCCAAAATTACTAAAAGTCTTGCTAGGGCCTTGCTTAAGTCCCATTAGAATTTAGAACAATAAAAGTCACTATAGTCAGGGTAGAGGGTTAGAACTGTCAGGTTAGAATGTCTCAAACAAACCCAGCTATTAGTGACAATAATAACATGGACCTGGTGGAGCAGCTCGACCTCACACCTTACTTACACTTGTCTTTCAAGGAATTGAGGTCCTTATGTAAACTAAAAAAATTACAAATGGGTCTGCATCCAACCAAACTAGGGCTCCAGGAGCTCTAGGCTGAGTATGCTAAGGACCACCCATCTGAACATGGTGATGGCCAGTCAGATGAGGAAAGGGAAGCAGAAGAGGTTGACAACAACCCCCCTGGGCTATTCCCTAGGGAGGAGAGGGCACCCATACCCTCCCTCTCAAGAATTAGCATCTGGGAACCTAGAGACTACACAGGTGGCTCTGGTCCCAGAGAGAACACTGGGGGACCCCCCAGTGAAGAGGACAGCCTTGTGAGACTGGCCAAGAGATTAGAGCTAGAGTCCAGGCTCCTGGCTCTAGAAAAAGAAAGGAGAGAGATGGGTTTAGCACCCATCAATGGTGGCAGCAATAACAAAAATAAGGATAGGGAGGAAACTTCTGACCTTAAAATCCCCAAAGGGATTGTCCCTAAATTTGAGGAAGGTGATGATATCACCAAATTGTTCACAGCCTTTGAGAGGGCTTGTGATATCAGAAAAGTGAAGAAACCTCTCTGGGGGGGTACTCCTGTGGGAACTGTTCTCTGGTAACTGCAGAGACAGGCTTCTGACCCTTTCTGGGCCAGAGGCAGGATCCTATGACCTCATGAAGAAAGCTCTGATTGAGGGATTTGGATTCACCACTGAGGAGTATAGAATTAGATTCAGGGGGGCTCACAAAACCCAGACCCAGTCCTGGATTGATTTTGTAGATTTCTCAGTGAAGACACTGGATGGTTGGTTAGCTGGACATGGTGTTTAGGATTTTACTGGATTGTACAATTTATTCATGAAGGAACATATTTTGAGTAACTGCACAAATGAACAGTTGCATCAGCATTTGGTAGACCTAGGTCTAATTTCTCCCCAAGAATTGGGAAAGAAGGCAGACCACTGGGTCAAGACTAGGGTGACCAAGACAACCACTGGGGGTGACCAAAAGAAAGTGGTCACAAAACCTCCCCAGGGGAAAGGTGGTGAGAATCCCCAAGATAAAAAGTCTGAGTCTTCCAAAGGGCCCCAAAAACCTGTTGAGGTGGGTGGGACCCAAACTACTCCCTATGTGCCCCAACCATATAGGGGGAAGAACTTTGATCCCTTAAAGGCCTGGTGTAATACCTGCAAGAAGCAAGGACACCTAACTGTAGCTTGCCCCCAAAACAAAGCCCCTAAGGCACCCAGTACAGCTACTCCTGGGGCAGCAAGCATACAAATGGGATCAGAGGTGTACCCTGAGCAAATCTGGGAACACACTGAAGCCAGTCTAGTCTCCTTGGGAGAAGTGGAGTTTGCCACTGTAGCTGTGTGGCCACCTAACTTAAAGAAATACTTGCAGTACCCCTGGGTGAATGGAACTAGGGTAGAAGCTCTGAGGGATACAGGTGCCAGTGTCACTATGGTGAAATACACACTGGTTTCCCCTGAGCAATACTTGATTGGGAAGTCTTACCCAGTCACCAACGCTGACAGTGTCACCACTAGTTATCCCATGGCCATGGTAACATAAGGCTGGGGGGGGGGGGGGGGGGGTTACTGGCCTGAAACAGGTAGTGGTCTCTCCAAAGTTGCCAGCTGCCTGTCTACTTGGAAATGATCTGGAAACCTCAGCCTGGGCTGAGGTTGAACTGAAGGCCCATGCAGCCATGCTGGGCATCCCTGAATTGGTGTGTGTGCAAACCAGAGCACAGAGCAAGAGGAAGGGTGAAAAAGTAGGTCTGGAGTCTGGAATAATGGCCCAGCCAACCAATAGAAAAGGATATAAGACTGGGGGACCAGCTTCTGTACAGCCAAACACGCAGAACCCCTCTCCCCCTGGAGAGGATGTAGATACCCCTGAGGGAACCGAGTCCATGGAGCTTGACCCTTACCAGGTTGAACTCTTGGGCCCAGGGGGACCCTCTAGGGAAGAGCTGTGCCAGGGTCAGCGAGACTGTCCCACTCTTGAAAGCCTGAGGCAGCAAGCTGTTTCAGAAGCCAGGGGAGATGTTAGTGGTACCCACAGAGCTTATTGGGAAGAGGGATTACTGTATGCTGAGGCAAGAAACCCCACTCCTGGAGCCACCAGGAGGGTGGTAGTGCCACAGAAGTACAGGGAGTTCCTCCTAACTTTGGCTCATGACATCTCCTAGCTGGACATCTGGGGCAATCCAAAACTTGGGAAAGGCTAGTGAGTCACTTCTACTGGCCCCAGATGCACCAAAAGGTGAAGGAGTTTGTCAGCTCCTGTGTCACCTGTCAGGCCAGTGGCAAGACAGGTGGCCACCCAAAGGCCCCCCTCATTCCACTACCAGTGGTGGGGGTCCCATTTGAAAGGGTAGGAGTGGACATTGTGGGTCCACTTGAGCCACCCACAGCCTCAGGGGACAAGTTTATTCTAGTGGTAGTGGATCATGCCACTAGGTACCCTGAAGCAATTCGCCTTAGGACTACTACAGCTCCTGCAGTAGCCAAGGCCCTCCTGGGTGTCTTCACCAGGGTGGGTTTTCCTAAGGAGGTGGTTTCAGACAGAGGTTCCAACTTCATGTCTGCTTACCTAACACACATGTGGAAGGAGTGTGGGGTGCAGTATAAGTTTACTACCCCCTACCACCCACAAACCAATGGCCTTGTTGAGAGATTCAACAAGACATTGAAAGGTATGATCATGGGTCTCCCTGAAAAACTCAAAAGGAGATGGGATGTCCTGTTACCATGCCTGCTTTTCGCTTACAGAGAAGTGCCACAGAAGGGAGTAGGTTTATCACCCTTTGAACTTCTGTTTGGTCATCCTGTAAGGGGACCACTTTGCCTTGTAAAAGAGGGCTGGGAGAGGCCTCTTCAAGAACCCAAACAAGACATAGTGGACTATGTGCTTGGCCTAAGGTCCAGAATGGCTGAGTACATGGAAAAGGCATCCAAGAACCTTGAGGCCAGCCAGGAGCTCCAGAAGCACTGGTATGACCAAAAAGCTGCACTGGTTGAATTTCAACCTGGGCAACAGGTGTGGGTTTTGGAGCCAGTGGCACCAAGGGCTCTCCAAGATAAATGGAGTGGCCCTTACCCTATCCTAGAAAGAAAGAGTGAGGTCACCTACCTAGTTGACCTGGCCACTAGCAGGACACCCAAGAGGGTCATCCATGTGAACCGCCTCAAGCTCTACAATGACAGGGCTGACATCACCATGCTGATGGTGACTGATGAGGAGCAGGAAGCAGAGAGTGAACCTCTCCCTGACCTCCTCTCTTACAGCCCAAAGGATGGGTCAGTGGATGGTGTTATCTTATCAGACACCCTCTCTGCCCAACAGCAAGCTGACTGCAAGCAAGTCTTGCAGCAGTATGCTAGCCTCTTCTCCCTGACCCCTGGTCTGACCAACTGGTGTACCCATGATGTGGACACTGGTGACAATGCACCTGTCAAAAACAAAATCTATCGACAGTCAGACCAGGTCAAGGAGAGCATCAAAGCTGAGGTCAGCAAGATGCTGGAGTTAGGGGTCATTGAACCCTCTGAGAGCCCCTGGGCCAGCCCAGTGGTTCTAGTCCCCAAACCTCATCAACAGGGTGAAAAGAGAGAGATGAGGTTCTGTGTGGACTATAGAGGGCTCAACTCTGTCACTAAGACAGATGCTCACCCTATCCCAAGAGCAGATGAACTGATAGATAAATTAGGGGCTGCCCAATTCCTCAGTGCCTTTGACTTAACTGCAGGGTACTGGCAGATTGGCATGGCCCCAGAAAGAGAAAACAGCATTCTCCACCCCTGATGGGCATTATCAGTTTACTGTGATGCCCTTTGGGTTAAAGAATGCCCCTGCCACTTTCCAGAGGCTGGAGAACCATGTCCTGGCTGGGCTGGAGTCCTTTAGTGCAGCTTATCTTGATGATATTGCTGTCTTTAGCTCCACCTGGCAGGATCACCTGATCCACCTTGGGAAAGTTTTAGAGGCTCTGCACAATGCAGGCCTCACTATCAAGGCATCCAAATGCCAGATAGGGCAGGGCACTGTGGTGTACTTGGGCCACCTTGTAGGTGGAGGCCAGGTACAGCCCTTACAACCTAAGATCCAGGCCATCATGGACTGGATAGCTCCAACAACCCAGACCCAAGTCAGGGCATTCCTTGGCTTGACTGGATACTACAGGAGGTTTGTGAAGGGGTATGGGTCCATTGTGACTCCCCTCACAGAACTCACCTCCAAGAAAATGCCCAAGAAAGTGAACTGGACAGTTAGTTGCCAAAAGGCTTTTGGCACCCTGAAAGAAGCAATGTGCTCAGCACCAATTCTAAAAGCTCCAGATTATGCCAAGCAGTTCATAGTGCAGACTGATGCCTCTGAGCTAGGGATAGGAGCGGTCCTATCCCAGACCAATGATGAAGGCTAAGACCAACCTGTTGCTTTTATAAGCAGGAGGCTACTCCCCAGAGAGCAGCGTTGGAGTGCCATTGAGAGGGAGGCCTTTGCTGTGGTTTGGTCCCTGAAGAAGTTGAGACCATACCTGTTTGGTACTCACTTCCTGGTTCAAACTGACCACAGACCTCTCAGATGGCTAATGCAGATGAAAGGGGAAAATCCAAAGCTATTAAGGTGGTCCATCTCCCTACAGGGAATGGACTTTGAAGTGGAACATAGACCAGGGACTGCCCATGCCAATGCAGATGGACTTTCCAGGTTCTTCCACTTAGACAATGAAGACTCCATAGGACAAGGTTAGTCTCATCACCTTTCGTTTGGGGGGGGTTGTGTGAGAAAGTGCCCTCTTTCTTGCATGGTATGCCCCCACGTTTTGCTAAATTGCTGAATGTACTTTGACTGAGTGTACCCTGGACTCCTGCCAATCAGGTGCCCAGGGCCTATGTTCCTTCCTTAAACACACAAACTCCAAATTGGCAAACCCTGGCCACATGTCAGCCCCTAGTAAATGGTACCCTAGATACCCAGGGCCTTGTGACCAGGGAAGGCCCCTAAGGGCTGCAGCACTCATTGTGCCACCCTTAGGGGCCCTGTACCCTTACACACACACACCCTGCCTTTGCAGGCTGAGTGTTTGGGTGCAAGACAGAAACAAAGTCGACATGGCACACATCCCTGTGTGCCATGCCCAACACCCACACTGCCAAGGCATATGTCAGTCACCCCTCTGGCTGGGTGCCTTATGCCCATGGTGTGGGCACAGGAGCAGGAGCCCTGTGCCCCTACAGTACCCAGGTCCATTCCCGGGCACTGTAAGTGCAGTGCTGCCATTTAAGAGTACATGGTGCTGAGAGCTCGTCAAACACGAGCTCCACAGCACCATAATGGCAACACTAAAGACTGGGAAGTTTGGTATCAAACTTCTCAGCACATTAAACCCACACTGATGCCAGTGTGAGATTTAATGTACCAAGCACCCCAGAGGGCATCTTAGAGATGCCCCCTTACAACTAACCTACAATCCACGTCTGCTCTGAGGCTGCCCAGGCTGCCACACAGCAGACGCGTTGCTGGACCCCTGGGTGGGAGAGCCCCTGCTCTCCCGGGCCTGCAACAATGCACATCCTGGGTGAGGTGATAAATCTCCTCCCCCAGGATGAGCAAAGGGAAGCTTCAAAGGCCTGCCGCCTCTAGGAGTTTCCCCAGGCCACTGCAACCCCCCACTCTGGCGGGAAGCTTGGCCAGAAACCCCATACAAGGACAGGGGATGTGCCAGCCTGCCCACCCCACCGGTGGGGGAGGTGAGGTGAAGCACATCTCCGGGCTCTCGCCATCTTGAAGATGGGAGGCCCTACCCTATCAGGATTAGGCTACTGCCCCCCTCCCACAGGAGTGGGGCAGGATAGGGGGTGTACCCACCCCAGGACAAGGACCCATTGGTCCCTGGCCTTCACCTACCTGTAACGCCCCTAAATCTAGTATTGAATATGCTACTTACCAGTATGCATCTGTTATTGGCATGTAGGGCTGCTGACATTCATATCTGTGCATAGATCGCCGCCTAGTGTTGGGTCCGGATGTTTGCACGTTGTTGTCCTGGAAGAGTCTTCGAAGTATCCTGAGATACGTGACTCCTCCCCTGGACCACAGTGCGCATGGGCATCCTCTCCATCCTCAGATTGTTTTTCGCCATTGTGGCAGTGATGGAGTAGATACAGAAAGTGATGACCATGCTTACAGTAATTCTGAGAGCTGCAGCTGCTACAGGCGCCGGGGAGGAGGGTGGGCGATATGAATGTCAGCAGCCCTACATGCCAAGAACAGATGCATACTGGTAAGTAGCATATTCAGTTCGAGGCATGTGGGCTGCTGAATTCATATCTGTGCATAGAATATATAGCAGTACCCTCTATTAGCGGCGGCTACCAGTGCCAGCTGCAGCGGTCTGAAAAAGAGTTTTGAGTACAGCCTGTCCTACAGCTGCCTGCTGTTTTGATTGCACATCTACACAATAGTGTTTGGTAAATGTATGTGTAGTGGACCAGGTGGCTGCTCTACATACATCATGCAAAGGAATGTTTCCCAGGAAAGCCATGGAGGCCCCTAACTTACGTGTTGAGTGGGCTCGTGGGGGAATCGTTAATGTGCATTTAGCTTTTTGATAGCAAATTTGAATACATTTAACGATCCATCTGGCTATATCTGCTTTGGAGATGGTGTTACCTTTGTGGTGTGGGGCAAAGGCAACAAAAAGTGGTTTTGTTTTCCTAAAGACTTTAGTCCTGTCTATATAGTACATGAGGGCTCTCTTTACATCCAGTGTATGGAGTGCTCTTTCTGCGACAGTTTGTGGGTTTTGAAAGAAAACAGGCAGTTCAATAGTTTGATTCATGTGGAACTGCGATATCACCTTGGGCATGAATTTTGGGTTGGTACGTAGTACGACCCTGTTGGCGTGAACCTGTATGAATGGCTCTTGAACGGTTAGTGCCTGGAGTTCACTAATTCTCCTCAAAGAAGTGATCGCTACTAGGAAAGCTACTTTCCAGGTGAGGAATTGAATTTCGAATGAGTGTAGAGGTTCGAAGGGTGGACCCATCAGGCGTGTGAGGACCAAGTTGAGGTTCCAAATTGGAGCTGGTGGGTGGCTTGGAGGAATTACTCGTTTAAGTCCCTCCAAGAAAGCTTTGATGGCAGGCACTCTGAATAAAGAGAGGTGCTGCCTGTTCTGGAGATAGGCTGATATTGCGGTCAAATGGACACGTATTGAGGTGTATGCCAGATTGCATCGGTATAGGTGTAAGAGGTAACAAATTATGTTTTGGATGGATGCGTCTAGCGGGTTAATGTCATTGTTATTGCAATAAATTACGAACCTTTTCCATTTGGCTGCATAGCAAGCTCTAGTAGTGGGTCTTCTAGCTTCCTTAATGATGTCCATACAGTCAGGTGGCAGGTTTAGGTAGCCAAACTCTAGGACTTCAGGAGCCAGATTGCCAGGTTCAGCTGTTGCGGATCTGGGTGCTGAATCTCTCCATGGTTCTGCGTCAAATGCGCGGGTTTGATCCGCAGCCTTTGATGCGGCACTACGGAAAGTTCGAGAAAGGTGGTGTACCATGGTTGGCGTGCCCATGTTGGAGCAACCAGGACGAGTGTTAGTGAGTGTTGTCTGAGTTTGCGTGCCACCAGCGGTATCAATGGTGCTGGGGGAAAAGCGTACGCAAATCTGCCGGACCAGTTCATCCATATCGCATTGCCCTGCGACTGCGGATGTGGGAACCTGGCGGCAAAGCTTTGGCATTTTCGCTTGTGGCGAATAGGTCTATCTCTGGATGACCCCACTGCTGGAAGTACGGTTGGAGTACTGATGGGTGTAACTCCCACTCGTGCATCTGGTGGCTGTGTCTGCTGAGCAGATCCGCCATCTGGTTGTCCTTGCCGGGGAGGTGTTGTGCCATGAGGAACATGTTCCTCTGAATGGCCCACTTCCACATGCTCAGCCAGATGAGACAACTGTGGAGAGCGTGTTCCTCCCTGCTTCTGTATGTAGTACATGGCAGTCATGTTGTCCGTCCGGATCAACACGACTTTGCTGCACAAATGTACTTTGAATGCTTTCATTGCCAGGAAGATTGCCATCAGTTCTAGAAGGTTGATGTGCATCTTCTTTTGTTGTATTGTCCATAGTCCCTGCACTGTGTAGTTGAGTACATGAGCTCCCCATCCCTGGAGAGACGCGTCCGCTGTCAGTATTATTTGTGGAACAGGCTCTTGGAACGGTCGGCCCTTGCAAAGGTTTTGTGGATTCCACCAATGCAGAGAGTTGAATGCCCGACCGCTCACCAACACTAGGTCTTTTAGTTGCCCGTGAGCCTGATTCCATTGACGTGCTAAGCACTCCTGAAGCGGGCGCATATGTAGTCTCGCGTGTGGGACTATGAAAATGCAGGAGGCCATCATGCCTATCAACTGCATGAACACTCGCGCAGGAAGGGAGTGTTGGGGTTTGAGCTTGGAAATCAGCATTTGCATGCTGTTGATCCTCACTAAATTTGGCTGAGCTGTGGCTGCCAGAGTGTCTATGGTTGCACCTAGGTACTGTTGTACGTGTGCGGGTTGGAGATGTGATTTTGGATAATTTAGTGAGAACCCCAGACTGTGAAGAAGGTGAATGGTGTGGGACATGTGGCTGGCACATTGCTGGGCTGACTTTGTCTGAACAAGCCAGTCGTCCAGGTAAGGGTAGACGTGAATGTGTTGCCTCCGTAGATGTGCAGCCACAGTAGCTAGGCACTTTGTGAAAACTCTGGGTGCTGTTGTCACGCCGAAGGGAAGAACCTTGAATTGGTAGTGCTGCCCTTGAATAGTGAACCCGAGATATTTTCTGTGTGAGGGGTGAATGGGTATGTGGAAATACGCATCATTGAGGTCTAGCGTGGCCAGGAAGTCTCCCTGTTTGAGCAGCTCTGAGAGAATGTAGCGGTTGAGGGGTCTCAGGTCTAGTATAGGTCTGAGTGACCCGTCCTTTTTTGGTATTAAGAAGTACAGGGAGTACACCCCCGTACCTTGCTAGTGGTCGGGTACGACCTCTATTGCGCCTTTTTCCAGCATACTTAGCACTTCCTGCTGTAATAGCGCTAAGTGCTCTGAGGACATAGGACGGTGTTTTGGCGGTATTGTGGGTGGAGTGGAGGTTAATTCTAGGCAGTAACCGTGTTTGATAATATCTTTGACCCACCTGTCCGTGGTGATGGTGTTCCACGTGGACAGGAACCTTTGTAGCCTTCCCCCGACAGGTGTTATGTGGTCGGGAGGAAGGGAGAGGGCGTCACTGTTTGTTCTTGGGGGAGGACCTGGTATTGCCGTATCCGCGTCCTCTGCCCTTTGTGCTGGAGCCACGATAACCACCCCGGGTGTTTTTATCGTAGGTACTTTGTGTGTTGCCCTTGTTGTAGGTTTGCTGTGACCCCTGTCCTCTACCTGCTCCTCTATTTCCGGGGCGACGAAAGGAGCCACTCCGAAAGGTCTGCGTTTGGAGAGCCCCCATGGACTTTGCAGTGTCTGTGTCCTTTTTTATTTTTTCTAGTGTGGTGTCAACTTCTGGTCCGAATAAGTAGTCGGGGTTGACCGGCTGATTGAGGATGTTATTTTGAACCTCAGGTTTGAATCCGGAGATTCGTAACCAGGCGTGTTGTCGTAGCATGACGCTGGTGTTTATTGCTCTGGCAGCTGTATCTGCGACATCCAGTGCACACTTAATGGATGCGTTCGTGAGGAGTTGTCCCTCCCTGATGAGGATCTCTGCTCCCTCTTTGTATTGGTTAGTGAGATGTTGGAGTAGGGTTTCTAATGTGTCATAGTGTGCGAGATCGTAGCGAGCTAGGAGCGCCTGGGTATTGGCAATACGCCATATGTTAGCTGCTTGGGCTGCAACCCGTTTGCCGGAGGTCTCTAGCACCTTGGACTCTTTGTCCGGGGGAGGAGCATCCCCAGTTGTCTGCGAGTGCGCCTGTTTGCGAGCATTAGCGACTACGATGGAATCCAGAGGCAACTGGCCTCTACTGTACGTAGGGTCCCCAGGCGCCGACCTATATTTCTTGTCGATCCTGGGGTTTATTACTCTTGCCCTGGTGGGTTCTTTGAAAATGTCCTTTGCTGGTTTGAGGACACCTTTCAACATGGGTAGAGTTTTGATATTCCTTTCTGAGGATGCGAAAGTATCCATTAGAAAATCGTCCTCGATTGTGTCAGAGTGGAGTTGCACACCATGATTGGCCGCAGCACGTTCAATGAGGGCGTTGAATGCGGCAGTGTCCTCTGTGGGAGACGTTTTCGCGCCATATAGCTGCGTGTCCTGCGTATCCATAGGTGCACCCGGGTCTACAGGGTCATCCCAAGCCTGGTCAGGGTCCTGTTGGCCTTCAGGGTCCATCTCCCTGGGGTAGGGGTTCGTCGTCACCCATGTAGTCCTCCAAAACGTCAGTTTCGGAGGGTGTCGGAGAGAAGGGCTGTGGATCTAGGTAAGAGGTATGGAGCCGTTCGTAAAGAACTGGTTCCGAATCCGCTGGCAGCTTTTTCTTTAGCGGGATCCGGCAGGAGTCCAAAGCTCGCTCGGAAGATATTCTCCGCTTGTGGAGCATAATTCTGCCGGTGTCGGCATCGATGATGTGGGACGGTGACGTCTCCGTAGGAGAGCGTTCGGCAGGTGTGATCCTAGTTTGGGTGACACGTGTTCTGATTTCAAACAGTTTGGGCGCCGTGGATGGCGGCAGGCCAAAAGTGATGTCGGGTGTTGCTGGAGAAGCTTTTTGAGCTTTTTTCGGCTCGGAGCCAGACGTGTCCTGGAGGGCTGCCTTTTCTTTGATGCGTTGCAAGGACGCTGCAACTTGACGCACCTGGAACGCCGACGGTTCTTTGGCGCCGAGCGGTTCTGTAGAGGCAGGCGTGGACTTCTTCGGGGCCACGGGGTCATCGAGTCGAGGAGAGGTAGTAGCTGTCGACGGCGTCGATGATTGGGCCTTAGGTGCTGCTTTCGAAGTGGTGTGCGACGCAGCGGCCATTTTGACCTTCGTGGCCGGAGCCGATTGTTTCGGTGCCGGGTGCCGAGGCGGTTTGGCGGTACCGATGGCATTTTTCCATGCGTCGGCGCCGACGTCGGCTGCTGCGAGTTCGGCACCGAAGTCCCGTTTGGTGCGGTCGGTGCCGTCGGGTTTGGCTGGCGTCGAAGGTGTAGTGGGCTTTGATCCGACCAGTGTCAGTTTCAGTTTCGGTTTCTGTGGAACCGATACGACTATTGGTTTCGGTTTCGAGGAAGGCAAACCAGTCGTTTTGGGCACTAATGGCTTTCGCTGAATGTCCGAGGCCGGGCCAGAGGGCGGGGCCGAAGAACTGCGGGATAGGTCTTGGGTAAGGCCCGAAGGCCATCCCTTGACCGGAGCCATAGACTGACGCACTGGGATATCCTCCGTCTGTACGGGTAGGCCTTGCTCGTCACCGGAGCCACTTTCTTCGGCCCCTAAGGCCTCATCGTAGTCTCCTACCTCGGTGTCTGCTTTTTCCCTGTGAAAGAGTTGGTCTTCGATGTCTTCCGATCCGGAATCGTGTTCGGAAGCGGGGCTGGAGGGTAGGTTCTCCACGCCTTCCACATCTTCGTCCTCGGCGCTGAAGATGTTGGTTGGGGCCGGTGCAGCTTGCTGCGCTTCAAGTCTCGCTGCTCGTCGATTCCGGAGAGTCTTTTTGGATCGGAATCGGGCACAGGCCATACATGTGGATTCGTCGTGATCCGGTGAAAGGCATTTGTTGCACACCGGGTGGACGTCGACATGGGGATATTTCGCATTGCAAACAGGACACCGCTTGAATGGTGTCCTCGATTCCATCGTCGATGTGGGGTCGATGGTCGGATATGATGCGAAAAAGTTGTTTTTGAAGTCAGTAAACTAACAAGTAACTGTCGATACCGATCGGGAACAGTACCGACGCGAACTAAAGGCCTTTTGGCCTGAAAAAAAGTTTTCCCTAACTTGAGTCAAGATAAGCACATCCGAACCCAATGGCGGAAAAAAACAATCTGAGGATGGAGAGGATGCCCATGCGCACTGTGGTCCAGGGGAGGAGTCACCTATCTCAGGATACTTCGAAGACTCTTCCAGGACAACAACGTGCAAACATCCGGACCCAACACTAGGCGGCAATCTATGCACAGATATGAATTCAGCAGCCCACATGCCTCGAACTTAGGGGCACCCTGAACCTTCCTTCCGCAGATTCCAGATTCGAAAAACAGCAAGAAGAACAAAGACCTGCCCTGCAGCTGCTAAAAAGGGAAGAAGACACCAACTGCTTTGGCCCCAGCCCTACCGGCCTGTCGACTCCCGGAACTGCACCAGCGCGGCATCTCCCGTGGCCAGCAACCTCACCAAACCCCGGAGAACCTGGCTACCTTTTGGCTCTAAGCCCCTGGGACTCCCATGAGTAGAGGCTCTACTCAGAAAACTATTTCTAACCCCTGGCAGCAGCCCGGAACTGCGAACCCAGCACACACTGCACCAGCCAAGCCTGGCCAGTGCCGGAGTGGACAAAGACCCTGAGGACGACCCCACAGCGACTGACCCCGAGTCCGGCACCCAAGGACCCCCCCTCGACATTCCGGAAGAAGCCTGCAGCCTCGGAACAAGGTGCCCCCCCCAACCGCGATCATCAGAGGGTAAGATTCCCGACACCAAAAGGCACCCCTGCACGCGGCGCCCTGCGGTCCCCTGTGCCCAATCCTGGGGTACCCACCTAACCTACAACTACCCAACTTACCTCTCGAAGTGGTGGTGGCACCTGAAGCATCCTCGTCCCCGAGCTTGCAGCCTTTTTCCTAACCGGAACATTCCCATTGATTTCCATTGAGTGCCCGAGGGCTCAAAAGCACCCTGCACCCAGCCGCCCAAGTGGCCCTGGCAGTGCAATCTCTACACTAGCCTACTTCCCCATTTGCCCTGAGTGAGTGACCAGGAGCCCAGCTCCCACAGCCGCGTGGCCTGCTAGTCAGCAGCCACCAAACCAGGCCCCCCTATTCCTCATAGGCTAACATTGGGCCTAACTCTCTCTGCACCCGGCCGTCCTGAAACCGCTGAGGGTGAACTGACTGTACCTACCTGATACTGGGAAACCCCTGAGTCTATGCCCAGAACCTCAACTCTGCCAGTCGAGAACTTACCCTTAAACCGCGAACTTCATTTTCCTCATAGGGTAACATTGGCTGGCTTTTCTTGGAAATTCTTCTAAGTGTGAACTTTTCAAAACTCAAAATATTCACCAAAAATCAGCCGAGTACCAAAAACGAATTTACTCACCTGCTCTTAGGTGAGCTCCCAGTGCTGGATCTTGGTGCCCAGCACTGACTCTGAAAAGTACCCACAACTATACTTACCTTTAACTCATTTTTCTTCCATAGGAAACCATTGACTGCTTTTCTGTGAAATTTCTTCTAAGTGTTGATTTCTACAATCTTGAAATATTCTTTTAAAATCGTACAATTTCTGCAAACGTAATTACTTACCTGTTTCTGATAAAGACCCCAGTGCTGAGTCTAGGTACCCAGACCTGGATTACAAAAGTAACAATAAAGTACTCTACCTGCAACTTTAATTTCTTGCCATAGAGATCCATTGAATGTTTTCTTTGAAATATTTTCTAAGTGTCAACTTTTGAAATAGCTAAATATTATTTAAAAATCAGTACAGTAATTAAGTCGACTTTCACCACTTCATTCTGAATATTGTCCCAGGGCTGGATCTAGGAACCAGACCTGGAATTCCAAAAGTAATCTGAAAAGTAATTTATTACAAATAACCTGAATTTACCATTGAGCTCAATGCATTGTCATGTTTAGGAAATAGGATTGTTTATTGTAACCAACTGTGACTATTTACAAAAATCCATTGCTTATTGCAAAAGTATTTATATTCAACCTCTTATTCTGAGAAAGTATATTTTTATTCCCTTTGTGGTTCTAAAAATAAAACAAGCATATATTTTATATATATAAATCATTGGCCTAGAGTTCAGTTATTGAGTGTGTGAGACCATTTGCTGACTGAGTGTGTACAACAAATGCTTTACACTGTCCTCTGGTACTGCCTTACTGCTCGACCAAGCTACCACTTTAGAGAGTAACGTCATACCTAACTTTAACCTCTATCAGCCCCTGGGGGACTGTGGACTCTGTACACCCTGTACCTATTAGGGAACAGTATATACAGAGCCACTTTCTCACAACTCCAGCCTTGAAAACTCCCTAAAGTAAAATGGATCAAATTAAAACGAAACCTGGTCAACAGCCAGCGGTGATAGTGTTTCGTGACCAACTTAAGATAAGGCTCAATCTGGGGGGAGGTAATTAGTAAAAAATGAGCCCTTACCGACACTTTTTTAAGTTCCTCTCCCTCCCGCTCTTGAGACCTTAAATTCAAAAACTGGACTTTAACCCAGCCAATATCCCTCTTAGTAATCACTTCTGGGTTCTCATAAATCTCTGGGCGCCCTAGATTATAAAACATTTTCCTGATGTACAGGAGCCAAGGGATATCGGCCACTCTAGCTAATCCAATACAGTCTTTTAAAATCAATCGATTTAGGGAGAGTTCAGGGTTCAACCATATTTTCAACCAAAATATTAGGGGGGCCAGACTTATACGATCAGACACATAATCCATCCCCAGTTCTTGATGTATTGAAAAGGTTGGGGATGATTGGGGGGTGGAGAGGAGTGAATGAAAAAATGTGTTTTCTACCCTCTGCATTCCTTCCGCTTTTTTATACCCCCAAATTGCAGCACCATAGACCGCTAAAGCTAAACATTTCGCCCTGTAGATGGCAAGAACTGCATCACATGGTTTGCCACCCAAACGTCGGGCAAAACTTAGAATAGCGGAGGATGCTCTACCTACGCTATTCTTTTTTGCTATGAGCTGTGGGGCCCACGAACATCTATCATCAAATATGACCCCCAGATAGGTAAATGCCTTTACTCTTGTGACCTCAACTCCTTTACAATAAAAATGTTTAACTTTATTTTACCGTGTACCCAGGGACATAACATGCGATTTTGAACTATTCACCACTATATCCAGTGCGCTCATGAACTCCCCAAAGGAGTTCAGTAGTCTCTGTAATCCCAGAGGGGTACGAGCCATTAGGACAGCATCGTCCACGTATAGAAGAACAGGGAGGATACTGTTCCCTATACGCGGAATATCCAAGCTGGCCTTACCTAAGGTTAGATCTAACCTATTAATATATAATGTAAAAAGTAAGGGGGCCAGGATGCATCCTTGGCGTACCCCTCTGACCGATTTAAAGTGACGTGTGCATTTGCCCTCATGGGACACCCTTACTGCAGCGTGCAAATCTTTGTGCAATTCTGCTAGAAAGTAAACCAGACAAGGATCAATCCCCAGATCCAACAGGATCGTCCACAGCCTCGATCTGTTCACCAGATCAAAGGCTGTGGATAGATACATGAATGCCAGATATATGGATCCTTTAGTGGCTTTTGTATACTTGTTAATTAACAAGTACAGGTTAAGGCACTGGTCCATGGTACCTCTGCCTGATCTAAAACCGTATTGGACCTCCGATAAAATCCCTCTCTCCGTCACTTAATCTGAAATTTTATTCAGGATCACTTTACCCAAGATTTTGACCGCTGAATCAATTAATGAGATGGGCCGGTAACATCTCAGGTCACCCCTCTCTCTCTCTCTGGGCGTTGATCGTAAAGCCTAAGTCAAGCAGAAGACTCCGAGCATTAAAGACGTTCCTTGACAAGTGGCAGAGACCTTGACATCACCGACCAATTATATGAAGCTGGCTCTGTATATACTATACCAAAGTGAGTAATAGTGTGCATAGAGTCCAGTGGAACCCCAAAGGTAGGCAGAGGTAAAGTTAGATAACACCTCACTATTTGTGGTAGTGTGGTCGAGCAGTAAGGCAGACTAAGAGGACAGTGTTAAGCATTTGTTGTACACACTTAATCAGCAAATGAATTCACACACTCAAAGACTGAACTTCAGACCAATTGAGGCCGATCCAGGTATCTTTACCAGGGAAGGCAGGGGGAGCCCTTCCCCTGCCCCCCTGTATACGTCATCAGCGTAAATCACTTTCAGTCAAAAAACTTTAGAGCTCAAACTCCAGGATCCTCAGGAGGAGCCAGAAAAAAGACTAACTGCCACCTGTGGCGCATCATGGGAGCAAGGGGTCTCCTGAAGGTCTTAAAGGCACGGTACCCCTACTCTAATGCCTAAAAGGCAAGGTGTCAGTTTTCTTTGTTTCTTAGTACTCTGCTGCAGCCTACAGGCAAAGGCCTGCAATTACAAGTTTCCTTTATGGCAATAAAGCATTCTTGTATGACAATTGTTTAGTGCTTCCTTTTGGGTTGGGAAGGTAGAGATACTACAATGCAAACCTATGTAATTTCAGCATTTTTGCCATGTTGGAAACATTTTATGCTGCGTGTGTGTGTGTATGTATGTGTATGTATGTGTGTGTAGGTGTGTGTGTGTGTAGGTGTGTGTGTGTGTAGGTGTGTAGGTGTGTGTATGTGTGTAGGTGTGTGTATGTGTAGGTGTGTGTATGTGTAGGTGTGTGTATGTGTATGTGTATGTGTATGTGTATGTGTATGTGTATGTGTATGTGTATGTGTATGTGTATGTGTATGTGTGTGTGTGTGTGTGTGTGTGTGTGTGTGTGTGTGTGTGTGTGTGTGTGTGTGTGTGTGTGTGTGTGTGTGTGTGTGTGTGTGTGTGTGTGTGTGTGTGTGTGTGTGTGTGTGTGTGTGTGTGTGTGTGTGTGTGTGTGTGTGTGTGTGTGTGTGTGTGTGTGTGTGTGTGTGTGTGTGTGTGTGTGTGTGTGTATGTATATGAACAATTGTTACTTACCTGTAAACAGGTGGTTCTCCAGTATTGGTGTCTTTCATAGATTCACATGCTTGAATATTCCCCGTCGTCGGAGTGGGAGTCCCACGGTAAATAAAATAGCAATATATACATATATATATAGTAAAATATATACATAAGTAATCATATAATTAGTGCATATAGGTGTAAAACACACATAGTGTACCTATAAGAGAAAAACTCCATAGGAATACAATGGAGAGAGACAAAAGACCTTTGTAGTCTATCTCTGTCATTATGTAAGTCCGAACTCCAGCCAATCAGGCGTCAGCCCCTCTCTAGAACCTTCTCCTCAGAGCTTCTCACCTCAGATTTTCGTAGCACAAGAGTGACTGTAAAGTGCATGAGGAGAAGAGAGCCTCTGAAGGGAGGAGGGAGGGTCGCATGTGAATCTATGAAAGACACCAATACTGGAGAACCACCTGTTTACAGGTAAGTAACAATTGTTCTTCTCCAGTATTAGGGTGTCTTTCATAGATTCACATGCTTGAATATAGAATAGCTAGCAGTAACAATCACCATTGTTTCCATGCCAAATAGATTCAACATATATAGATAATCAATCTTCTTATGCATAAAAACAGTATTGAACAACTGTAACATTGTAAATGCATAATATATATGGAAACAATATGGAGGCGGGAGGAAGAGGCTCACCTTACTTAAAAAGATTGCGCAGCACTGCCTGTCCCACCGCAGCATCCTCCTCGCTTAAAGTTGCTAAGCAGTAGTGCTTAGTAAACGTGTGTCTGGTCGACCACGTAGCTGCTCTGCAGATGTGTTGCAAAGATACTCCAGCAAATAAGGCAGTAGATGATGACACTGCCCTAGTGGAGTGTGCCCTCACTGGAGACTGCAGAGGTTTATTTGCCCTTTGGTGGCAGAAGACAATAGCTGCCGAGATCCAGCGTGCAATCGTTGGTTTAGTAACCTGACGTCCTTTATGACAGCGTCCATAAGCTATAAAAAGTTGATCGGATTTCCTGAAAGAAGCTGTCTTACTGATGTAGAACTTAAGACACCGCTTGACGTCCAAAGAATGTAATCTTTGTTCTGCAGGTGTCTGAGGATTGGCAAAAAAGGTCTTTAATATTACTGGCTCATTAATGTGAAAGTCAGTAGGCACCTTGGGTAGAAATGATGGATTGGTGCGTAACACTGCAGCATCCGGTTTGAACTGCAGGAACGGAGGTTTGATGGTAAAAGCATGGATGTCACTGACACGACGAGAAGACGTTAGTGCCAGAAGTAGAGCTACTTTCCAAGTGAGATATTTTAGGTCGGCCTTGTGAATGGGCTCAAACGGAGGTCTCATCAATTGTGCCAACACAACGTTGAGGTGCCACAACGGAGGAGGACGCCGAACTGGCGGAAATTTCCGGAATAGGCCCTTAAAGAATTGGCGGATTATTCTTGAGGAACAAAGGGAACTTGATCCATCTTGCCGGAAACGGGAAATGGCTGCTAGAAAAACCCTTAGGGTTGCATGCGACAGTCCAGAACTGGCTAGGTGCAAGAAGAATGGTAGCAATTGCTCTGCCGTGGAATGTATCGGATGAACTCCGTTAGCAGCACACCAATGGCAGAATCGTTTCCATTTAAACTTGTACGTCCTGATTGTAGAAGGTGCTCTTGCCTGGGCCAAAATATCCCTACAATCCTGGGGGATGTCTAGGTGGGCGAACTCATGGTGTTCAGGTTCCATGCTGATAAGCTCAGTGAGGAGGGATTTGGATGACAAATTCTCCCTTCGCTCATGGTAAGCAGATCCGTCCGATGTTGCAGGAGGATTGGCTGGCATTGGGACAGGAGGAGCAGTTCTGAGAACCACGCTTGCCGTGGCCAGCGCGGGGCTATTAGGATCAGGTGGCAAGGCTGTCTCCTCATCTTCCAAAGAACCCGAGGTATGAGGGGTATTGGAGGAAAGGCGTACGCAAATAGATTGCACCAGTTTATCAAAAGGGCATTCCCTTGTGATTGCTTGTGGGGATGCCAGCTTGCGTAATTTCGGCATTTCCGGTTCTCCGGCGTGGCAAAGAGATCGAGTTGCGGACGGCCCCATAGTTGGAATATCCTCTCTAGAGTGGGTTGGTGTAACTCCCACTCGTGGGTCGACGAGGAGGACCTGCTCAGGGAATCCGCTAGGACATTGGATACTCCTGGCAGGTGGACTGCCGTAAGCAAGATCTGATGACTGAGAGACCAGTCCCAAATTCTTTGAGCTAGCCTGGAGAGACTTGGGGATCTTGTTCCGCCCTGTTTGTTGACATAGTGCATACAGGTTGTGTTGTCTGTCTGTATTAGCACTGACTCTCCTTGGAGCAAAGGCAGAAACGATTTTAGAGCCAGAAAAATCGCCATGAGCTCCAACCTGTTGATGTGCCAAGATCTTTGATGTGTGGACCATCTTCCCTTCACAGAGAGATCCTCCAAATGAGCGCCCCATCCTTCCAATGAGGCGTCTGTTGTGAGTGTTCTGTCCGGTGGCAGCGACAGAAAGGACATGCCTTCCGTCAAGTTGGCTGGAATTGCCCACCATGCGAGTGCTGACTTTATCTGATCTGTGACACATATCATGTCGTGGAAAGATCCCGTTACCTGACGCCACTGAGCATCCAGAGCTTCCTGGATAGGACGTGTCCTCAGCCGGCAATGAGGGATCAAGGCAATGGATGATGACGCCATCCCCAGAAATGATTTTAATAGTCTCACAGAAACTGACTCTCTTGATCTGATCAGAGCCACCAGTCGCAGCATCTTTTTGAGACGCTCCTGGGAGAGGAATGCCTTCGCTGACACAGTCTCCAGAGTTGCGCCCAGGAAATCTCTTTGTTGGTACGGATGAAGTTGGGATTTTTCCACATTTACGGACAGGCCTAAAGAGCGAAACACGTTCTGGCACAGAAGAGTGTGTTGTCGCAGGTGAGTGCTTGACTGAGATTTCAGGAGAAAATCGTCCAGGTATGGAAATATTTGCACTCCCTGGAGGCGCAAATACGCTATTACTGGAGCCAGTACCTTCGTGAACACTCGAGGGGCTGAGCGCAGGCCAAATGGTAACACTTTGAATTGGTAATCGTGCTGACCCACTCGAAAACGCAGGAACTTTCGATGCCGCTGTAAAATAGGGATATGAAAATAGGCATCCTGGAGATCTATAGTCGCCAGAAAATCTTCCTGCAAGAGTAAGCGCAAGATGTCTACCAGCGTCATCATACGGAAGGATTGGCTCTTTATATATTTGTTTAGTGCTCTTAGATCGAGGATGGGCCTCCACTCTCCGTTTTTCTTTGTGATCAAAAAGAACCGGGAATAAAAACCTTTTCCCTTCTGAGACACTGGTACCAGTTCTATAGCTCCTTTTTGCCTTAAAAGTCGGACTTGATGCAACAGTTCTTTCATGTGAGCTGGTGGCGGTCCGGAGGGTGGAGTGGGAGGAGGGAATTTGGTGAATTCTAAGGCGTGTCCCTTCTTCACAATGTCCAAAACCCAACGGTCCTTTGAGATGGAGGACCATTGGGAAAAGAACAGAGAGATTCGACCTCCAACCTTGTCTGTCCGGTAAGAGTCACTGTCTCTTTGATGCGGATCCTCTGTATGAGGATTTTCCTCTATATGACTTGGAGGTTTGCTGCCGTGATGTTTGCTGTTGCTGTCCATAAGAGTAACGGTTGGACCCTTGATTGTAAGGTTTGTATTGTTTATTGTCTTTTCGAAAACTTGAGGAGGTGCCGCGTCCGCGTGCACCACGAAAATTACTCGGCTGAAATTGAAGGTTTCCTAGTGATCTAGCTGTTTGTGTCTTTCTTTATGGACTGTAGAGCTTCATCGACGTGGCTCCCAAATAAAGACTCGCCGTCATATGCCATGTTTAAGATCATAGACTGAACCTCCTGACGAAAGGATGTAGATTTTAACCATCCTTGCCTACGCAGAACAGCCGCTCCGGCAAGCTGACGGAAACCCATGCAGGCGATGTCCACTGCACAATCGATTATTTCCGCCGATGCCGCTTCTCCCTCTTGGAGCAACTTCATTGCCTCCAGTTTAGATGGCTCTGGTAACTCCTGAACCACATCCGAGATATCAGCCCAAACTTGTCTGTCATATCGTCCCAGGATGGCCAAGGCATTAGCTGCTCTAACCACCGTAGAGGCCATAGAAGAGAATTTACGCCCTATGGCATCCATCCGACGTCCGTCACGATCCGGAGGCGAGGTGATAGAAGATGCCGGATTTTTCGCCTTACGTTGCGCTGCCTGCGTAACGACCGACTCAGGTTTAGCCTGACCCGTGAGGCATGCTGGGGTTCCTATCGGTGCCTTATATTTCTTTTCCAATCGAGGCACCTGAGCTGGCAAGGTATTCGGTGTCTGCATTAATTTCTTGCCTTCTTCCCAAATAAACTCAACTATGGGAATAGCATGAGTCTGTTTGTAGGGTTGATTCTTGAAATCATAAAGGAAACAATCTTCCTCCCTGCGCTCCGTTGTTAACTTAAAACGGTGTGATGCCCTTTCCATCAGTTGGTGAAAATTGGCTATGTCCACTGGAGGTGAATCCCCTGTTACTATTTGTGAGGGGGATGGTGTTTGTGCCTGGTAATTGTCCCACTCCGCCATATCATCATCATTGTCATCTACATCCCCATCATCATCTGGGATTTCACCCTCTTCTGGGTCCTGAGGGCCTTCCTCTACAGGCTCATAATGAGGCAACACCCTTTCCGGAACCTGTCGTGGAGGTACAGGCGGCATCTGTGGAGCAGGATTTACAATAGGTACCGGTGGAATAATTGCTGGAATCACCGGGGTTGACGGAACCTCTGAACGTTGAGGGGATAGAGGGAACCGTTGGTTGTAGTCGTCCAACATGCGTTGGAGATTAGTAATGAGCGACAGAGGAAGAGTCGCCGTTTTATGCTTCGGAGGGGCCTGGTGTATAAATACCGGATCCTCATCCTCACTACTGACATCCTGGCACTTAATAACCAAGTCGGATGGACTTTGTGCCGTTCCGAAAGACTCCGGTAACCCCTCGGATTCCTGATCCGAATCTGTAGCAAATAATGGTGAGGGAGGCTGTGCAACTCCCAAAGGAATATTATGTTCCTGGCTCTCCAAGCCCACAGTAGGAGGTAATGGTGTCCAAGAAACTCCTTCCCTTCTTGTTTTCTGGGTAGTCGCCACACCGCGTATTCGTACCCTTACGAATGTCTGTGGGGATGTACTCGTCGACGGAGCCGTCGTCGAAGGAATGATGGTCGACGGAATTATCGTCGACGACGTCTGTGGCAACAAGATTGCCGTCGTCGGATTCGCCGTCGACGGGGTCGCCGTCGACGAGGTCGACGGAGCCGCCGTCGACGGAGCCACCGTCGACGGAGCCGCTGCCGACGGAGCCGTCGTCGAGGTCTTCGTAGACAAGGCTTTCGTCGACGGAACCACCGTCGACAGTGTCGTCGTCGGGATCTTCTTTTTCTTTGCCGACGGAATGGGCGTCGACGAGCTCGACGACGTCTTCGTCGACGACACAGTCTTCGTCGACGGAACCTTTACCTTCTTCGTCGACGTCGAAGTAATGGGCACAACAGAAGTCACTGCCCTTGAAGAAGTGATGGTAATCGTCGACGAGGATAACGTCGACATAACGCTCGTCGACGACGAAGCAGCTGACGTCGTCGTCGGGGTCACCGTCGACGAGGTAGAAACAGCAGATCTCGTCGTCGGGAGCATCGTCGACGAGGCTGACAAAGTTTTCCCCGAGGAATAGGAAGTAGACGCCTCAGCAGCCTGAGAACAGTGTCCCATAGGCGACAAAGCAGTAGGTGAAACCACAAAGGTGGCAGTTGTCAGAGGCAAAGCCAGCTTCTTTTTCTTCAGGAAAGGAGATGGTAACTCCTGCACACTACTGCGCTTAGAGGCTGGTTGAGAACGACCAGAAAAGAGACTTTCCACATCAGAGGGAGAGTTATCCTTGTCCTTCAGTCTCTGTAGCCATAAAAGCAGGCGGCCTTCTCTGTCCTTTAGAGTTTTTGTAGAAAAAGTTCTACAAAACTTACATTTTGCCACCTCATGGTCAGGATATAAACAGTAAATACACTTACTGTGTGGGTCCTCAGAGAACAAACGCAGTTTTCCACATGAAGAGCATGGTCTAAACAAAGATTTCTTACTAGAAGACATCCTCACTGACAAAACTGAGCAGAGCTCAGGGAGACTCCCTGTCACACGACGTGCGGTAGAAAATCTGAGGTGAGAAGCTCTGAGGAGAAGGTTCTAGAGAGGGGCTGACGCCTGATTGGCTGGAGTTCGGACTTACATAATGACAGAGATAGACTACAAAGGTCTTTTGTCTCTCTCCATTGTATTCCTATGGAGTTTTTCTCTTATAGGTACACTATGTGTGTTTTACACCTATATGCACTAATTATATGATTACTTATGTATATATTTTACTATATATATATGTATATATTGCTATTTTATTTACCGTGGGACTCCCACTCCGACGACGGGGAATATTCAAGCATGTGAATCTATGAAAGACACCCTAATACTGGAGAAATATATATATATATATATATATATATATATATATATATATATAGATATATAGATATATATATATATATATATATTGACTTCAACAACCATAGGTTTCACGCATGTTATAGTTAGCTGGACATTTCAGTCGTAAAAAAACAATGAAATTCCCCCGTTATAGTTAGTGCAGGCAACTATAACTCACGCGACCACAATCCTCTGCTGATGACGTCAGATATTACATCACTGTATTTAGACACTTATTTACCCAGGTCTTCTTCCATTAATCTTTAGCTATACATATATTACAAATATTTTTTTTTCATAAAGACACATGTCACCAGTGATGTAATATCTGACGTCATCAGCAGAGGATTGCAGTCGCGGGAGTTATAGTTGCCTGCACTAACTATAACGGGGGAATTTCATTGGTTTTTTACGAGTGAAATGTCCAGCTAACTATAACATGTGTGAAACCTATGGTTTTTTTAAGTGAATTTGCAAGGTTTTTTAAATGCTAATTCGTAACTATAACGTGTGTGAAACCTATGGTTTTTTCAGTGAATTTGTACGTTTTTTTAAATGCCAAGTTATGTATTTATAAAAAAAAAAAAACATTTCAGGTTTTTCACCGTGCGCGCACGGTGCGCACACGGTGCGCACACGGTGCGCTTCAAGCACCGTGCG